>NC_081443.1:6056353-6216294 GCF_007210705.1 Tigriopus californicus
TGTTCACGTTAAATTTGTGCTTCAGATTATGAAAGAAGGAAAAACACTCATCGATTTTCAGACATGAACTAACTGAATAAGGGGAATAAAGTTCCCGTAAACATGTTGAATCCGGAATAGAGTCCATAAAAACGGATTTTTGAGTCCGAGCTGATACTTCAATGTCAAACAAAAACACTAGCAAGTAAGTTGGTCCAACAAATATGACATGGCACTTACTGTTGACACCTCCTCAGAAGACGGTAGGATCTCCTTTAGCTTATCTTCGAAATGGGTGACGGCGAAATGTAAGGCTTTCCCTGTCTGGGTCATGACTTCCTGACACAAATCACACCAGAAATCACTTCTCATCCGCACTGACTGCAGAGCCGAGTCGATGCCGTACTTTCTTGGAGTACTTGATTTTCCGGGTGTGCTCGTTGTGGCAGCTCCCGTCACGGGAGTGGTGGGAGTTCCAATTTTGCTCTCTTGGATGGAATCCGTATAAGAGTTATCGGACATATTACTCGCATCGCTCATGAGCTCATTCTTAACGTCACTCAACATCGTTTCGTGCTTCAAATCAGAGGCATCTGCCTCAAGCTTAACGTCACCGTCGATATCGATATTCGGAGGGACTAAAGTATCAGATTGGCTACCATTTTCATGATCTTGAGCCAGAGTTACCCGATTTTCGAGTTGCATATCGTCCTTGGGCTCAAACCCAGGAAGAACGGGCGAGACCATGGCTGGTGGATTGTCGGAGAGAACGTGGGATGGCACGATCGCAATTGGAACCAGTGTTTCAGAAGTCGGACTGTCGCCTCGCTGATGAGCTAAGGCTTCGTCAATCCACATTTTCGTGAACCGATGTTTACCCATGAAATGGGTCCACATGTTGATTTTAGTCTTGGCTTCGTAGCTGCATCGATTGCATCGGAAAGGACGCTCATTGGGTAGGATGGTACGTAACTTATCTTTAAAGTGATTTGTGGCTAGATGATAGGTCTTGTGATTTCGGGTCTCTTTCCCACACAAAGGACAGTTCACATCAAGAAGCATTTTCCCACAATGGTAGTCCTCATCATCGTTACTTCCGTCCAATTGTGAGAGATCGTCCTCTCCTTCGTCTTCATCAAACTCCAGAAAGTCATCAGTCCCATCAACTTGCATAATAGGTTCCAACTTGATACCATCATGAGAATTTACATCCAGATCTCCATAAAAGGTGGTGTTTGACATATCGTTGGACACTGGCAGCCTTGACTCGCTCTTTTGCAGGGAAAGGTACAGGTACTTTTCGATGATGCGATGAGTGCCAATGTAGTGGCGATAAATGGTTTGCCGATCTTTGCTGGTGAATGGACAAATCGGACATTTATTCTTATCCTTTGTGGCTAGATCCGATTCGATCTCTTGTCTGAAATGAACCTTAGCCAAGTGATCGAAGCGCTCACGTGTCTTATTCTTGGTCTTTGGAGTGAATCCACACAACTCACAAGGCCGACCAGGATTCTTGCCTTTCTCTAGATGGACATCGTTGACTGCTCGAGGGCCTGGAGTGAGCTGAGACATTGTTGCATGATCATTCGAAGGTGGAATAGTCAGAGTTGCGTCCAAATCTGCTGAGGATAGCAAGGTCAAGTCATTGCCCTCGAGTTTGATGTCTTTGATCAAATCCAGATGGGGTTGAGAAAGACTGACATTCAAATCGTTGATATCGAGATCAGCGAATGGCTCCTCTTTGACGGTATCTGTCAGGATTGGATCTAGGAGGTCAAACTGCGGCTCGTCTTGCACAGATAATGGCAACAAATCCCTTTCGGTGAGGTTCTGTTGACTCAGGGCTGTCGAGAAGATTTCGTTCATGTTCGGAATGGGCGCTTTTAACGAGGAGGATACATTATCCGTCGTCCCCGATGTTGATGGCAAATTCTCTTTCGATGGAAGATTGTACCTGACAGCTTCAGGGTTCTCGTCGAAATATTGATTGATGTACTTGTCTAAGAACTTATGAACGGATCCATAGTGGCGGGCCCAATCCGGTTTGTGCTTGGTGGAGTAGCCACAACCATCCATGGGACACTTATATGGAGCTTTGGTAGCAGTCAGATTCTCGAGCAATTGATCTTTGAAGTGTAGAGACAAATGTTGAACCCGTAACACGGCTCGGTTCTTTCCTTCAAACACTTTTCCACATATTTCACAAATCCTGTTAGGGGCTTTGGTCTTGCTAGCCTCTTGGTCGTTTCCTTGGACTGACGATTGAACAGCGGTGGCCACGGCACTGACCACTTGCAAGGTGGGTGTATCCGAGACGAATGACAGGGCGGATTCGCTTTTGGCTGGTGTGGTGGGTAATGATCTAATGTCTTCCAGCGAGTGCTCGCTCGCCAGACTGGGATCATACGTTCCATCCATTTGGTGATCAAATCTAAGATCTCCATGATGGTAATGGTGAGGATCGTGATGAACAACGGGAGTAGAAGCTTGGTGCTGCTGATACTCTCCGCTATGATGATAAAAACTGTTCATCGAGGGTAGGGCTCCGGGAGGAGGCGCATGGGCCCCAGTCTGGTGGTCCAAAGTGTTTGCTGGTGGCATTTGATAATGCTGAGCTTGAAGGTGATGAGGATGTGGATGAGTAGGAGGAGGGACTTGCTGATGTTGTCGGGTGTCTTGGTAATAGTTGGTCTGTCCTCCGTGCATTATGGGCACTGGATGTGCTGCCGCCTGCGCTTGTTGTTGCGGTTGTGGTGGTTGTTGTTGTTGCTGTTGGTGAACATGCTGCGGTGGATGATGCACTTGATGATGTGCGTGTTGAGGAGGATGAGCTTGACGAGGCGCTTGTTGAGGGGTTTGGTGAGGAGTTTGATGTTGCACTGGTTGTGGCGATTGATGTGGTACTTGATGTGATACTTGGTGAATCAATTGATGAGGCACTTGATGTCCTGCTTGATGGTGCGCTTCAAGGGGCATCTGATGAAGAGATTGGTGAGGTTGCAGTTGAGCTTGATGAGGGTGATGGGGTTGAGGATGATGGGGTTGAGGATGATGGGGTTGAGGATGATGGGGTTGAGGATGATGGGGTTGTGGGTGATGGGGTTGTGGGTGATGGGGTTGTGGATGATGGGGTTGCGGATGATGTGGTTGTGGATGATGAGTTTGTGGATGATGTGATTGCGGATGATGTGGTTGTGGGTGATGGGTTTGTGGATGATGCGGTTGTGGCTGATGGGGCGGCATATGATTAGGTTGAGGATGATTAGGCTGAGGAGGATTAGTTTGAGGATTAGTTTGAGGATTAGTTTGAGGATGGTGGGATGGCGGATGGTGGGGTGGAAGGTGATGAGGTTGAGAAAGGTGAGAATGAGTCTGACTGGGGCGAGATTGAGAGTGGGAGTGAGGAGGTTGCAATTGCTGGGGCTGGGAGTGAGGAGCC
Organism: Tigriopus californicus; assembly: GCF_007210705.1. Lineage (NCBI taxonomy): Eukaryota > Metazoa > Arthropoda > Copepoda > Harpacticoida > Harpacticidae > Tigriopus > Tigriopus californicus. Next base: position 6,059,775 of record NC_081443.1, read on the forward strand.
TGTATTTGTGGAGCTTGTATTTGTGGAGGCTGTAATCGCTGTGACTGCAATTGCTGAGCCTGAGGATGATGGGGCTGGGGTGGAGGTTGAAGAGGTTGGGTAGGACGCTGATGTTGTTGCTGCTTTTGTTGCTGGGTTGTATGCGAAAAATGTTGTGCCGGAGGTGCATGAATCTGCGCTGGTTGTCTAGAAATAGCTTGAGCCGACTGCTGGCGTTGCTGATGCTGATGAGCCTCTTGCTTGAAGTGTTCATCCACAGAGTATCCTGGTAAAGCCTGTTTTAACAGCTCAAGAACGACCTTGTGAGTCATTCCGTAATGCCGAACCAAGGACTGCTTGCTATCCTTTGCAATGTAGTCACAAGATGGGCATTTCCAGGGAGCGTGGGATGGGATCTTTGCGGCCAGGGAGTCCTTGAAGTGTTTGTCGCAGAGATGTTGGTGAAAGGTGTACTTAGCAGAAAACATCATGTCGCAAAAGGGACATTTCACCTTCAATGCTTGATTGGACATTGTCAGAGACGAATTAGTGTCATGGCCTGGAGCGTTTGTTGTAGTTTGCAACTGCGGCTGCGGCTGCTGCTGAAGAGGGGCTTGGGGAAAAGTTTGTGAATCTGGCTGATAATTGAATGACGACGGCTGTTGGGAAAGCGGTTGCTGAACTGTCGGTTGCGATGGTGGATTGGATGCCACAGCATTGCTCATACCTTGGGCTTTGGCAGAGTCTTTCCAATTGCTGGGCACGTACTTGCCCACAATCCCAGTGAGATGTTTTTGAACCATTTTGTGGACGATGCCATAATGTTTCACCAAAGGACTGATGTGTTTGTCATTGGTTTCATAGGAGCATCCTCCCACTGGACACTTCCATGGAGGTTCTGACGGGAGTTCAGCCGCAAGTTGAACCTTGTAGTGCCTCTCCGACATGTGTCGGAAAAAATCACTCTTGTTCTTGGCCATGTTTTGACAGGTCAGACACTTGATCAAATAAGGCCTTTCCATGCCAGGCTCTGGCGCTTCTATAAATGGATCTGGAGCCGGAGCTCCCACTGATGCCTTATTTTTGGGGGTTGCCGGTGGTTGAGGTGCAGCTTGTGGCTGTGATGGGTTATGAGTGGATGCTGAAGGCCGCTGTAAAGGTGGAATATGATGCTGTTGTGGCTGGGGTTGAAGAATCACAGGTCGTTGAAGGGGATAAGGACTCTGAGCTGACGGTGTGTATCCTTGCGATTGGGGTGGATATCCACCTTGGCTTGGATCAAGGGGTTGAGGCATGCCTGAATACTGATGGTTTGGACCAGGACTGACCATACCTGTTGAAAATGAAGAGCTATGCGTAGACATGGGCCTATCCTGAGGAGTCATTGGAGGTTGGGGTGTTCCAGCACCCTGAGATCCAGGTGTTTGAGGGGTCCTAGGGGGCACAGACATGGGTTGTTGGTTGACGTATGTAGGAGATTTAATATCCATGTTCGGAGTTGGCTGTTGTGACCCTTGAGAAGAGAAAGGGCTTGTGACCATGCCATCAGAACCTTGACTGTAAAAAGCTTGAGGTGGCCCATAGGCAGTTTGCTCCAAGCTTGATCTTGACAGAGATCTTAAGGACGGACTCATCATCTGACCCTGATGAGGCGATTGCGATGCACTTCCAGGCTGACTGTAGTGCATGGACCCGATGGAGTGAGGCTGATTGACGTTCACTTCCAAAGGTGAGTTGTACGCCGAGCCATTGCCAGGGACATTTTGACCCGAAAAATGATAACCATCGTTGCTCACGGAGTGATCCATATCTGGAGTAGGTGTCTGAGATGGAGTGCCCTTCAACGAGACTGGGGCTTTCTTCATCGGTTCTTCCAAAACCACGCCTTCTTCACTCAAGAACTTTTGGACCATTTTATGGACCAATCCGTAGTGTCTCACAAACCCACCTTTGTCCTTGGATTCATGGGTGCATGCTGGACACTTGTATAAATCTGCACCCGAAGGTATGCCTTCACACAAACGTTCACGGTAATGACAATCTGCCAAATGTCGAAGCAGCATGTATCGCCCGGAGAAATGATTCTTGCAAAGGGGGCATGACTCTCGATTGGACTCCGAGGTCTCGTATTGCTTCAAGATCGACTCGTCATAACAATTATGTCTTCCGATGTTCTCGTTGAGCATGCGCACCACAATGTTGTGGGTCAAGCCGTAATGACGAACCAACATTTTTAGGTCCTTTCCCTCAAAGGTTTGACAAGCGGGGCACTTGAAAGGAGGAAAACTCGGAAGCTCCAGCTTCATTTGCTCTCCGAAATGTTTATCACTTGCATGACGGATGAAATGTGTCGCGTTCAAGAATGTATGATTGCAGTTTGGACAGGCGATTGGTGATGCATTTGAATTGTTATCCACTTTTTTCCCCTTGGCTTTACTTGCAGAAGTGGACGTCGATGAGGCTCCGTCCGAGGCGTTATTCATATTTGAAGACGCCCCGGAAACTGGACCTTGGCCAATACAATTAGGCAGAGGTTCAGACTGGTTTATTTGTGGATAAGAAGGACCTTGATTTGGAGGTGGTCGTTGTGATGTAGGCTGATTTGGGTACTGATGCTCGGAATGCGGAGATTGTGGATAAAGAGAAGGAATCTGACTCCCAAAAGGGGGTCCAGTCGGGCGAGTGTGTTGTTGGGCATTTTGCATGTGATGAAAACGCTGCTGCTGTTGTTGTTGTTGTTGTTGCTGATTAGCTTGGACTTGACCCGGGTATGGGTGACTTTGGGGTGGATAATGTCCGGTTGCGTTGCTTCCATTATGATGAAGGGGGTATGCCGGATGTTGCTGTTGTCCTTGGGCATAAGCATGTTGATTGAGTTGTTGACTGACCTGGCCAGGAATTGGTTGCGAGGGCAAGAGAGGTTTTGCAACCTGCAGAGGCAATGGATGTTGAGGTAAACAGTTCGTGGGCAATTGTCCGGAACCTGTCGGCAGGGGAGCTTTAGCCTTGGTTGGAGTGGGCGGCTTCGATTTAGACCTCTTCGGCTGAGGCTTTTTCTTTTTGGGCGATTGCAGCTCCGGGTTGAGCTTGGCCATGAGGTCCTTGACCATTTTATGCTTGGAACCGTAATGTCTCACTAGAGCTGCAAATGTTTTGCTCTCAGAACTACATTTCTGGCATTTGAAAGGTGGATCTCGGGACAGACCAGCAGAGATTGATGCATAATAATGATCATCACAATAGTGATCGTTCAGCGCTCGTCCGTTCATAAACACCTTCTTACAGATTTTACACTCTTGCTTTTCCACTTCATCAATTGTCCAGGCTTCTCCCAATTCCTTTTGCATTAACGTGAACACATACTTATGAGAGAGGCCATAATGCCGACACAAATCCATCACATCACGTCCTTTGTACGGACAATCCGGACAGATATATGGGGCTGAGGCAGGAAGTAGTTGAAGCACTTGTTCTCGGAAATGACTGAGCAAATGGACGCCCTTGTCACGGACTTTATTCACGCTGGTGGTGAATTCTTCGCCGCAAAGCTCACAAGTCGGAATGGTGCATTTGGTGTCCACTTGAAGATTGACAGGTAGCAATGAAAGGTCGGAGAGATCCTTGAATTCAGCCTTGGTCTCGGTCCCAGTTCCCCCTTGTCTTTGCTCTGACCGCATCTTCATTATATCCAAATCTCGAGATGTGGGAACAAATTCGGACAACTTCAAGCCCGTCTCGGTCATGACCATCTTTTCCAGATCCTGGTGGCTCCAAATGAAGTGCCTTATGAGAGTTTGACGTTTGTCGTAGGTACTTCTACAAGCGGGACAAGAGGTTAGACCTTGAGGAACGGCGTTGACTAACCCAACACGAAGATGGTTGTCAACAAAATGGCGGCACAAATCCAACCGAGTGAAATATCGATAGCTGCACAGTTTACACTTGGGGAATTTCTTGTCTTCGCTCATTGCTTTGTAAGGCGGCATGTGGGCACCAATCACCCGAGCTTTTTTGGCAGGAGGTCCTCCTTTATTCGATTGTGGGGCACTCGATGACGTGGTCACTGATTTGGATTTAGCGGCAGGTGTTTTGCGGGCTGAGGGAGCAGTAGGTGGTGGGTGTTGATTCTGATCTCCTAGAGAAGGTCTAGCAGACAAAGGATGAGCAGACGCAGGAGGCGGGTAGACAGTTCCTGGAAGTCCAGGAGAGGATCCAGACTGAGGAGGTACCGGAGGTTGATTCCCAAGCGATTGGCTTTCTTCTACATTGGAAGGTTGACCATCCGCCAAGGGAGGGCGAGTATTTGCGGCTAGAGGGGGTCGAGGAGCCTCTTCGTTAAGGTAATAAAGAACTATTTGGTGGAATACTCCATAGTGCATGGCCATGCTCATTTTGTCACTTGTCTGAGTCGGACAACCAGGATGAGGGCATTTGAATGGGGGGCCCACGGGAACCACCTGGGCCAAGAGTTTTTGAATGTAATGGCTAAGGGCTAAATGATGAAGATAGTCCTGTCTATCTTTCGAGTTGTGAGAGCAGATCTTGCAAACAAAGGTCGGCACATTTTGTTGCTGATATTGCTGATGCTGTTGTTGGAGTTGAGGTGGTTGTTGTTGCTGCTGCGCAAAGTTGTTCACACCCTGCTGGTGAGCTGATTGTTGAGGATATGCGGAGATTTGTGACTGGGTGGCGGTCTGATTGTAACCGCCGTAAGCTTGTTGTTGTTGCTGTTGCTCATATTGAGGAACATGTTGCGGAGTGGTCGACTTCGAGGCCTTCAGATGCTGGCTCACTGCGGATTGAGTTGCTTGCATTGAAGGATTGAGATTCGCTGAATGAGATGATGGCTGCTGAGAGTTGTTACTACCGGGATGAGTTGCATAAGAGGGATGAGGAGAAAGATGGGTTGGTCCATTGCCAAAGCCTTCTTCTTGCATTGAATATGGATGGTATCTCGTTTGAGAAGGCACATGGTTGTACGAGGAGGGGCCAGGAGTTGGTTGAGTTTTGCTCGGTGGGCGCTTCGCCGTCACCGATACTGGTGGAGGGGGCTCTGGTTCTTTGAATCCGATGATCTCGTTGTACCAAATCTTGACCATTTTGTGCTTGGACCCATAATGACGAGCCACTGAGTAACGGTATTGATGGTCATAAGGACATATCGGGCAAAAGTATCGCTTGCTGCCGTCATTCTGTCCCAAACTCACAGATTTGAACAATCGGTCACGGAAGTGAGTGTCTATAAGATGTTTCATAAGGTCTCCATTAAAAGATCCTACTACTTTGCAATCATCGCACATAAGACACCGTATCTCTTCACCGCCTTTCTTGATTCCATTTTCAGAGCTATCGTCAGCGCCTAAACTTCCTCCAGAAGCTTCATCTCTCATCAACGATTGATCTTCAGGAAATTCTTGTTTCAAAGCGTCGTGTGAATTAGCCGTTTCTGAGTGAGCGGGATTGATCACCTCGGCTTTAACTTCAACTTTGATCTCCGGCTCTCCATTCCCTTCTTGGCTGAACACCTTATGATAGTTTCCGAAATGCTCCAAGAGCTTGTGGTAGGTCTCGGCGAAGTGCGGACACATGGGACATCCAAAAGGGGCCTCTTGTGACAATTGAGCGGTCTTGTCTTGGAAATGAGTATTTGCCAGATGGAAAATCAACTGATCACAACTGACGACTTCCTTGCATAGGTGGCATATCGGTTTAGAGTCCTGGGAAGAAGTGATGGAGTTTCTTCTGGGACACGAAAGAACTTCGACTTTCTGCCAATCACTAGAAATCCCTAACACCTCATAATATAACTTGACGGCTAGTCTGTGCTGAACACCCAAATGAATGAGCAAAGATACTTTGGCCACGGCGGTAAAGTCACATTGGTCCTTATTGCACTTGATCACTTTATCCTCGCCACTCGGGTCTGGAGCCTCCTTGATTAAGGTCTCGTTGAAGTGAATCTCGGATATATGTTTGTACAACTCATTGGCATTCCTCATCACAGGTAAGGTCTCGCACAATCGGCAATCCGCATCAACAGCCTTTGGGAGTCCTGAGTCGTGATTTTCTATTTCCTGGAATTCAATCTCACCCGATTCGTCTTCTTGCCCATTGGTCTCTAAATACTGTTTGTAGTGTTTTTGAACATATTTGTGGGTCACCCCAAAGTGATGTAACAGAGCAGCCGCATCCAAAGCGACGTACCTACACTTGGGGCACGCAAAAGGTACTTGAGTTGGAAGCTCTTTTTGGAGTAGGTCTTGGAAGTGACTACAAAGATGGTAGTCTTTCATGGAAGTAGACATAGACAGAGGGCAGATAGGGCACTTGAATGGCTTGATTACGGATAAAGCACGGACCGAAGGAGGCGGTGGGCGTTTCATGAGGAAATCGGGATTTTTCACCCCCTCTTCTATGCAAGCAACGACCACCCGATGCGTGAGACCGGTATGCAACGATAACGCACTTCGGTTTCGCCCAACGTATTCACACTTCGCACACTTGGCCGGATACTCAGTTGGACCGGGTAATTCGGCCCAAATACGATCTTTGAAGTGAACAAACACACAATGCTTGAACAACTCAGATTGCCATTTGAATGTGACATCTTCGCAAAACGGACATGGAAAAAGTTTGGAGGCTCTTTTAATACTGTTGCGGTCCTGGAAAAGAACAATTATTGATATTATTATTTGTCTTGCAAAATATTTTGGAGATGTAAAACATTGTAGTGAACTTACCCCAAAATTCCTGAACCCGTCGTCACTGAAGAGTTCAGCAAATTCATCAGAGCTATGGCAGAACTGGGTGATTTTCCACTTCTCCCGGGCATTGTGCAGGAGCTTTGAAAGATCTAGTAGACACGTTTGAGGTATGATCTGAGCCATGACCAACCTCTCCACGCAATGAGGCTCCCTATTATTGCACAAGGGCCAGTCGTAGTCGTCGGTTTCATCACTCTTGCAGTCTAAGTGCTCGTTTACTAAGCCCGTTTTTCGGAATTGGTAACAGTCGAGACAAATAAATATTCCACATCGCCCGCACGTCCAATGGAAGTTGAACAATGTGGTTTTGCAAACATCACACATCTCACGTACACCTTTAACCGCCGGCTTCCATACAATGGCCTTGTTATCGGACATATTCAGGGATAGACATTTGCGTTCTTGTTGGACCATGTCACAAAACTGGTCACCAATGAGGCCTAGGATATACTTGACCTTTTCAATTGGAATGTCAGGCTTTTTATGAGGGGTGACACTCCAGAGGGCCACGTCCGCCGGTTTCGGGTCTTTGTGAGGATCCAGGTAACCAGCCACACAAATCTGTCCTCCTTTACTACACCGGAGCTTTCGGAATGCATAGAAACAGCAACTGATGTCACAAGTCTCATCGGCAAAATTCCCTTGGGTTAGAAGGGCTCTGCGCTCGGAAGAAGGCATCGTTTTACACATATGACACATGGGAAGATCGAAGGCCATTTGGAAGCACGGCCCGTCTTGGAGGAAAATATCCCCCGGAACACGGGTAGCCATCAAATCTCTGATATGTTGATCCAGGTTGAGCTCAGGCACGACAGGTTTAGCTTTTTCGGCAACGGAGTATTGGTCGTCCTCATCATCACTTTCGTCATCCTCATCCTCGTCGCTCGATTGATCTCGAAGTCTTTTCAAGGCTGGTTCTTCGAGGTCGCGTTCTAGCATTCGTTTGCTGCGGCGTTTTTCCTGGTCCGGAGGATCACTTTTTTTGGTCAACTTGGCTGCCAAGGCATTTCCGGGCTCATCTTGATGTGTTAATAGAGACCCTTCTTGGCGCACTGTATTACAAGTGAACCAATGTCCCGAACCCACCGGGCTTTCACCCTTCTCCTTGCCATGCTTTTGAATCAGGTACTGCCAGTGCAAGGGAGTAGGCAAAAGAAGTGTTTGCCCACAAACACATTGAATCGAACACTCGTTCAAGACCTTGGCACAAGAGCCGGCCAAAGTCTGGAGCTTATTTTGGACTTGACTCTTGAATTCATCCAAGGAGAGCGGCAACTTTTCATGATCCGACTCACTCAAATGTAAGGCCAAGGGCTCCGCCTTCATGTCGATCGTCTTTTCACACGGCTTAGACGGAGGCGTCACGGCTTCATCAGGTCTTCTTTCTTCCGACACGGAATCGGGTTGGGAAGACACATTCACGGGCGGAGAAGTGGGCCCTTCGGATGGAGGCCGGTCCTCTTCCAGAGCCGGCACTCGAGTAACAGGATCCGGCATTTCCCCCTCAACTAGGTCGGTCGTCTCGGGGGATGACGGATGACCGTTAGTGCCATTAGATAAGCCTAGACAGACGGGCGATGGGCTGACATGGTCGATTGAGGACTCGACTTGAGGCATGAACTTCTCGATCACGTCGTGCTCGGTCTCATAGTGCCGCTGTAAGAGCAAGGCGGTCAGAGCCTCATATTGGCAGCGCGAGTCGGGACATCGAAAAGGCCGAGCCTGAGGCAATTCGGCACTGATGTCGGGACGAAAGTGTTTGACCAATGCGTGTTTCTTTAAGCGCGCGCGATTGGCGGCTAAAGCTCCGCACAATCGGCATTTGAGGCGTCGTTTAGACGAAATGCCGGGCAGGTCCATCATGTCTTCGGCCTCGTCTACACTGTCGTCCGAGACTTCGACCCAAGAATTGGCGCGACTACTGGTACGGCTGGCGGGCGTGGACTCGTCTTCGAGCGTTCCAGTACCGCCCGGCACGCGCGACGAAGTGCGGCGGCCATTAACCACGGGACGCGACGTGGACGTGACCGAAGACACGGAGGAAGCCGGCGAGCGGCTCGTTCGTCGTTCTTTGAGAACACGATCAATCTGCGGGCTAGGTGGGGCGACTCCGCTGCGCGTGGTGCGAGCCCGTCCTTCGCGCTGTCGGCCTCGGCGAGCGGCCGGATCGGTGGCATCACTGGCCTCATCAAGCTGATCGGCGTTTTCCGCCTCTTCCTCCTCAGCTTCGTCTTCATCCGACGAAGCACTGAGGACTTCTTCTTCTTCTTCGCTGTGATGGACCCGTGGGATGGTCGAAGCCCCACCGCCGGTAGCCCGGGTGGCTCGACCGGCCGGCGGGGAAGCCGCCGCTCGGTGGGGGCCGGTTTCGTGGCCCACGGCTGCACTTAACTTGGCGGCCCCGGCCTTGACCAAATTGAGGTGGGCTTCGGTGGGATGGCTGTGCGGCTGGCGTTGACGCGAGGACCGGCGCGAACTGCGCGGCGAGGACGACGACGAGACGGACGAGGCGCGGGCTGACATGCTCACGGCTCTCGGGTCAAGACCCAGCCACCCGGGCTGAGTCAACAACGACCCGGAATGTCTTCCTCGGCACTACAATGGGCACGGCCACGGCATAGAGGCATAGAGGGGACAAGGCTGGGTCGGTCCTGACGAACCTCACTCACGTGGGCCAGTCAGGGCCCGGAGAGCGGGATGAGCCGGATGCGACCAGGCCGGGGGCGATCGGATCGCACGCCATAACATGGCCCACACGCACGCACGCACACCCGCACTCCAACTGGTTCACGTTCACTTCCTGGTTGACTCAAGCTAGGATCACGGGGATCACGGGGATCACGGGGATCACGCTATGGAACCGAGTCTCGAGGAGAGGCCAGGACAGATTCACAGCTTTGGCCCTAAGCTGAGGAGGAACCGATCCGGACCAGCAGAATGGGCGGGATGCTTGAGATCCTCTCGATGACTAATCTATGAAATAGTGGGGCACCCCTGGACTGGCTTGGATGGGGGTCGCGGGATGGGGACGATATTATGAACCACTCTCTCTTTCTGCGTTTGTCTGTGAGTCTGTCAGTCTGTCGGTAGGTAGCCCTGGAGGACTCGGGCTCCCCTCTCAGCCTCCGTGTCTGTGTGTCTGTATCTGTGTCTGTATCTGTGTGTGTGTGTGAGACTCAGGCTCTCTGGGCCTGTCTGTCTGTTGGTCTGTCTGTCGGCCTCTGCGGCGCGGGGTGTGTGCGTCGGTTTGCCACTCAGCCTGTTCAGCTCGTCCCCCGAACCAGTCTGGCTCTGGCCCCGTTTGCCTGGAGTTCGGCCCAGGGCGATTAATGAGCTGGGGCCAGTCTGAAGAGTTTTGTTAGCTATTTTGGCGTTCGGACCGACCCACCGGCTGAATCGGCTGATAAAGAAGCGGGACGGCCGAGCTGATTGAGCCAGAGCATGGACCTCGCGAAACCTAACCTGGCCAGGCCGCTTCAAAATTTCACCTGCCATGGCTTCAAAACAAGTGGGAGGTGACGGCGTTGGATCTTTGACCAACATGTTAGGAATTGAGATTCATGACTGGCGAATGGGTTGAACTTCACAGGGATCAATTGCATGCACCATTGATTGAGTTCGGCACGTTATTGGGTGTCTCAGCCTCTATGCTCAGCGAGAAAGGGTCGTTTTTTACTTTTCAACATGCCCCTAGCGTGATGTCCGTCACTTTTCGCCCTCTGAACTGAGGCTGATCAGGCTGATCTATCTCGGACAGGCCAGAGTGAGCCCTGGCCCAGGGAGGACGCCATTAAGACCCAAAGTTCAAGCAAGTCGAGCCTCTTACCCATTAGATTTACTAAATATTTCTGGGACTAGATGTTGCGTCCATGGGATTGACCGCGGCCATCGATTCAATATTCCGCTTTAAACCAGATTAGCTATCAACGAATAAGCTGGCATACCGGGCGGTGCGGCGTTAGCGGCCCAATACTTTTCAAAAGGTGAAATTCCCGACCGAATTGGCGCCAATTTTAAAAGCCAGAGCCGACTGGCATTATCCCTTCCCCTCACTTTGCCTTTGAATTGGTTTGGCATGTCATTGCCAGAATTTTATTGATTGAATTGGTCAATCAAATTGTCTAATTCGATGATTGACACTCAAAACTGTGCCTTGTCATAGATTTCTAGACACTGGATGTCGGACGACCGACCACTCGGCTGGTAAAACAGTACAATGGATGGTCTCCTGGGAATTGATCACAAACCGGTTACTGTACTCTAGCCAACCGAGTTGTCGGTCGTCCGACATCCAGTGTCTAGAAATCTATGGCCTTGTCTAATTTGAGCGCAATAAGTCGTAAAATCCTACTCGAACCTCTCAAAGAAGTTGTGCGATGGAGGGTCGCGCATCTAATCTGTCTTCACGTTTTTTTTCTGTCAAAACTTATGCCCTCTAAAAGCACAGTAAAAGCACCAAAATTCCATTTCAAATACAATCAAACGATGGATTTAGGCTTTATGATTATAGCTCACAAATTCAAATTCATGAGGTCGCCAAATAGTTTGTGGTAGACGCTATAAAAAAACCGAATTTAATGTCATTACACATTGAATCATTGAATGGTTTTGGTAACACTATTCTTCCCCCAAAAAAAATAATAAGTCAACAAAGTTGGGTACCCTGAGAATAAGGTTTCGTTTATTTTTGGAAAAAGTCTCATTTATGAACTATTACCCAAAGTGTGCTCCTCAGATCCTAGTGTTCCTTCTGACACTCTAGCAATCCCTTAAACCACATTTCTATTATAATGTTGTGGTGCTAAAATTAATGGCTACCCAGACATGTGCAAAGAACGCAGCCGCTATTGAATACACAGTTTTCTTTTACAAGAACCGGTTTTCGAGGTATAAATTTCCCTCGAAACCACTTGAAGCCAAATTTGACGTTAGAGAATGTCTATTTTCTTCACGAGTGGCTGGAAACTTAGATTCCGGCCACTCGTGAACACAGCGCCAAGAAATAAGATTTCTAATGGTGGCGTTTGGTTTCCTTTGCGTGCCGAAGAGGGTACTTTATACCACTGAAAACCGGTCCTTGTAAAAGAAAATTAGTCATAATTAGAGTCAGACCAAAACTGTATTCTACATAAAACATATTTTTGGCATATTTTGGGATTTTCGGGCCCAAAAAAATTTCTCGTCCGTTTTCATTTTTTTTAACCTTTTTCCTTTTCTTCCTGTGATGATACGTAAAAAAAGAAAGATGACTTCTGAGAACAAGGGCTTCATACAGCTGTGGATCAAATTAGACACAAATCTAATCACTAAGTGAGCAAAAGTACCCTACGCAATTGCACTAGACTCTCGCATAGAATCAATTGTATACCTTACCATAACATCTAAATCACAAAAAAGTGTCCTAATGTCAAGCATTGTAATAGAGAAGATTTAATCTATTGTCAATGAAATAAAGAAGCTCAATCAATCACCCCGTGTATGCAATTGTTCTCATTGCATTTGACAACAGAAAAAGGCAATAAACACGACTAACAATGACCTTTTAGCTATGGCAGCAACGTTTTTCATCGTCTTTTTTCGCTCATTCCCAACTTTCATTGCATTTTTTTCTCGACTTTTTCGCACTTGTTATTTGTTTTGCATTCTTTCAACTTCATTGCATATTTTCCAACTTTTTCTCATCTTTTTCCAACCAACAAAAAAGTTCAGCCAAAAAGGGCAACTGGTTTTTTTTTCAAGGTCTACTGATCATGAGCCAGCATGGACATGGCAAGAATCTGTTTCTTAGGGATAGCAGGTTCAATTACCGGTGCATGAAGATATTGTTATGTAATATTCCTTTTTCATCTATGTTTTACTTGATATAGAAGGCAAAAATAGCCCACCCCCCTCAAAAATGTTGTTGCCTTTGGTTTGGAATGTTTTTTCACAATTTTTGAAATAAATTTGTTTGATTTTTATGCAAATTTGCTGTCAAAAAAAGACGACAGTATCTGCAAGTTTTGGCCAGCCCTAGTTTTTTGTTAGGAAAAGTAAACGGGACAGAAATAACAAACTGAAACGTTTTTGATTGACATAAAATGAACATATTTGGGTTGTTTTAAGCAACATAAAAATGAAATATTCGGGCCAAATTCCAACATATTTGTCGGAGCCTAGTTACAATCCGGTTTTGAGATTGAGGTGAAATTGAAATATGTAGTTGCACCGACCTGTGTGGGACCAGTCTCAGAAGAAGTCGATTCCGAAATACAAATTCCCGACCCAAGCATTCCCGTTCAAATTCCAATGGTACATGACTAGACTCTGACAAAATATGTTTTTTGATGGAGCAGAAATAGGGGATGTCAAGTAAAGGAAATTCAAGGAAAAATGTCGTCTGGCACCCTGATTTTGGGCATTTTGGGGAGAGAGAACTAAGACAAACATCACAGCTAACTCGCACCATTCGTCCATTAAAGTTTCAATAACCGAGTGATTTTGAGCGAGTTGTGTTACAAAATCCTACTAAATGAGCATGTTTGGTGTTAATCAGTGAACGCACTATCAAATTGGCGCAATACTGCAATGCTAATTGCCTAGACAAGCATGTAAAATGAAAAAATGTCAAAATCCAATGCATGCACAGTGCGGTTTGGCTGGGCATGATGTCTTTGATTTTATTCCATTTGTTCATGAACACGTTTACTTGACTAGCCATATTGCAGATGTTAGACGGTTGAGATGTGCGAAAGAGCCGAACTGAGGCATTGCGAAGAAAAGCGTTTAATGCAACTCTCTCGAATTTGACATTCAAAAAAACAATTTTTTGTCGAGTCTTTTCATGACTGATCCTTGCTAACAAATTGAAGAAAATCCAGCAAGAAAAAAAATCCTTTTGAAGCAGGAACAGCAGAAAATGGCCAAGTTTGACAATAGCATCATCATGTAATGTGGGTTTGTCACTATCACAATGCCTGATAATATTCTATGCAACTCAAACTAAAAGATGACGGATCAGCAAATGGAAAACCTAAAGCAAGCCTTTTTTTTTTTTTTACAAATTCAGATGATTTTTATACAAATTTGCTGAAAATAAAGACCATATTTTTATGCAAGTTATTGTCAACCATGGACAACGGTACACTGGACATATTTGACCCACCAAATGTACCCCAATAATTTAACGGAAAATGTTGAGACTATTGAACTGAACCACCCGACCAGAAATTAAAAAAACATTAGTTTCGTTATCCAAGCCATGCAGATTTACTCGCCATTGACATTCAAAATTATAGGGATAGTCTTGCGTTGTAGCTCAAGGATGTTGTAAATAGAAGAATTCTGGTCACCCCTTTTTTCTATGGTTCAAATTTTCACTTGTGCGCGTTGAGGTTAAGCTAAACGGATGATACAACATGGACGAACAATGAATTTGACTTGCGGGAATAAAAATTTTGAGCAAGAATAATTCGTGCAAGGTTCCAAAATTTATTTGATGTCAGTGGTTGCCAGAAACATCCAAGCACTCCTTGACAGTGAATGAAAGATGTTTTAACCACAACTGAGCGAAAAAAGCAAACTATTGCACGATCCTTGAATTATAATGTCAATAATCTTGAATTTAAACACTTCAAAAAGTGAAAACTGGAGCGCAATGGCTGGAAATGATCAGTATTAGCCTCTTTGAAAGGATAAAGGGTGAAAACCGATCCAAGGTAAGTCCTAAATCACCGTTTTAACCCTGTTTCTTAATGAGATCAAAGCCTACCAAGATATCCGACGACAATTGGAAAGAACTCCAGTTAAATTGCGACCTCTATGGGCTAGCCCTATTTATCAATTCACATTTGTAAGAAATACAATGAGGTATGTGCATTATTTGTTATTGTAGTTCCTCTAAAAAATTCAACTGGGGTAAACGTTATTCTCCACCGATTAGCTGGCGGTACTACCTTTTTTAAACTTAACCTGACCTAATCAAACCTAACCGAACCTTGCCTTACCTTATCCTACCTAACCTAACCTTCATCTGAAAAATGCTACACTGCAACAACAACTGTGTCCGACGTCGTCCCCCTTTTTGCAGTTTCAAGTTACGTAAGATTTATCAATATTTTTCTCTAAGTTTGAAGCCGGAAAGGGCTTGTTCAGACTCAGCATTTACAATTGCTTTTTAACCTACAAAAGGTCTTTTTATCTTTCTACTTATTTGATGTTTTATAAGCAATTACATTGTAGTAGCAATGAGGCGGTGTCCACCCCAATTGAATGCCTTAACGTCTTCATACTTTTCACGCTTCAGTGTCCAAATTTCCATTGGATTTGGGTTTATTGTGATCTCAATAAATAATGTTGGGGCTTTTTGAAGCCTAAAATTACTCAGAAATAGGGAACTACCTAGCATTTGGCAACACTCGTGGTACAATAAGGTGGGAAGACCCTTTCATTTAATAGTGTTATTCGCTTTTCCCATTGAAATCAGGTTTATTTTTCAATTTTGTTGACAAAATGAAAAATCAACACATGATCTATGTTTCAATAAGAATCTTTCATGGTGGTCATGGAAGAAAATATTGCCAAAAAATGGTTTACTTTTATTTAAAAAACTGTTTTCTTTTAAAAGTGTTTCTTCATAACCACATCTTCACACAATTTTGATGACGATTCAGATTTCGCTTCTCCTTCCTTATCAAAAGCATACAAAGCACTAATCGAAAGCTTTCAATTTACATTTTTCTTGTTATGAGCATGTCAATCTCAGACATGCGTCAATTACTTTATGGATGTAATTCGTGGTTTAGATATCTGTAGTAGATGATGTCAACAAAAAAGCAGCTGCTCCTCAAGACTTCCATGAGCCATATGGCTTGTTTTCATGGAAGTCTACATCCTAGAAGGATGGAGGGGGTACCTAATGGTAGAACGCCCTCACACGCCACAGTGCTTAGAATGTTGTCAAGTAACTTCCAACTTTGCTCTCAAGACTTTTAAAGACGGTTTTTAATATCAGTAAATCAAGTAGGCCAATTTCTGTTTTGTAAAAAATGTCAGTTGTCGATCAAAAAGCTATAACATGACACTAAAAATACACTTAATGGTACATAAGACACAAAGTGCAGAAAATCAAAATCATTAGATATGTTAGTTGCACCTTCAGTAGAAATTTCATGGATATAAATAAGGCAGCTACTTAGCTATTGCAAGTTGAATGTTCATCTGATTTTGGTCAGCTAGGTCCTTGATTTTTAAAACATTTAGGCATTTGAAAAGACCATCAATATGGGCATTTCTTTTGGCTCCAACGATCTAACGGACGGCTCTCTTGAAACGTGACCAAGCCGTTTGCAGCAAAGACGGAACCGAAAATTGCAAGCCCATGTTCAAGCCTACTGTTTATGTGGGCATTGCATAGTATTGTTCTAAGGATTTTCGGGCAAGATTTCTTGGCCATGAACATTGTGAAGAGGGAGCACCTTATGGAGCTTCCAACACGATGGGTGCAATATTTCCCGTTCAGTTTTTCATCGAGATAGTTCCTCCAAAAATTCCATTGTTTTCCAGGCAGTTTGTGCCGACCCGTTGAATCAGAATATCAATTCCAAATAATTTAAAAGGCTGCTTGAGGTATTCGAGATCCAACTAACATCATTTTTGTTTTCTTGTAATTCAGTGAGAATTTACTTGCCTTGACTTGACTCTGGTTCGACGGTTTTCAGATTATCACCAAAGTGTTGCAGGGTCGTATCATCAGCGAACATGGTCAGTTTAAATTTGGTCGCATTCGAAAGGTCGTTGTCGTATATTAGATACAATAAAGGTCCCAATATGCTACCTTGAGGCAATCCACAAGATATTTGCACAGGATATGTAATTGCCGGAGCCAAAGCCATAATTATCCATTTTGGGCATTAGAATGTCATGGTCAATGGTGTCAAAGGCTTTCTAAGATCAATGCCTTTCGAATATTTCCTTTTGGCATTGTCAAAGATAACTAACTCTAAAACAACTCAAAAATCAGTAAATAGGCCGCTTTTGAAATAAAAAAAAGATGCCATGGAAAAAGTCAGTTACCACAAAGCGGTACATAGAGTGAAACATTTCCGGTAAACATTAAAGATGCCATCGATGTTAAGTTCTTGTGGTTTTGGGTAACATCAAATGTATCATCGGATAACTAAGGTTGCAAAGCATTTTTATGCAATTCTAATATCACAATGATTCTTAAAATATACGCGAAGATTTAGAGAGCTTGTGAACTAATATGTACTGGTTGTGTTGAGTCGGAATTATGTGAGAAAAGTATGATTGGTTTTACACTCTTTACTCCCGAACTACTGAAAAAGGAGTGATAGATCTTCTTTTCTTTTTTATATCTCGTTTTGCTTGAAAAGGATATTACGCATTCGTTATGGCGGTTAAAAGATGCAGAGGTTGAGTTCAGCTTCCTGCCATTATTACAATTTAAAACCAAAAGCAATGAAAAAATACTGCCTTTACTGCAGATGATATCAAGCTTGACAACAACCTATGGCTATTTGTGAGACAAAAAGTTGAAAACCCATGTTTGATCAAATTTGCATTGCTGAGTTTTGATTCAATAATATAGCACATAGAATGCATACGGAAAATAATGGCAACGATTCATTCTCTTTAAAGGAGCAGTCATGTCCTTTTCATCATTTAATTTGATTGCCAAAGAATTACAGTTCTGTTAAGATTGTGTAAGCTGGCACATTATAGTCATTCTGAGCTGATTTGTATGTGCAAAACTTCGAAAATCGTTAGTAGTTCTTTTTTTAGCTAATTAGTTCTCCACAAAGCCAACACGTTCGGTCGCAAACCACAGTCATCGGTGAGTGTTCTTGCTTTCAATTAACTTTGCATAAGTCTGAATCGCTTGAAATGGACAAACCTTGGTGTTCCGAAGCCTTTTCCGAAGATTGCCATGCAAAGGTGCATGGTTGCTGATGATTATTATAGGGGCCGGAATCTAACTTCAGCGAGATTATAAAACTTGCCATTTTGATGCGTTTAAAGACTCGGTTCCACCTCATTGGGACTACACATCATAATAATCAAATGGTTTTGAACAAATAGTGCTAAGTACATAAACTGAAGTGCTTATTTGGAGCTGAAAGAAGCCCCAAAACACTAAAAAGTATTTTTTTTTATTTAACCTTGAAAAATACATCGTTTATGTACTCAATAAGGTGATAAAATTGTGAGTAATCCAACAGCACGAGACTTGTCGTGAGGGCTGTCAGTTTGTTGATCTTTTCATTGCAATCAATATTCCCATCTTAGTGAAGACGAAGATAAATTAATTTATTTTTAAGTTAATTTTAACAGATAAGTTTTTTGAAAGCATAACAATTTTAGAATTCATCAAAATATTCCAAAAAGAGACAAAAGGAGCCCTTAAAATCCAGTTAGAAGAAAGAAGTAAAAGAGCAAGTCAATTTCATTAGAGCTTGATTTCCAGAATGTGAGAAAATAATGCCTTTAAATTTTGCTTAAGTCATTATTATTAGGCCATAAATCATAAGAACTGGAAGATTCGGTGAATAAAATGACTTTTTATACAAATCTAAGCGCTTATTTTGATGCAGGTCTACACACATGGCAGACCTTTTGCCTTTAATTTACTATGGTATACTGTAGGTTTTGCAATTATGTAATTGACCATTGGATGGACTCTTAAGAGAGGAAGCGGCTTTCTTTTGCCCGTCATGTTAGGCCATTGAATAAAACTAAGGCTGTACGAAAATCAATAACATTGTCTTTGACACTGGTACTCATAGGTGAAGAGATTGATAAATGATGATCTTTTTAAAAGTACCCTGTAGAATATTATTGTTTCATTATAAACAAGTAAATGAGAACTGCAAACATCAAATCAATCAGCATAATAGTCAAATTGTTATGAAATTATGAAATGTAACATAAAAGGACAATTTTGCACATTAATACTTCTCTAACAAATAAAAATGAATCCATTTATCATTCAGTAACAGGACATATAAGGGCAAATGAAGAATGATATGATGAAAAAGTTGAATAGCCGAGTAAGCTTATTGGAAGATGAGAGATTGACTGTTGGCATTTTCGTTTTAACCGCCCCATTTGAAAAACAGCTATCAGCCACAGATAGATAATAGATAGATTTTCTAACCCCATTCTAAGAGTCCCATTCTACGAAAACATCTTCACATGTTTTCAAAAATTCATGGGTTTTCGAACGGTTTCTTGGCATTGGCTGCCTAAATTGCAAGAAAAAATAATGTATACTCTGCGCTACGCTAGTTTTTCCAACCAACCAAAAGATACCTTGTTTTTTTCATCTAATTTCATATTTGGTCTTTTAAATCTATTTTAGGAAATTCTTTCATTTTACCTTAGCTATAAATGGCTAAGTGAGAAAACATTTTTAACAATAGAAAAAAGTATGTTGATTTTGACTGCTGTCCCTTTTTAGAGCTCATTTCTAGACAATGCCATTTCACCTCAAATATACGCGTTAAATGTCAGACTAGGTGTTGCAGAAACTATGATAATAAGTGATAAATTTTTAATGGAATCAAAGACTCGACATCTACGCAAAATTATCATTTTCCAAGGGTGACTAATCTTGCTTTTTTAACCCGTTCTTCAGAGAAGCTAAAATTGGATGAAATTCTGATATATATTTTTCTTGAAATTCAAGCAACTTATTTTTGTTTGATAAATAATGTCTCAACCAAAGAAATTAAGATCTCCCATGAAAACCATCGACATTGGCTTCAGATATGTATACTGCAAAATTGGAGTTTATGCTCTGACACAGAGTATGATAAGAAAAGGTTTCGTAAAGTGATTGATTCACATTTTGCTATCGAAATGACACATCATAATAACTGTTTTTGGACAAATTAATTGACTCGAATATCCCAAACTTTGGCCTTGAAAATGGTAATGTCCGCACCAATTAAATTTCTTGCTTTGCCTTTTTTTCCACTGGTCAACCAACCACAAGTGACGTATCGTTTCCTAGTCCCAATAGGTATTCGAATGCACGGAAGTCTCCATCTTTAATAACAAATTATAAGCCCTATTCATATCATCCAAAATATACAAGCATATTTCATTATGGTATACGAGTTGATCATTTATTTCTCACTATAAACAAAAGATGGGCAAAGAGTTGTTGCTTTAGCCGTGCCCCGTCTTGGTCCATTCCAATCTCCTTGGTAGACGAGAACAAAGTGTGTCATCTACCAATTTAGGTTCGTCACTTGTGTAAAAACCTGAAGTCCATCGTGATGTCTGCCCTTGAAATGAGGGCGAGTCCTTTGGTCTTTTGGTCTTGAGGGGCACGAGGGGCACCCACCACCACCACTCGCCGTCCCTTCGATCTTGGCTCCTTTCGTTGTTCCCTCCATGCCTCCATGCCCCCCCCCCCTTCGTTGGTTGGATCCTTCCTTCCCTTCTTCTTCTGTCTCGCCTTCCCTGTGTAGTCACTCTCGCTTTTTCGCTCTAACCCGAGTTGTTCCTTCTCCAATGCGCATTCGTCTTCTCCTCTCTTCTGTTCCTCGTTGGATGTGGCCTCTTCCTTCGCCACGGGTCGTTCCATTCGGAGTTTGCTCGAGATGTTGTTGGACACAGTTCCAGTTTATTCACGTGCTCAGACGTGAAAGCAAGACGACGACATTGGATTCCGTCAAAAACGAGACTTGAGATTTGGAGTGCTAATCCTGACCAACAACTCTGCCTTATTCAAGCAGACATATTTTGTTTGAGTGTTTTTCGTACCATTTCCGTAACTACAAACACTTTGGTGTGGATTTCTCTTCATCAAGGTAAGCCATTTGATTATACTTGAAACTTTGAACTGAAAGCAATACCATAGATAAAACAGACACAGTAATTTTGACTAAAGTTATTTCCACTTTCTTCGTTACCAATTGGCCGTTCTTGTCGAAAACATCAGCTCTTTTTGCCAAGTCAAAAGAAGAAGTTGGAACAGAATGACATCTTGGACAAAAATTGGGTCACATCAGAAAAGATGTCTTGATTTGAAGAAACATTTCCTTGAAAAGTTTGATGCTGTGAGCACACTTCAAACAAACATAACGTCAGATGTTGCAATTCCACTTGGCTGGAACAAACCATCTTCTTTTAAGCATTACTCGAATTTACTCGAATGTCGTGGAGCATTTTTCCTGGCCAATCTGTACTTTGAAATTGGTCAAAACATGCACCATCAAATTTGTAGGAAGTGTTTTTCTTATCAAGAATCACACTTCAATAGTTTATGATTATTGTATTGCTGTAAAATCGGGCAAAATGTTTTTGGAACTGATCTGTGCAACTAAAACTTCGTTTAATCGGAAAATATTGTTCGGATGATCAACCACTGAGTTAGTTTGAATTTTTCACTATTCATTGAACGATTTTCCCGTCAAGCATATTTTGGATTGCATTTAAGTTATCAACGTTAAAAGGTACCTGAAGTAGCTTCATATGCTACATTAATTAAGTACCGACCAAATCTTAGTGCATACATTACTTCTTGTAATGAATTCATTTAATTGGATGAAACAACCATTGAGTGCGTCCAAAACGATCGCGCTGATGGCGCTGACCCATGAGAAAACGCGAAATAGTACATTAAACCACATGTTCTCCTGCCAAACCAGGACCCAGACCTGAGGATGGTGCAAAGTTAGTTGCTTCCCATGCCTACTACTACTCCTTCGACTACTTCGTAGTCGTCCGGCCTTCTTTCCCATTGAACATGAAAGCTGACAGACTAATTTTACGGTTGGTCGGACCAGCAAACTATGTGATATAATTGCCAGAGGGCTTCCAAAGGCTCGAATTGCCTTCGTGGCCCACTCTTGTCGACTCTACTCCATGTAGTGTGGTTTTGTCTACATCACTGTCGGGCCTCACTCCAGCGGTCATTCGCATTTTAGCAGCTGTTGTGATTTGTTTCGCCGTTTGTTTCCGCTAAATTGGGGACACAAATTTGCCGCAACATTGCAATTAAAGCTGTGAGAGACAGGGCTTTTACGTAAATTGTCGTCTCACTTACTGTGTTGACGCACATGTGGATCGTGGAGCCAAGGAAGGACCTGCCTGGTCAGTAGCCCACTTCGTCTGGAGGGAGGACATTATTCTCGCTCACAAGTGCTCTGCATCACGTGGCGGGTCCCTTCGAGATCATGAAGAAGTTAGCCTTTAATTTGGAATGGCTCAATAGACCATCCCAAGGGTGGGTTAGTGGTAGTGGTAAAATGAGAAGAAAAGATCTTGGGGCAGTCATGGAACATCAAGGAACACTCGGGTTATTTTTTTCCGCCCCATAAACTTTACCTCTTACTTTGCCCTCCTCCTCTTTCTACTTCTCTTGCTCGTTCTTCTTGCCCTGGCCTTTCTCGTCTCAGAGAGTCAGACCATAGAATACAAAAGCTTGATCCTCTCCACTTTCAGCTTGATATTGCCATGCAGCCCATGTTTGAGCCGAAATTTCGTCTCATGAGCACCACAATTGCCTGCGACTTGGTTTGAGATACACTAACCCCCCCCCCCCTTCTTCCTCTTTCCAGTCGCCTCATATCCGGATTGGCACACAATATATGATCCCTCTTGCTTAGTATCCGACGTATAAGTGAAGGCTCGCGTAATCAACGCTTTATCCCCCGAAGGGAAAAAACTGGGATTGGCTTTTGATGATCTCTCTACCGTCCATTTTACGATGCCTTTGAGTTGAACAGACATAGACTTTTGGATTGTGTCTGCCGTTTTTTTGGCTAAGGGTCCATGGAAATTGTATTGTATGTGAGGAGAGGCTCATTCGTCTTTGTTTCGAAGGGGAATTGGATTGAGATTCATCAGAGAAATTCTCCAGTGAATTGCTTCCCAAACTCGATGTTGAGGGGTGAATGGGTTTCACCAGAGCAGTCATTCCATCCCCTGACCCTCAAGCGAGCAATGACAACAAAACAGAGATCTCTCTCTCCCCAATTTGATTCAGCATGAGAATGGGCCACCGAGTTGATTGCCTACCCTCCCCGACTCGTGTCAGGATCCTTCCGCTCATTCGCTTTGACATGGTCAATAAGTCAAGGGGTAATTTCACAAAGTTTCTTTTTCTGTCGAACATTGAAAAACACTGGTGAAAAGTCTCGTTAGCCGAGCACGGTGAACTATTAATATACTATTGAGGAAGTACGAAAACGACGTACATGTAGTTCCTGGCTGTGAGAACCGAGTGAGTAGCCGTTCGAATGAAATGAATTCATCGGGGCATCAATAACATGACTATTAGCGATGAGTCATCGTCAGTCAGCAATTCTCAGACTTGGACCAAAGGGTTGATTGCTTACCATCATTTCCAACGAGTCGTTTTTTTTCATGATGATGATTATGACGACGATAACAACAACAGCGATGTTGATGATGGAAATTCTGATCATGGTTGCCTACCGAGCCCCTTTTCCTCATATTTTGATCCCCCCCCTTTCTTTTGGTATTGATCCCTCAAATACTGAAGGTCTAACGACACCAATCCTAAACCTGAAATAAAATGATAGTCTTAGACAGCCTCAATTCCAATCACGAGGCTGGCGACTTTTCGATTAAACGCACTCGTGCCAGCTTGGATTGTTACGATGGAACCATATTTCCCTCTAGCCCCTAGGAACTTTGAAATGGAATGAGCAGAGAGCTCATCTCCAAGATATGATAGTAATGATCTGTAGATGATCTCGAAGGATGGGTGTTTTGCTGTCACTATCTCCTTTTGGCTTTTAATGGGGCTAGCTAGCTTTTAGGGGGACGGGGGTTGGTTGCGTCTGGGGTTGGCTTTCGGGAGATATCAGCAAGTAATTTATAACAGTTTGCGTCATCTTTACTGATCTTGGGGACTCTTGCAACTCACTCAGTCACCCTTTGCGGGTGAATCATCAAGAGCCACGTTTCCAAAGAGCAGCAATGACGGAGGGACGTGTTTCGTATAAGATTGGAAATACGTATCTTTCTTTAGTTGGTGAAGCCTCGAAGTGCGTGTGTTGTTTTGGAATGCGATCATTTGTAATGAGAATGTTTTCATAGCTTGATACATTAACGCCTTTGTTCACTTCGCGATCAAAACAGGCTCCACTTGGGGCCAATCAATTCGTGAACAAAACGTTGGCTATCATTAATTTTGGTCCAAAGAAAAATCAGTA
The DNA here is from genome assembly GCF_007210705.1 of Tigriopus californicus. NCBI lineage: Eukaryota > Metazoa > Arthropoda > Copepoda > Harpacticoida > Harpacticidae > Tigriopus > Tigriopus californicus. The sequence goes on from NC_081443.1 coordinate 6,083,710, forward strand.
AAAAGGGAGCCGACCGCCTGAACGAACGGAGAAGCAAAGCAGACGAAGCATTTCCATGATGGAGTAATGATCATGACAAGGAAATATGATGGTCCCAGTTCTCTCCCTTTTTTCATCACGTACAGCATCTATCTGAAGATCTTAAGGAGAATATGTATCATATCAGCATCGAAATTTACCCACCCAGATCCCTTGGAAAGTACTTTCAGACCTCGGAACTCAGGGAGAAGATCGTTATGGTGCATTTTCGACCAGGTTATCATATTAGTCACGAAAGGGTTCGAGGGGGAAATGGGACCAACTTCGTTCCTTCCTCACCCAAATTCGAAGTTGGCCCGCCTTTCCTGGTTGTTGTTGTTCTTCTTGTTTTAGTTCTTTGGTTGGCCCTGACTCGTAACTTTTCGACTCTCCACTAACGGACTCTCTGAGCTGAGAGTTGGTTGGGGCCTCTGTCTTGTGAAATGAAGACTGATGGTGTCTTATTTTGTGTTTGGTTTGCACCATCCCGATCAATTACCTCGTGTCTTGAAACTTCTTTTGAAAGTGGTCTATCTTAGCTTGTAGCATTTGCCTTGTGTGCATTTTTCGGTTGCCGTTGTTGTAATAGTGGTGGCTGTTGTTGTTGTTGATGATGATGATGTTCTTCTCCCTCCTGTTGTTGACTTAGTGCAATTCCTTATTTGTTGTCTTTTTTTCCCCAAGAAAATTGGTCAAATCCGAGTGGAGCTGAAATTTGAAAGCAGAATAGAGCCTCTAATAAAAGTGTCTGCCTCTGTCGACGGGGTCTGACTAGGGTCCAAGTAGTGAGCTAATGCACCAGGGATGTGAGACATTGTCCCTCATTTCGTCTTTTAGTGCCTGGGATTGCTAGCCAGTCTCGAGGATCCCTTCTTTCGTGTTTTAACCATTATTTATGGTCCTAGCCTCGCTATTGTTGTCTTATACCCAAGTTCGAGAGAGGCCAAGTCCTCGCCTTTGCTTGAGTCTATACACAGAGTATATACGTATGTAGTAGTCGAGTAGCATAGACCCGTACTTGACAAATAGGGCCGACGAGGCTTTGGAGGTGATGTGCCTGCCGACACTTTCATATACTGGTCATACACATTCAAGCCCATGAAATAGTGGATTGTGCAACTGAGTACAATATACAGTATATACGGCAATTCAGAGGGCGAGTAAAGGAGGCCGTATTTTACCAAAGGACAGTATCTTCATGTGCACGGCTTCATTTAGAGATGAGGAGAGTGGGTTATCTTAACACGACAGAGTGAGAGATAAGGATGAATGGTTCCAAATTAATGGCCTCAACGTTGTATAGTCTTTCGCTCATTATCAAAATGCGCAATCTAATGAGCTTCTACCACGGCTTTCCCTTTCCGTCCAGCGTATAAATCTTGAGTAATATTCCGATCCTTCGCTCACTGTTTCCTTAGGTAAGTACAAGTCAGGACTAGTTGGTCTATGTATGTACAGTATACTACAGTACTTACGTAGTGGCACCGCACCACAACATGAGTATATGTGTCTGAGTCTAATGGTTTTTACGGAATAGATGAGTCGGAAGAAGTTGAACCAAAGTGTTGGTGGATCTCTCCTCATCGATAGACATGCTGATCCCAAAGGACCTGAGTCACTCACGGGGAGTTCTTGGCTCGAACTGTCGATTGTAAGACTACTGCTTACCAACCACCATTGGATGTTCATGCAGTCCAAAGGCACACAGAGCAATGCTGCCACTTCTTTCCTTGTGTACGAGTAGTGGAATGGACTTGTGGGAGAGATTGGGATCGCTTTTTCAACCGAGTTGGAAGAAAAGATAGGGATGGCGATGAGGGACGCATGGTTGATTGGAGAAGATCAATTAGGGCGACTCCCAGTCACACATTTGTTTCCAGTCCTGTCGCGCAGGCTTGCCAAACAGCACATGCATGTTATTCTGTAAAAGCCCTCTTTAAAGCTTATATGTAAAGCTGAGACCTCGAAATACTTTTGCAAGCCCTCGGTTTTCATATTGGAGCAAAATTGATGGTGCATATATTGTTTCAATTTGGGAACCCTGATCTCTGCATGGTGGCTCTTTGTCTACGTTCCGTCACTTAAGGGAGCAACTGTGAAGTGATCCATTTCCGAAACGGAAAGCAAGACACGCCTCAATGCCTACCACTCCCCTTTGAGAAGAAGAAGGTCATCAACCATGAGAGACGTAAACAATGAAGATGCAAAACTGTAATGAAAAGCGGATCCAACATAGAACGCTCCTCGGACTATGAGGGGAGCATGTTCTCTGGGTCCACTTTGGATTCATGCCAATGTATGGATATTTTCCAGAGGCCATGTGGAAATGAGCCAGACTGCTTTTCGTGATCGAGTGCAGGTCTCCGTTGTTCCGCCTTTTGCATGTTGAGAATATTGGTTGTGTCACTGGATAGAGCTATCTCTACTCCCCTCCATCTGGGCGAATTTCCTCACCAATGAGATCCTGCTCGAGTCTTGTGTGGGTTTCCCTTCTCATCCTTTGAAAGGAAATCCATCTACTCTACCCAATCCCAAACAGAAACGTCAATCCAGAAAATAAACCAAGGGCTCTAAACTTTGCCAATTTTTAGGTCTGCACTGGATTCGCTCTATAATATGCAGTCTTTGTTCAAGGACAATTATCAATAACGATTAAGTACTCCAATGGTATTATCTTAAATAATTCCTCCCAAGGGCCTTCGATCCCTCTCGATGATATGAAATGACATGGACTTCGAAAGACATGGGGAAAAGGCTCTCTCTGATTCCTCCGACAGGCAAACAGCCAAGTACTGTAAGTACTTCTACGTACGTACATTGATAGACCTCGAGGATGCACTCCCCTTTGATTTATCTAAGGATTATCGCGAGCTCACTAAACAGTTGCCCTACACCTCACAACGGATCAGTGTGCCCTTGTTGTTTGTATTGGCCACTACTCCCACTGGGTCTTGGGGATCCAGATACGTTTTCTCGGGAACTAGCTTGGCGTCAGTGGTGGCCTTTACGTTCAGGAGTAAATCGGATATAATCCAAGAGTGGATTTCTGTGTCAAGGGCCATATAAGCTGGAAGTTCTTCTCCATTTTCGAAGGTAGCAGTAGTAGTATCCTTTTCACCTTTCATCACCATTGAACCTGGAACAAGCTTATTCCGGCAGGTTTGCCAAATCAAATCAGTTTCACCACAAAAGGAAACATGTTATCAGCCTCTTCTTTTGGACCTGCAGGTATAAGTAAGCCGAGTCAAGATCAGGTGACACTAGGACATGTCTTTGGCAAATATTGTGTGGTCTACTTGCCCAAAAACCATCAAATGGGCGAGTTTATGAACTCGTCTGCCATGCATCCATTTTGCCAATGAGAGTCCAAACGACCTCCACTGAACATCTTTCGGTTGCTGAGGGGATCTGGAGGTTTAGGTTTTGGTGAAAATTCTGCTGAAAGGATTGCAAGACACGAGGGGGGTCCTATTAGAGGTACACGTTGCTAGCTTTCTCCCTACTTTGCCGTCATTATCCTTCATCTTCTGGCAGGAGGAAAACTTTTCAAGTGTTGTAGAGCTAATGAAAAATGAAGCCCTTTTTCCATTCCACCATGTATTACGTTCGGAGCTCGAACCGCTGGCTTTGCTTTTGGGATCCTCAACTCAAAACATGTTCCTCGTTCGTTTGCCTGCTAAGTTGGCTGGTTGAGCGGCTGTTCCCTGTTCTTGATATATTGATTTTTGGATTTTTATCATGTCATCGCAAGATTGATAAGGATTTTTTTGACGTGAGTCTTGTCATCTGGCTAGCATTTCCTGATAAAGTGGCGCATTGTAAATAATTTGCTAATGTATGACGATGAGGGACCTCTCGAGTTTGATTTTTGAAACGCGAGTCATCAACTCTGAAGTTTACTCCCAGTAATTGGCTGTCATATATATTTTCAAAAAACTTCTCTCAAGTTTGTTGCAACAGTATTATTCAACGAAAAAGGTCCTAATTGTATATGCTACTAGATGATAATAGCTTTACGAAGAAAGTATTCTCATATCCTACTGTCAGAGAGTAGGTAGAAACATGTCGTGACAGGAGGTCTTGTCATCATTCTAATCCGTCGGCGAAAAAAATCGATCTGATCCCGAGTTGAAGAGTTGGCAATGCTTCTTTTTTGCTGCCATTGGAATCCCTCGGGAAATTTCCAAAGTTTCCTTTTTTCTGCTTCTACTTCATCAGTTTGATTTTTGGGGCCGATCGGATCAAAAAGTGGATTCAGAAGATCAACAATGAAACTTTCATCCCAATGGAGGCTAATCCGAGGTTGGTCCTGTCATGTTCTTTCTTGTTCAATCCAAATCAAGAGTGAAACTTACGCATATTGTGAGTTCAGATATTGTCCATTTGATTTCAAGACAGTTCAACAAATGTCAGGTCTTACTCCAAATAAGGAAACGTCGAGAAAAGATGAAACGGTTTATGCACGAGCACAACATTGGCATTGTTTTCAAAATTCCAATAGTTAAACTTTCAATTTGCTTCGAACTTGCCCAAGTGTAAAGTGGGTTCTTGTTTATTTATATCATGTTAAAACTTGGGATGAAAAATGTGATGAAAAGTCAGTATTTTCACGTTCACTATGAAGGAATAAACCTTGATAAGCAAGGAAGCAAGGAAAACCTGCGTATCGTAAAAGGGCAGAGTCTTGATATTGAGCAGGACAATGAATAGCAAATATGATTACTCCCCTACTCTTTGAATGGATGATGAAGAGTATAGGAGCCCACAGTTGTTGAAGTTCCCAATCCATCATCATCTGGCCGAATTCATATATTCATCCCCGCTCCCGCCTTCTGTCTTTCATCGCTTCCCTCAAATACATGAACGAGTCCTTCACTACCAAAAAAAAACTAGCCCCGATCATAATTCAATTACACCTCCGAAACATTAAGTGATTAGGGATGGAAAATCTATTATATCTCTCCAACGGTATCCAATAAGCAATTCGACCTACTGAGTTGACTACACGGCCATCTCAAGGAGATTCATTTTTTTGGTGCATGGCGCACCTTCAAAGCTGAAAAAAAGAAGCCTGACTGACCTGATTGATCAGAGTGGAAAATCCACTCCTCGGGATGCGAGTGTGCGTGTTGGTGGGGATGTTGACCGATTTCTCGAGTCTGGAGCTCTGAGCCACACATGTGCCTCCCATTCACTGACCTGACTTGGCAATAGATGTACGTGCACGTCCGTACAACTCGTTTGAGTATGAACTCATCTTTTCATTGGGAAACGACTCGAAGCGAGTCGAGGCCCGAGTGGGGCTAAACGTACGTAGTACATAGGACGCAGTACGTAGAAGGTGGCCTCATGTCCGAAGGAAAACCAAAGGAGGGACAAATTCAATGCAGAGCCAGAAGAAGCCTTTTCTTTTTCAGAGTAAGAGCTTGATCGAGCTTGAGAAGGGATCAAGTGGAACCAGGGACGCAAACGCTCTCACTCTCCGTACCAGCATGTACGATGTTCAGTATGGATGGATGGACGGATGGATGTGTGTACTCGTACGTGCGAGAGAAAGAAAGAAGGAAGGAGGGTGGTGTTGGTAGTGTTGGTGGTGGTGGTGGTGGTGGTCTTGGGATCGGTGAGTGCCTCGCTTCGATGGAGACCAAGAGCAGTCACAATGTGAGCTTTAATGGATATCCAATATTGGCATAGAGTACTGCTATTCTTTCTTCTCTGCTCTGATGACTCGAATATGCTGGACACATGTCAAAGAAAATATTGAAAGAAACATCTACGAAGAAGAGGAATGTCAATAGACCTCCAACAACATCTTCAAGGATCCATTTTCATTCCTCTCATGGAGATAAGAAAGAATGACAGAATAAAAGAGCGTCGCGGTCATACATAATCGTCCACTTTTGGACGAATCTACGCCACAAGATAGGTACACTTGCCTCGTACAAATCAGCCAGTGTTGGAATGACTCCATCTCAACATAAATTATACAAAAAAGTCTGTTGGAAAGGTGCATAAGCTGGCTCAAGGTAGCATGGACTTGAGGGGAAAGCCAACCTTTGGTATTATCCCATAAATCTGCATTACAAATTTAAGTGGATCCTTCAAACTGATTGGATCGTGTTCCAACTGTGTTCCATGGATCCATGGACTTCCCCATTTTTGGCTCTGACTCTAGCGTTCTTTCGATCTGGTTTTCCAAAGAGTTTGAAGAAAAAGAAAGAAGGCGAGAATGGAGGAGCAAGAGAAAGAGAGGAGAAGAAGTGGGACAACTAAGATCCCCGGACAATGCTCCTGCACACAAAAGTCACTGCAGACAGAACTGAAAAGAGATTTATTTCTTTGGTTTTTAATCTATCTGCAAAACGTGTTTGTTGGTTTGTGTCATGTTCTGTGGCTCGTTGGCTGAAGTAAGCAGTAAAGAGGGGGGGGGGGGGAGCGGATGGTGAATGGGTGGAGAGGAATTGGCGAACTGGCTGGGAACATGGAGTGGGTTTTGTGGTAGAGTCAAGATCTCTCAGGATGTCCCACCAGAATGATTTACAAGGGACATGTGTACAAGCTTTACTATAAACGACATACTGTAGTACTCTTTGGATTAATGGTAGATGTGACATATCGCACAATACAATCTATATTTTGTCCTTTCTCTCTCTAGATACTCTCTCTTAGTTCTGGGGCCTGTGCAGGCGAGGAAAAGTGTGCTAGAATGTTGCTATAAATAAAAATATGTACCCCTGTATGAAATGCACGCTGATATGGTGAGTGGATCACCACATGATTCACCATAGATCATCATCTTTGATGGTTTTCAGTGAAAGCAAAGAGCGTGCTTCATCGTCTCGGACATGATCTGTTGACACAGAGATTATGCTATTCACTCAGGGTATTCAATAAATTGGGCTGGGTGGTTAGGTAGAGAGAACGAGAGATCATGATTGTACGTACGGCTGGATTAAAGATGACTCACGCTCTGTTAGATAGTTAACTTCGTAATCCTCTCAGTCTGGTCCGAGTTTCTTTCTTTTCGGACAATATATAGAAATTGAGTCACATGTTTCGTATTGTCTGCACTCGCGATCATCTTTGATTCTCCCAGATGGTATTCATTGCATATTGCACAATAAAGGCGTTCCAGTTATCTTTGGGATCTTTAGCACTTTGATCGGTTCTCACCACACTACCACCAACCTGATTTCCCATGGGTTTGCGATTCATATTGAGCACGAGCGAACCAGCCTTAAGTACAGAAGTTCCCCTCCAACTTCACTTATTCCCTGTTTAACATGCGTTATAAGAGCAGCAAAGTAAAGATGTCTCTCAAGACCCTTAACCAGTCCATTTATCATGTGAAGCAAAAACGTGTGCCGCTATATTTGTAGGGTTTCATAGAGCCTTTTATTCCCAACTCTCACAACAGCGGCGAGGTGGTGGGTTGTGGACTTGTGGTGGACCAATGTCCAAGAAGGCCTCGCCTAAGACTTAGGGACAGAGCTTGTGTGATCCATGGCGGTCCATTATGGACCCATCAGACGGATCGAAGAAAAGGGTCCATCTTGGCCGTGAACGAATCCATAAAGACAAAGACACTTTGAGATTCGTCGATCTTCCTCGTATCTAGTACCACATACATACTGCCTATGCATTCAGAGGGAACCCAACAAGGCTTGGGGGTATCTGGCAACCAAAGTAGTTGTGAGCCTTCGACCGCTGCCACCGTCACCACAATCCACGGTGGATGAAAAATGACCTGACCCCATTCACAAAAATATATCAGCCACATGACAAAGAAGGAAGGTTCCCAAGTAAAAAGGTATTCAATACGATGCCCTTGGAAAGGACCTCAGTATTCTTTGTATTGATGTGTTTGTTCGTGCATGGTAGAGAATACCAATTTAAATCATAGAATATACAAATATGACCGACTTTAATCTTGAATGAAAATTGATCTGATTTTGGACGATGCAGTTCTGCGTGACTTACATTCGAGTTGCCTGAGGGCTTTTTGGGTCTTATCTTTATGCACCGAGCTTCAGGATTTGGCCAGTCTTTTTTGTGGAACAACTCCTTCAGTGCCCGTGGACAAGGAAAGCAAGATGACTTCTACGCGAGATAAGTCAAAAATTGCCCGACTGGGAAATGACAGAATGGGCGCCAATGGAATACTACCTTCATTAAAATGTGTACGGACCCCTCTTACTTTGTCACTTTATGTGTGTACTTACGTACAGTAGTGCGTACATGTAGAGACCAGACACTGACTACTTAACCTGAGCAAACTTTGCATTTAGCGTCTTTAGGAAAGGCACTCTATTAACTAGAAGTCTTCTATGGCCCAACGTACCTCTGGCAATTTTTCATGAGATGGAGTTTGAATTTGAAAGTGGAATAAAAAAGCAGATCTGATGGTTTGCTGAGAGCGAGCACGTAGAAGAAGAGACCAAAGATCTTTGTGGCTCTCTATACCAATAACGATAATCGGATTAAACGACCCTTGCCATCATCCAGGGTCCCAATTCCAAAAACAGTCACACGACCACAAAAAGATAAAAAGGAGACCTTTTCCTCATTTCCCTCGTGGAAAGGGGGGGGCAAGGGACGAGGGAAGGACCATCTACTTAGAATTGAGCCAAAATGGCCGGGACCGAATCGAAATTGCAATGTACCAAAATAGTGGCCACCACTGGAAAAAAGCAAACATTGTATCTCAAGTTGTTCTTGAAAGCACCAACTTAAAAAAACAGTAATGAAACGTGACAAAATCCTTTATTGGTTTAAAGTATTCTTTTAGAATAGCATTTTTTACATTGTAGCGGTGCAGGTCGGAGTGAATTTATTTGTAGTCTGATGTGAAGAATAAAGAACACCAACGCATTCCAAAGCCGAGGATTTTTACCTTCCGTCAGTTTCCTTTGACAAGGGATCGTGATTTGAATTATTATGAGTCTCCACTTGGGTTGGTGGATGGATCTTCAGCTAGCTCTCCATTGGTCCAGAAGGAGTATGAGTCAACGTTCCACTATTATGAAACGAACCAATTTGGTCAGAAACCTTTACTCAGTCTTTACGAGGACGTACGGGAGAGTGAGGGCCAAACCAAATGGGTTTTCGACATCTCAATCTCCAATCAAGATTCAGACGAGCCCGCCAGACGGAATACGAAGGATGAATAGAGCAAAAAAAAAGTACCAACACATTTCTGGTTCTCCGCACCGCTTTACTATACAAATGGTTCGTGACGCTGGCGTCTTCTTGAAGGGAAATGAAGCGGGTGCTCTTGGGGAAATAAAACGCTTCATTGAACAAATCAAATAGCTCCTGTGAGCTACTTTGAATGTGCCCAAAATTGCCCCCGTATTCGTTTTTTTATATTTCCTCCAGGCCACAACCTGACAAACGCAATTTTTTTCAGAGCCTCTTGTGCAATGTGCACCAAGTCATTTATTTAGACCCAAAATCTAAAGATGGAGAAACGTGCCATGATTTCCAAAGTGTGTCTGATGTACTATCGAGCAGGAAATAATAGGTGGAAAATTGTCGACCAGGTCAAGTCAAAAGATCTTCCCCTGTCTTCCAAGAACTTAAGTTTTTGCCCTTCACATTTGGGCGCTTTTTGCTGTTCCCGGAATATTTCCTATTTCCCTGAGAGACATTTCTTTCGTTCCATGTGCTCTTCAAGCTCACTTTATCTGATTTGGTCTTCTCTCTTTTCTTATGCTGCAGATTTTTGTTAAAAAAGTCAAGGAGAATCCCGGAACACCGACGTTTGGAACAAAATCGAAGAAAGACAGAGGATAGCAGATTACCCTCAGCTTCCTTCTCATCTTCCTTCTCCTCCTCCGGCTCCTCCTTCTCTTTCTTCTCCTCCTCCTCCTCCTTCTCCTATGCACAAAATAGTACGTGGACAAGATGGACCGAGTTCATGTTCTTTCACTGCACTCGACGAAATGAAAGAACACAACCAGCTTACACTAAAACTTCAACAGACAACCAGAACCCCGGTCGGTAGACATAACCTCTGAGGCAAGAGGGAAAAAAAGCTGGAACTTGGTAAGAGGCTCCTCGGCTGCTGTCTGAGACTGAAAAAGAGGGGTTCCAAAGGAGCAAGGTCCAAAATTGACGACGTTACAACACGGCTGAAGCAAATCCATCTTACTTCATCCACCCGTCACCTCCAGACAACAACGTCAGGCAACAGTCACTGTCACAAACTCACCCTGATCCACCCACCCCAAAGTGGATCGCGGCACGCTTGGTTTCATTTGCCAAGAGTGAATGAGACGGTCTTATTGCGGAACTTGAGACAAAAAAACCTTATTGGAACACCAAGAGTCCTTCCCCGAAGATCGGGCTTGGCTCTGTGCTCATTTCCTCGGACTAGGAGGTGATACTCGAGGGAGTCAGTCGAGGATACTGGCCTCGTCCAGGAGCCGAAGCACATTCTCTAAATGAATGACTTGATCCCCCTTCCAAGCCATTTTCATCATTTCCAGTGTGCTCCCCGGCCTGGAAATATCTCGTGCTGCGTTCATCTGACGAACTCCGGGGATCCTTGACTATATTTTTTGACCACCCACAGGGTATCCCCACTTGGACTGGACGAGCACTGGATGAGGAGTGCATCCACCACCTCCTCCTACAACAACCCTGAGTAAGATTGAATAGCATTAGGGTTCATCTTTCCCCTCCAGCCAGCTTCGACGATGTCACAAACGGCCTACACTACCACCATTGAAGAAAGAGCCTAAAGACGAGAAGGACGAGATTGTGGCCGTATTCAATTTGAAACTTGGACCCTGACGTCAAGTGCTTGTACGTATTGTTGAGGCTGGGTGCCGAATCAGAACATGAAAAGTGCCTCAAGCTTCTCGTGGTCGAAGAAGACGAAAAACGAACCACACCAAGACTGTCTGCTTGTCATCCTGAACTTCTGGGAACGTTTGGGAAATTGTGGCTTTCAGTGATTTTTGTGCCCACTTCCGGACACCATCGATTTGGAACAACACGAATGGCAACAAAAGCAGAAAAGGCGAAAACGCACGGTTCCTCTCTAGCCCATTGAACCATGGAAGTGAAAATCGTTCTTAGCCACTTTGTGGCATTGCTGGCGGCCTTTTCCGCCCTTGGGCCAGTCGAGGCTGGAAACATAAACACAATGTCAGACTCTGACGGTGAATATGATCCCCTCAGAGCCGGAGAAAGGCCAAAGATGTTTGTGGACTATTTGAACGGCCCTTTGAAAGGTAAGATCTTTTCTTAATCTGCATAAAAAGAGGAAGGGGGGGGGGGCAAACAATAAGGAAAATAAATTCACGGTTTTGAGGCCATTCACCTGGAAAAGTGGCAGCTAGCGAAAAGGTCACAAGGATGACCAAGTTTCCTTTGAAATGCAAACTTAAAACTTGGTCATATTGGCAAACTTTATTCAAGTCAACAAATATTATTTTACGTGAGCAAATGGAGGTCAGCACGTGTCAGAAAACCTATCAAATCCGTCCAATGTGAGCCCTGAACCCCCATGTTTGTCATCCATCATAAATGTCATGTCGCTTGCCCATAAGTTCTAATGAAACGCCATGAAGCAATTGAACTTTTCTCATTCAACTAATCTGAATGCAAAAGTGGGCTAAACAACCCACCCACCTTGAAGACTATTGATTTTTTCCCGGCAAGCACGAATCCAAATTTAGCTATGCTCGCCTGGGTAATGGTTTTAGCCACTGAAATCCAAATTGGCCCTCGTGTGTTCCATTGTGTAGAATGGCAAAAGGGAGAGAAAGAAAGAAAGAGGCCAAAAGAGTTAGAAGCAAGAACTTTCTTTGTGTTGTCGTGACTTTGTTCCCCTGGAGTCTCGCTCAACCAGCAATGAATTATGGCCTGAATTCTTCGAAATAGCGTCTCCGCCCAGATTTTTTTTCTATCAAAAATCGTTTCTAGTAGACGGCAGAGAGCTAATCAAATATGTACTTACCTTGGGTCTAGAGCTCACTCTCCTCATGAATGTTCCCAAAAAGACTCCATGTGCGCAAGAAGATGCGTGAGACGTGTCATGTCGCAACAAGTCTGACCCAAGAAGAGCCTAAATGCCACTATATTCGTTAGTTTTGACTGACATCAAGACTTCCGAAGGAGCCGCAACTCCGCCCAATTCTCCAAACAAACCTGTCCAGCCCCCCAACTTGTGGCCTTAAGGCACTCTTGCATGTAACCAATTTGTTAATGTGCTTCTTCTGGCTGTTGTTTTCCCTTTCAAAAGGGCCCATTGTCCTTCCTAATGGGCAAGTCATCACCATCATTTCGTGTGTGTGTGTATATGTGTATGTATGTGAATGTGTACTATATGTGTTGTCGAATCACACTCCTAGAGTGGCTCACCAACCCCGCTATTCTTTAAGCGGTTCTCCTCGTTTTACCGGGTCCGTCGAAAACCACTGCTATCTTGTGTTTGCTCTCTGGTATGCAAACAAGCAAACTGGAACTTGCTCTGTACTAATCCAAACGATAGAGCAGGCTAGTTCTAGGACCATGTACTCGTATGTATATGTACATTATGTTTCAAGGCCTCATTTGTGTGGACACTGATGCGCGAGTCCAATAAAAGGCAAGCTGGAAATGGCCTATTGTTACACTGACAGTGCGAGACGATAGAAGGGAAAGAGGAACGGAAGCCAAAGGAAATGATGAATACATGGAACATCGTGATGAGGAAGGAACGATAATCTGTCAGTTCTGTGCTCAGAACCAATTTGAATGCCTATGCATAGATGAATGGAGCCTATAAATTAGAGTTTATTGCTAGTCCGGAAAACAAAAATGCACACATCCACGTGAATTTATTACTGTTCCGACAAATTCTCTCTTGGGAAGACCAACCCGGAAAGTTTCTCTCGCGGACGAAATTCCGAGCGCATGAAAAGTCATTCTTTATCGTGACAATGACTTTTTTCATCGCACCCAATTCTCAAAGGAATTTCAACTATTTGACAAAAGTTCCGAGATCTTCCGTACGGAAAAGTACGCATACGTACACTACACGGTGGGCCAGAAAATCCATCGATCCATGACTCTTCCTACCTTCCTGCCTTCCTTTCTAAGTCCAACCATCTTAAGCGTCTCGCCAGGTTCCTCATTCCTTTACCACCATTAATCAATTCTCACCCCATCAACTTTTTTAATAATCGCACGAACCAGGGATCACCCCTCGTGGCATCGTGGTATGCAGTCAAAGGGGGTGGATGAATGATTTCAAGCTGCCGTTCGTCAGGCACAAAGTGTCACTTCCATCCACAAACAAAGAGGCGTAATCAATTCTCCCTCAAATACCTAGCTCCAACGCGTACCGGGATCGAATTTTCCAATTTAGGTTTCCATTTTTTGCCTGAGTTGCGTTGGGTAAATGTGTCTCTGGTCGATTTGTGGCACTTTTCCTGTACTACGTACAGCGGGTTGTTTCCTTGACTCGGATTGGGTGGTGCATTGCTGTCAGGAAAGAGGGAATGAATGTAGTAGCTAGTGTACGTCGTATTCTTTCCCTTCCCCTTTCCTCCATGGAATTCGTGCTTCCCTCTGAAATTGACTTGTGCACGTGTGAATATAGTTCATGTACTACATGTATGTGTGTATACGAGTGTGGCTATAGCATTGCTTATGTTTGTTGTGCTGCCGTTGAAACTGTTATTCCCGGTTCTTTTAGTGCTTTTACTCACCCGTATCATACTGGGTTTGCACCCATATAAAACCATATTGTCACGGCACTTTGTCTTGAGAGTATGTGATTTCACTCTCACTTCTTCTGAAACCAATCGACTCTCCGGGTTTTAATGCTTCATTGAGTAAATTTAAACCAGTTTTGACTTGTCGTTGATGACAAGCACGATGTGGATGTTGATCCAATTGTAGTTCATTTTGCCAACCGCAAACATGTCACGTGTGGCATGTCATTTGCCATTTGTAAATCCTGGAATGCTTCTGCCGTGAACAAGTTATTATGCCATTGAACGGGAATGGTAGTATAATAGTGGCAAGTGATATTGTTGTTGTTGTTGTCGTCGTCGTCGTCAACGTTGACGTTGTTGTTCAAGTAATCTGGTGGCACCTTGGATGTCTCTGCTCCTCAGAGGCCTGACATAATCTCTGCTGAAAAGAGAACTGTTGTAGCTCTTCGACTTCTCTTGCCTTGTTAGACAACAAAGCCACTCAGAAACAGTGTACTCGGTTTAGTTCCAGCTGACGAACCAACACAAGGCTAGTAAAACAGTAGCGGCAGCCATCCATCCTTCTCGTCTTTTGGCTCAGCCAACCCCACCGCAACCACAACTGCTACGAATAGTATTGTCACTTTTCCTTTTTATATTCCTTTTCATGTGTCCCTGCTCTCTCTTTTTGACGACTTGTTCCACGGTTCCAATTTTGTGTGTTCCACACAACCCCTTGGCGTATGTACCTGCCATTGTTGTCCCTCCCCTTCTTGATCTGACTTGGTGGTCCCTTCCCATCAAATTAGATGGTACCCTCACAACTTCTGCCAAACCGGAGAGGGGGGAGGGAATTAGCCTGGGATCGATGAATCAGTCTTCCACCATGGGACAGACGATGTGTTTGCATCTTCGATTTCACTTTGACAAGTTTGATTGCATGTCTAAGAGCAGGAGCGCCCTTATTATTCAGTCTTGCTCAACATTGGTCGCCGAGCTTGGCAGACATGTAAGCCTGCGTATCGTTCAGTTGTTGTCCTCTGAGCTAAAGTTTGATCAATTTTGCCAATGGCGAGAAAAATAGCTTGCCAAGATAGTGGAACGTGAAAGAAGAGCTCGGTAGACTACTGTACTCCACCAGATTGTGGCAGGGGAAGCCTTTTGTGCACTTCTCACTTGATGGCCAGTCAAAACTTGACAACACCGAGTAAAAGTGAACACAGAACTTACATCCAACTAATTTTACCAGGAAATGGATTTGCAAATCTGGTCCAAGTTTGTAGTTGATATTGGATTGACGTTGGTTTCCCTCCTGGTTTGCTATGGCAATGAATACTGTACGGTACAATGCTGAAATTGCTTGGAAACCGTCAAAATGATGTGAAAAGGACATTCATAGCCTTGTTACGTAGAACATTTGTCTGCTATGAAGGCTATGACGATGGACCAAAGAGAAATCAGTCAGGCTGACAGGAAGACATGAAAGAAAGGGGGGAGAGCTTTGAATCTGAGAGGAAAATCCAATTTGCAATTTTCGAAACGTCTTGAGCATGGTTTGAAATGAAAAAGAGGGCAAAAAGTCAAAGAACAGAAGAGAGAAACGTGAATTGGGAAAGCAAAAGAGAAAGAAGTGTCGAAGATGGTGATTGGATTTACATGTGAATGGGAGAAAGAGAGAGTGGATAAGAGCACGGATACACACACCCTTGACATGAAAAGTGACAAATAGAATTTTCGATTCGCCAACTGCAAACACTCCGAAACTCGCACCTTGGCATTACCAATAGTACGAACGGGCATGGCATCTGGTTTGAAACTGAGCTACTTTATTGTGAATGCCATTACTATTCTCCCATTTTAACATAATTTTCTCTTCAGAATACCAGTGTTCCTCCAATCTAGCGGCAATACCCTTTTGACCAGGCACTTAAAGAAGAGTTTTTCATCCGAAAAGACAAACTTGAAGGCTGTTCACCATGTTTCAGTTTCTTTCTTTTTTTTGAGGCCCTTTTCCCTCTCTTGTACCTTCAAACTCAGTACCCACTCTCTTTCGAGGCCCCATTCACCATTTCTTCTAGGGTAGTATTCCAGGTTGAACTTTTTCGAGTTTCCTTCTTCTTCTTCTTCTTCTTCTTCTTCGAAATAGGTATTCTTGTCACACTCCTACGAGCAGCTGGGAAAGTCTTTCTTTCGTCTTCTTCTTGGTCCTCGGCTTCCCCTTTCCATGGCGAACCTTAGTTGCTGGGCTGGTTTGGCCTGAATGTTCCAGCAACCCCGGCCTTCTCCTCTTTCCCGTCCATGCTTGGAACATTCCTCCTGTTCTTCCTTCCGTAAGCAAACCACTGGCAGAAACCAATCTTGAGCATGGCATGATCAACCTCTAAACACGAACTGCGACTCATTGCATCTACGTACGAGTATGAGATCACTAGATCAAGATCCGGTTTATAAACAGATTGGTCTCTTGGAAAATTGGTCAACTTCATAAGCTGAAATAATTGGCAGTGATCCAGCAGCCCATTGCTTCAATCGAGGCCTGTGTGGGCCAATCTTAGATCGTAGAAGCTGGCGAAAGAGAAAGAGAGAAATCGAGACTAGCAGTCAGAGTAATAGAAGTGGAAATTTTCTTTAGTACATTGGAAAATAGTTTTCCCTTTTCAATTCCTTTGGCTACAGATGGTCCGGCCTGATGCAATTGTTACGACCATGGATCTGTGCCCTCGCCAAGCACTTCGAGAAGCACTTCACTTTTGCTAGCAAGGGCAAAAGGGTTTGTTGCCGGGCATGGGCCTTTTGTTTAGTTCAATACAGATGCAATCTTTGGTTTGTAGTCGATTTTATTGACTCCCTCACATGCCTCTTTCCACCTCTTAAAGAGAGCCTACCCACTCTTTTGGATTTGTTTCACTTGAAACAAGTTGGTGCAAGAGATTGGAACATTGACATGGCTCACCAGAGCCTCAAGTCAGCCTCGAGTTTGTCGCATGTTTCCTTCAATCACGCAAGAACTTCTGCCTTCATACTTCTATCAAAAACCAACTGCTCGGAGTAGTAGCAGTATCCTTATGACTTAATAGGTTTCTAGCATTAGTTCTCCATCGAAAGGGGATGAAAAGATATTTCAGTTCCTCCCTTCCAGTGTTTCCCCTTGCCTTTACAATTCACCCCCTGTGTATGTACTGTATGTCTCTGCTTTTATCTTGACTACTATTTATGTACTTTTACGTACTGCTACCCTACTACTCCGTGTCCTACAATAATGTGCATGGGAGTATTAGGTAAGTTTCGATCAACGATGGAGTCCCTCCCCAGGTTACAGGGTACCTTTTGCGAATGAAAGCTTGATCGTGCTGTCATTTGCATGTTCTCTGTTCCAACTTTGGCGGAAGGGGAGGGAGTTCCCATGGGGTGACAGGACAATTTGGAGCACCTGATCAGCTTCACATTATAACTTTACTTATGACTTTCGAGGAGAAAGCTTGTAGGAAAACTTGCAGAATTTCTGCGGGAGAATAGCTTCATAGAGTAGCAAGAGAAGAAGAGGGCCTGTGCCAGATTCATTTTTGGACCATTCCCACAGTCTGAGACACAAATTGGACGAGCAACGAGACGAACGGACGTCGAGCCAAAGCCCTAATTAGAGCCGTTGCTACCCCGGCCAAAACTCGTCTCGGGTTCTGAGCCGAGCCGAGGTTTGGCCACCACTCTAACGTGGTTTTTTAAGCGGCACGAGAGGGACCGACATTCCATTTCATGTCACACAATCAGTTTGAAGGCATCGAGAAAGTTGTTTCACTCTCGCTACAATGAGCCCATCATCCAAGGGCTTGTTTTGGTTCTTGCATACCCTTGAAAATCAAAAATATGCGGGCTTGAAGCCAACAGAGTCGCTCTGGGGAAGTGTGGATCAAGGAATGATTCGGCCCTTCCAACGAGTCGTGCCATGAATTCCGACTCCCCTGCTCACTCTTGCATGAGCCAAATTTGAAAACGGCTCAACGAGTTTCGATTACTTAGTCTTGCTTCGTTCCACTCATAGATCTGAGAAGCTAGCAGATGGATGAATGAATGCGAAGTGGTTGCTCACTCTTTCTCTGGGACCAACTTAAGACGAAAAAAAAACGTTCCATAGTTGTTCCACACGCGATAAGTGATTAAAATCTCTTCAGGAAATGAGAGCCTAGCTTTAATTGATCAGGAGGAGATCAAGACTCGCGGCGATTACAATGTTATTCCACCCTTCAAAGACTCTTAGACATGACGTAACCACCAGTGTCATGTCTATTATGTCAGATTGCTGGATGGAATGAGTAGATAGCATGCATGCTTTTTAGGATCGAGTCGATTCTGCGTTTGAAGACGAGAGAGGAGGAGGCCCACCAAGCACCAACACTGCTAACGTAGCTCCCTCAAGAAGTGAAGCCGGAGGTTCAGTTAAATGCGATTGGCAGTTTCTTTCAACTTGGCATCCAAAGTTGGGATTAAAATATTCTCCACTTCGTTTGAAACTTTCTAATTGATATACGATCCGTCTGGAGTTCGCTTGATCCAAGAAGGCGAACGAGTCAGTCACAGTGGACCATCTGGCAAAGAGAAATTATGCGAGGGTGCCTTCAAAGCAGCAGAAGAAGCAGAAGAACAAGAAGACCCAGAAGCAGAAAAAGCAAGTTCAATTTTCCTCGCACACTTGAACTTAAATCGAGTTTCATATCTCGTTCCGCATCTTGCCTCTTCCAGTGTTCGTCCTCTCTTTATTTGGCTAATTCTGGAGCTGCCAAGAAAGCAGTCTTATAAATATATGAATCCAGTTCATTATGGCTGCTTTGAAATGGACACTTGGCACAATGTACTGTACAGAGAATTCATGAGATCTACCTACATATGAAGGCTACTGCCCGGAGAAGCGCCATCATCAGATCAGTAAATGTGCCTTTGTTGGACTGTTGCAGAAGTTTTCCCAGGACCAAATGTGTGCCAGGGATAGGTGCGGAATGGAGTGCTCCGAACCTCCTGTCTATGAAAGTCATCGCACCAGAGAGAGAGAGAGAGCGGGCAAGAATGAAAGTGAGGGAGAAAGAGAAAGATCGACCGTAAGGGATCCTCATCCTCTGAACGAAGTGGAACAGGACTAATTCCAACTTTTGGCTTTGGTCCAACATCCCTTGTTCGCCTCAGAGCTTTCATCTAAAACCTTCTGGACTCGCTGTGTATGAACACTCAGATTTAGAACGAGGTTTCCGGCTCATTGGAATAAATTTGGCTCCATATTGCTTGTGAATTAACGAGATCCCCCTGCAAGCAAATGCTAAAAAAAGACACGTTAGGAAATATTTAAGAGCAAAAACAGTCCTTGGCAAGAGTGAGATGGAGAACCCCTGAAGTAAATTCCCGGTTGCGCTAGATCTTTATCCTGGATCAGAAAACTTTTTGCTCCTTACTCATTACCCTTATCGTCAAGGCCATACATCGCTAAAATGAGACCATTTTCGTTGGTCCAATGGCTCCAAAATGGGCTCCAGGCATTCATCAAAGGCCGTGTGCAATATTGCCCTTACAGTATATTTAGTAGGTGGTATGTCCCCTCGGTCTTCTTCGCTCATGCATGTATGAGAATGGAAGCAGGCCAGTAAGCAACCAGGCAACCAGGCAACCACTCAACCAGTCAACCAGCCTCCCTTCTTTCCTTCCAGCTACACTACTAGTACAGTATAGCTCCTCCGTAAACGAGCCCCTCGCCGTTCCTGGTGGTTCACATTTTTGTGTGGCTTTACTGATTGAAGAGCGATAGTCGGAGCTTTTATCGCCAAAAAGAGATCCTCCATGTCTCATAAACTTGTGGCACCAATGCCAAAAACGTGCACATTTTTTTTCAGCCATACATTGGAACAACAGAAGGAAAGTAGAGGTCCACCCTTAAGTATTGCCCACACAAACAGGCTCGTTCCTGGCCAACGGACCAAAAGTGAATTAGCTAGAACCAAAAATATGTCGTTGTAATACGAACATCAGGTTGAGGTCATATTTGAGGGCGGAAGGCCGTATCCGACCTTGGAATCAGGTTTTTCCCTCAAAACTTCAAAGAACTTCAAAGCAACTTTGATAAGATTGATCGGTATTGAGCTTTGCCTCCAGCCGTGGACCAAAGAACTGCTTGACTTTTCTACTCTACGTAGCTGGCTGGCCTGGGCTAAACTACTACCCTAAAGTCCCTTCCAATGAAATTGGACCCTTCAATACCATGAACATACTTAAACTAGCGTCCACTCCCAGTTGCTCCCAAAATGAGCTTCCCTAAAAACTTCTCATTCTTCGGAAATCGCTTGCAAACGATTCATTGACATTACAACCAATATTTGGTCTCACTGGCACCTCTTGGTTTTTGAAGAATAAACACCGATTAAAATTGGGAGCCGTAAATAGAATTGACTTTCTTCAATCTATTTTCGCAAGTCTCAAATGTTTTTGCTTTCTTGCTAACCCAACGTGTCAATTATTGTTTTGGTGTCCCATTGGAATACAAAATATTGTTTTGCTTCCCATGGAGCGATTAACATTGAAAAAGTAAAAAAGAAAGAATCCTTAGACATTCGTCGAGAAAAATAAGTTCATACAGAAAGATGGTTCCTCAAAACTCATTCTTAGTATGAACTATATACATCCGAAGAGTCGGGGCTGTTTTTTTTTCTTCTTAATATCTCAAGGGATAGAGCTCTTCCAAAATTTTCAAAGCCATGTTTAATTAATTCTGTTTGAAAAGATCCACCAAAGAAAACCCGTAGAAGACCAAGATGAAAGGGTCTCAAACTAAAAAAAAGTGACAGAAAAATATTGTCAGCTCGTCGTAGAGGGCAAGAGATAAGTCGAAACCAAGTTGTATTTGTATTAGATCTCAGTTCCCTCTATGATACAATAAGGAAAGTATTCGCCTGTACTCATAATAGGACATTCCACCCATTCCACATAAAGAAACAAAGGACGAAAAGAACTGAAACTTTTTCCTACCAACTACTCACAAGGGGGATAGATTCCTTTGGGGAGGAAGCAAGCTAGAGGGTAGATGGGTGGCTAATATGCTTGGCAAAAAAGTGGGGTGGGCGAATTTTTCAGATATTGCTCGACATTTAAGAGCTTCTCATATTAACCTTTTACCCAACTTGGGGACTCCAAATTCGTCTTGGTCTTATGGGGCGCCAAAAGGGAAACGGATATTGGAGTGTGCTTGGATAAACGAGATAACAAAATGGAAACATAATGCATTCATTAGCCATGGCCATCTCCCTTGGCTCCCCTCTTTCTCCCTCCCTTTACACCTTTTAGGCTTAAGACAAAAAAAAAGAAGATCTCCCCGAGAAGCAAACTTTTCTTCCAGGTAAGATTGTAATTTGCAACCTAGCTCAAGTGCATTTCCATTTCCGTGTAAAAGGAGTCAGTTCTGCATTTGGATGCATTTCCGTAGAAAATGGCATCTTCGATTAGAATTTCAAATTCGTGTCGGAGAACAAAAACTGCGTCAAAAGGACGACTTCCCCACTCGAGAGCCGGATAATCTTGGCCAATGATCCACAATAAATGAGCGAGACCTGAAAAGGGATGTTCCACAGATTGGTAAAATGGCCGTCCAACCTGCAGCGTAAATATATTGACTAGTATGGTGAAAAAAATAATATCCATGCGACATCCCCAATCATTTGGCGACCATCTACACCTGCAGTAATAAAGCTGCAGATTTGCTATGTCACCCTGTTAACCTCTAAGAACTCTCTTTTAACGTCCTCTGATGTTGCTTTATTCGGAAAAATCTTTAGATTTCATTCATATTTTTTGGAAGATTTGGAAGTTCTTCCACCGGTTTACTCTTCCAAAGCAAGGTTTTTTTAGTAATGGTTGCTAGCACCGCCTGCCTCCAAACGCAATATTGGAGCTCGTTTGAGGCAAAAGTGATTGTCACTTTTGGTTTGGTGCCTCTTGCCACAACCATGTTGTCACATATGGTTGTTGGTAGTTGGTAATGAGAGTGTACTCGTGGTACAAAGGGCGCCTGGCCACCGGCCTATGTATGGTTGGTGTTGACGCACCGCCATGTAGACCATCGGATTCTGGCTAAGACCTTCCAAAAGATGAGGAGGAGGAGAGCTCTTCACTTTTCTGTATTGAAAAGAGAGAGTGAGGAAATGGACATCTTGAGAGAGGAAAGTTTTCTTTAGAATGTCTTTCCCGTGTTGGAGCAGAGGCAACATAAAATATTATTCATTTCACTTGAGCCTCCTGGAACACAATTTTCCCATCATGTCATCATGACCATCCTTCCACACTCCGCTTTTGCATTGTCACCCGAGGAGAAAAAGGTAGAAACATTTTGGGTGGTCATGTTTGGTCGACCATTTTTCTTTCGTCTTCAAAGGCCTCCAAACGAGTGCCTACCCACAAATAAGGTTTGTTGCACGACACTTTGGGTCATTGGGGATGGTGGGGATGGTGGGGATGGCGGGCCTGCAGTTGGCTGGGTCTGAATACCTGCTGACACAATGGATGCCATCACTCGTCATCTTCAATGTTGGTTACGCCCTAGTTCGCACGGACAAGAGAGTGAGAGACAGAGAGACACAGAGAATGCGAGAGAGATGCAAAATGGTCGTGAGACGTTTTGGTCAACTCCTCTCGAGCTTCGAGTTACCAATTCAGTTTCATATTCGTTCACGTGTGCCTTTCAAACATGGTAGATCTCCCTTGAACCAGCCAAACCAGCCAGGCAGGCCGTTCCCAAGCAAAGACCAAACGTCAGGCAGTGACGCACATGGCTTTCACGTCTGTTAGGTGGATGGAGTTGCTTGGTTAGCGACTAGTTACTAGCGACTAGCTACTAGCTGGTGGCGACCTCGCTCACTACCTCGTTCTACAGACTGGATGGGTGGGACGGGCATTGCAAAATGAAGAGAAATCGTCCCTTAGTCGAGGAAAATTCCGGAGAACCAGAGAGAAATGGACAAGCTACGGTCTGTGATGGCTGGAAGGCTTTTGCTTTGGAAGTTCCCAGGGTTAATTGTTATAGGATAACCACAACATTGCAATCTAATGATGTTCTGCAGTCTTTCCTCAGGTTTCAATTAACCCAATTCCCGCACACAATATCTTTTTCCAGTCGGTTACCACGGATATTGATTAACATTCCTCAGGCTTACTTGGTTGGGTCCGACCTGAAGAGACAGCAGACCTTTCTATGGAATATATCCTACATATCCTATATGTAGAGTAAGGGAATCCGAGAAGTCATTGGAACTCCCAACTAACTTGAGACTCGACTACCACACAATATGCTCTTGGCGGATAAGATCAAGATTACACTTGGAAGTAATTTGTCCGGTGTTATTTTGGGTGCCGCCGGAGGAACACCACCGGCAACAACAATAGCAATCAGGCGGAGGCTTCCATACCTCCCTCCTTCCCTTCCTTCACTCAGTTAGAGCGAGGTAAACCGCAAGTCCATGTCATCCTTATGGCAACGCCCATTTTAATGCGCTTGATTTGCGGCCACTCACCCTGAGGTAAATCAGACACTGGGATGAGCCTTTCATGAACGTATGTACGTACGTACATTTGTAGAACTGGAACGGACGAAGGACATGGGCAATTGAAGGATGGGATCTTTTGCGTGTCATTTGTCAAGCTTCATCTACATAAGGATCATGATCCATATCCAACTTGCGCGTATCAGAGCAAGCAAATGGTTCTTTCGAAGGTCAAGCCTTGGTGTGGTTGGTGCATGATAAACGTAATAAACCCGGTGTTATTGCTTCTTCCGAGGCTCATTTCCCAAGCCCCCTTTCTGGTCTATTTACTGGAGTTTGGCCCCATCCAATCTCAAGAAATGCCTTTCGTCCCTCACTCAGAGCCAAAAAAAGAGAGGAATTCGGGTGGATAACGATCGATAAAAAGGCCAACTTTGTCTTCCTGAAGTCTTCCTGGATTACCGGGAAGCTGTCGTCCTTTCGGGACGGATCAAGTAAGGAGGGACATGTCCGGCATTGTAGAAAACAGCTGCGGTTAACGCAGCTGTTTGTTTCTCCACGAAGAACCTCACTCAATTCTTTTCCATCCACATTTTTCTTTATGCCCTCCTGAAGGCCCCATGAGTCATTGTATTGACTAACCTTGCTCAAGGTGCTCAATCTCGTTCCATCACTCAATCATGATAGTCTTATTGAAAAATGCGGAACTTCTCTGTCTCCTTTAGTTCTGCTGAACTTATGAAATATTAGACTTTTTTCCCTTGGGATGAGACTTACCCGTCGTTTCATTTCAAATGTATATTGGTTCAGGCCCAGAGCTTTATTCTGAAGTTCAATGCACGTACAATCAATCTTAGTGATTAAAATGAAAAGAAACAACTCATTACTATTTTAAGAGTTCATGACGGTCTTCTTCATTGGTGGCTTCTTGACTTTTACATGTCTTCATTCAACGAAAATGTTCGAAGTGCAGAGCAACGCTTTTTTGTATTTTTGCATATGATATGCCCATTAGTTCGAAGAGACATCAGCCATTCACAGTTTGTCATATTGGTTGATGTTCGTGACTGTTTTCGTTTTGAAATGTGACAGAACATCTCTACTTTCTCTCCCTCACTGTCTCTCCTCCTTCTCTTTCTTCCTCTCTCATGATAAACTGTCAGACTCGATTCGGCCTTGCCCCTACGTATGTACTGCTAACCACCGAGATCAAAGCAACATCAGAAACACATCAAAGCAAGTACGAACCCCTCACAGTAAACGTGAAAAAGCTCTTAGCATTAGCTCTTGAGATATTTACTAGATATTTACGTGTGATGATCCTCTTGAACGAGGGCCTCTTATCTGAGAGTGTTACATACTTATCTTGCATTACATTTATGAACGTGTTGGAAATGTTCTCAATTCCACCGTCTGTCTCGTTGAGATGTATATTTGTCCCTCGTAAAGGATGCCAACTTCCATTTGGCATGAGATTGATGATTTTCGGAATCTCAGTCTGTGACTTGAGAAGAGGGGACTCTCTTTTTGGATTTGTGAAGGGGACGGGGGGGGGCATCTGAAACACTCAGAATGGTTTAAGAAAGAGAGCCGAATGAATACTATGTACTATGTACTATGTATGCTGTAAGAGGGATGGTCATGATGCCATGAATTTGAATGCTGCCCATGTTTCTTTTACATTCAGCATTTTTATTGTATTACTTGAAGCCATGGACCAGTATGTAGAAAGGGGAATGCGATGGTCGATGTGAAGACCCCCACTAGAATATCTCAGGCTTCATTTTTGCTCGCATCCAACAAATAATGGAGGCAATGACACGCGGCGACAGAGTTTCGAACTCATTTCTGGTCATTTGTCTTGTCGCTTTGGCTTCAAGCTTGAAGCCTCCTTGTCAGCAAAGGGGTGCTCGGGACAAACACCATCATCACCGCCACCACCACCAACACGACGAGTAATGTCAATGGCACCAACTCTATGCTCTTCTCTCTTCTCCTTCCTTCCCTTCCCTTCGCTTCCCTCTCTCTCTCTCTTTCGCGTTCGGATGGTGGGACGAGCGACCAAACGACGTCTTGGAACCGCCAGAAGAAAAAAGCTTTGGAACACGCTTCTCTTTAAAGGCATAATGAAATGGAACAAGCAAATGAGGGTAGTGAATGGCAAAGAGAACAATGGCGAAACACTGCGCAAGTAATGAGGAAATGTCATTGGACTTGTTTATCAAAGGGGGCACCAGGATCGATGTGGCCATCACGGCGCCAGAGGAATTGGAACCGTAATGAGGCAATTGTTCCAGTTTTATGTAAGTGCTGAGATCAGAAACCAAGCCTTCTCGGTCTTTGTTGATACGTATACCAAAGACCGAGAGGCGAGAGAGGCACGGTAAAACGACGAATCCTCCATGTTCCATAAACCTGTGTGGCACACGTGAACATGCCATAGCTACGGTCCTTCATCCACCTAGCTTTGCGAGTCCTTGGATTCTTCGCTTTTCGAAGCCTCTTGGACTCTCCATTTATTGACATCCTCCTCGGTCATTGATCCAAATTTAGGAGAAGGAGGTGGAAGTGGAGGGCCCATTGAATCTCCCCTCTCGCCCTCATCGCCCTGCTCCCCTTAAGGAGGAAAAAGGGGGTGTATTCGTACTACATTTCACGGGAGAAGCTCCTTCATGAAGGGTTTGCATGATATCTATCAAAATATTGCTTCCGATAACAATAGAAATGGTCCATCGGAAAACTTTCTCTCCACGGGGTCCAAAAAGGGTTCACAAGGAGCTCGTGGGTTGTACAAAAATATAATTCACTCCCATGTGCTCCACTCGAGCCCTAACTCGCTTGGCTTTGTTTTGATACCCAAAACAGAAGTTGGTTCGCTTCGTTGTTATACGCATCTACGTAGAAGGGTGGGTCTCCTTTGTTTTCTTTGGATCACCCTTTGGTCGACATACAAAATATAGAGACGGAGAGAACAATGCCATGAGGGATGAATGACAGTGGGAGGAGATACAAGTCCAAGTACGAGTATTATCGCGATTCTCGGGGCATCCATCCAATCATCAATTCACCCCCAAACCCACGGTAATGAGCCCAGAATGATGCCTCTATGAAAAGTATACTTCCAGACAAAATGGTGCCTTNGACGGAGAGAACAATGCCATGAGGGATGAATGACAGTGGGAGGAGATACAAGTCCAAGTACGAGTATTATCGCGATTCTCGGGGCATCCATCCAATTATCAATTCACCCCCAAACCCACGGTAATGAGCCCAGAAGGATGCCTCTATGAAAAGTATACTTCCAGACAAAATGGTGCCTTAGCGTTTTGGATGGAGTGGGCCCTGGTGCGTCACACACACAGAGCCCATCATTAGTTGGAAGCACTGGCTTAAGGAACGGCCTTGTTGGTTGGCAGGCCTTCCGTGATTTGCATAACAATGTCTTTTTGGCAAGAGAGTAGTGCTAGTAATAATATTCAGTGAGGTTTTTTTTCTCGACCATTGCATTGGTTTGTTGTTAATAATCAAGTTTCTTAAGGAGTATGATATGAAACCAGTAAGTCATCGCCATGTACTTTCCATCCTCAATGAACTTGCCTCATATTAATTTGGCTTGATGGCCTTGCTCTTTCCGAGGGAGTCTCCTTCGCCTGCATTTGTACAACTATATGTGTACACTTGGCAACCCCGATGTCATCTTCTACAGTGCGATAACAATGTTGCATTTCGTAGTGTATCCTTTCCTGGACGGTGGTGACCAGGTTGTTTTAGTGATCAGAGCCGAGCCACTCCGTACCCTAAACTTTTTGAGGTGCAAGGGAAAGTTTTTGAGCCTCTGATGGAACCTGCAGACCTGCCCACTGTGGACTCGTTGGTGGTTGGGTGGTTCGTTCACTATGGTCTGAGTAGCCCTAGAAACGAATCCCTGCCAACTCTTTGGGGAGAGGACAGGAAACTTTTTGAAACATCACTAGCTAGCTTTCCTACTAGCTGGGGGGGTGCGGGTGGTTATGGAACCCGCATCTCTTTGAGATGAAACTATCCATTACTTGCGTGTCCTTTCTGGCATCAGACGCTCACCCTCATTTCAAGATAGCTTGGCCAAGGCACAAGTTGTACCATGATCATGACTGAGCCAGTGTGCGGTATGCTAACGTACGTTCTACCTTTGCTTTCCCAAAGACTCAACCTGACTGGCGGTTTTGGATGCAATTAACAAAAGAGTCTTCCTAATACCACTAACCCACTGAAAAGCAGTTGGGGCATCGGTTCGCCCTACAACCGCAAATTTAATCTCAGGTGACCCAGAAAGGAGTAGCTTCTTTACTTTCAGTATGTCAATATTGTGCACCAAGTACGAACAAGACTACTGTTCTAAAGTGAGGCAAGAAACTTTTTTCAAGCGCCAACTTGGAGAAACATTACGTGGATTACTTTTCGGTTGCGTTCCCAAACATGGAAAATGGATGCCCATCATTGCAATAGCACTGGGGTGAAACAGGTTTATGTCTTTTTTTAAGTGCAGAAGGCGCCACTTTGCGGTTGCGTTCCCAAACATGGAAAATGGATGCCCATCATTGCAATAGCACTGGGGTGAAGCAGGTTTATGTCTTTTTTTAAGTGCAGAAGGCGCCACTTTGCGGGGTGTTGTGTTGAGCTGATCTATTCTGAGTGTCGTTTTGTTTGATTAGGTCTGATCCATTGTGTTGACTCCAATTTTCTTCTGCCACTATATTTGATTGGATCAATCGGCGGGGGCCTCACTCCCGCCGCTAAAAGTTCGAGACTGGGGCACAAAAGAGAGGATTTTATTTTAGTACAATATTGAAAGCAAACACAAAAGAACGGCTTGATTGATTCTTCGACCACTGAGCCATTCTTTAATTCAATCTCAATCTCAATCCGTCTCCCAAGAGCTTTGAATGATAACTGGTGGGTTTATATTCAATATGTGTCAAGTCTCATTTACTCGTAAAATGCAATAGAGTCACCCGATCAGAGCATACACTGTATTGTACGTAAGTAGAGTTGCTGTCTCATGGATAAGACAAGCATGCTTGCCCTCGTTATCTCAGTCATGCAATGTGGGTTGCATTCTCGCTAAAGGAACTAATAAATGTGGTTCGAGTTCGCAAAAGTGATTGATTACGTAATGCATGTTCTCTCCTCGAAAATGCATAGATCATGGTCGACAAAACATTCCTTCATGGTCTCAATAGAAAGAGCGAAGGCAAAGAAGAAGAGGAAAAACACCAGCGGACCAATCAACCACCGATAGTAACTGCACCATGCGGCTTTGGTAGTTCATTGGCAATCCCAGTTCCAAAATTTTGCGGCAGTTTTTGCAACAATTGCTCCCCTAAGTCGTGACCAAAATCATGATTGCCTTTCTTAGCCCCCTTCTTTTCGAGTAATACGCACGCCCTCCCTCATTCCTCTGAATCGCCTTCAGAACCATCGGAAAGCTGGGCAAGCTCAGACTTCATGCAACAGCAACATCCGATGCAAGAAACATACATATAACAACAACAAAAACAACAACAACAACAACAGCAACGATAAAGCCTACCCCCAGCGAAGGTTCGTTCATTGTATGTAGTTCCTACGAAGTCTGAATTTCCCGTCTTGGCTAAACCGATGGAGCACTCTTTCAGCGGTTCACGATTTCAAAGACGCATGAAAAGATGAGGGTCCAACAATGAATGGGCTTCCACAGTGCGACGTTCGTATGTAGTGACACCAACGTGGAATAGGGTTGTGGAGCATGGGAAGGGGCACTTTTGTGTGCATTTTCTGCACTCTCTAAAAATGAAATGCAGAGCAATTTTGTCCCAGACATATTTATCATTCATTTGGCACTTGGAATTTGGCTCGAGTTCGATCAGCCATTTACGGTATGCTCGGGAGAGGTCTTAGAACAAGTTTGAGAGAACAGAACGAAATAAATTTGTCCACCGGGTTTTTATTACCGCAGAAGCCGGAACGATCACTCAGTATTAACGTATTGATTTCTCATATCAACTGGAAGTCCTATCAATATGTGTGTTTGTGGCCTTTCACCAACCGTCGAGTAACCTTCGACGAAATGATATAACACACCTCAAAACACACTTCCACTTTAAAGTACGTACATATTGCATCTAAAAAGATTGGCCTTCGTTTTGTTTTCTTCCTGAAAGGCATGGATAAAAAAATGGTTGGTTTGAAGCTTGGAGGCTTTCATTTACTAAAAGCCAAGGAATAACCATTGTACAGTATGTACAGTAGTATGACGTTGTGAGCCATACCAGTAGTGGTGATACAAAGCCCTGGAATCCAGGACACATGGCGTGGACGATCCATCAAAAAACTATTACATTTCTAGACTGCTATGGCTGGCGTTGTCGCTGAGTTTCATCCATGATCGAGAGACGCTTTTGAAAAAAAAAACCGCACCATATCCAAGGGGAGATATTCGTTTGGAGGACGTATGGAACTCTCGCATGTTCATAACCATAGATAGCTAATACTGTACGTAGGGGATGGTTTTGAGAAGATAAAGAGGACGACGTCGATTGCTACCATTGCCACTACCAGGATGAAGATGAGGGCGATGGTAGTGGTGGAGGTGGTTGTGCTCTTTGAGTTTTCCCTCTCCCCCTTCTCTTCATTATGCAACGAGATACTGTCAAACCGTAAAACTCGTCCATCTTCATCCGGACAATCCTCCGTCGAGTTTCACAGCCTCGTCATTTCAGCCGCCTCATCATGAAAGTTGGGAGTCACTGAGTCCCAAAAGCGTTGGGTAAATTCACAATTTGCCAAGCATCATTATAATGGACAAAGATTGAGGTTAAGGGATGGGTTGTGGTTTGGAGATAGATCCGCCTACTACTGCTATGTTGGTAGATGTGGTAGATGATGTACCTACTACCAACCAAGGCGGCTGGGTGGCTTTGGGGCTTCTCTTGTTCATCCTGTCGAGAGCTGCGCAACCACAACAAAGCCTCATGAAATATGTATGATTCGGAAGAAGGAACATTTCCACACAAGCATTCATCAATTCCAAGCCTCCTCGACCTAGGCTAGCATGTGTGCCTTCTTTGGGTATCTTTCGAGAGATTTAAATCATTCAAACAGCTTTTATCGGTCGGATTATTCAATGCCTGAATGAATTTTACATAATCTTGATCATGACCGAAGACAATCAATAGTGTGTCTCTGCCACACACCTTCCTATCGTGCGTACAAATATTCAGTAGCTCGGCTTTCAGTAGTGGAACCACATGCAGTAACCGCTGCCTGATAATACCTTTGGACTACATTGGAAATAAAGGTTTGGATCTCCGGGGTTGAATCCCAGGTTTGCGTTTTGTAATGGGATCTTGAGAATTCATCTCATCCATCTACTATTTACGTACCCTAACAAGGTGATACAATTTCGTTGCCTGACAACTGACATTAATAACTGATCTTATCCAATCAGGTCATAGTTGTCTAACTCTCTTGCCCTCTATCTACCTTATCTATATGCATGTTTTAAGAAGCTGATAAAGTACTAGTCAGTGGTATTCATTTTCTGCCACTTTCTACCTTTTTCTGCCTACATATCTAGTAGCTTCATGTGTTCAGTAGTAACCGCAAAGGAAAAATGACAACATCCACCTGATTGGACTTTGGGCAACAATCAGGTCTAATCAAGTCCACTTCACAAGTGAACATATATTTCTCCAAGACCCTGTTTCTGAAGATTGAGTTACTTGTCCAACCTGGTTGCCAGTCTTGGAGCCTGATCGTATCATGCACTTATGGCCGAACTTGTTTAACATCTTTCTACACATTCTCTACAATCAGTAGACTTCGGGGACAGAGCAACATCGAGTGGACGTAATTTACGGTTTTATCTATAGATGTATTAATATCATTCAATTGCAAGCATCAGTAGGGTTCTAATCATATCCACATGTCTAAAAGAGGCATTTTAACGTCTATAGTTATTATGAATGGTCTCTCAGAGCATGTCAAGCCTCTAGAATTGAGATTGATCCACAAAAAGAGACAAATCAGTTTGTTGTCAGGCTTGAAATAGATTTTGAGATTGAAATGCATGAAAGTTTCTACCTTGAGCACAACAGGAGTCTGACTTCAATCCCACAATCGAACTCAATCTCAATTCTTTTCCCGCATATGCTAAATGGAAACAAAAATGACGAGAATCCTTAAAAGAGGTTCAGAAATGCTTGCGGGATCTTTGCGAATTCCGGTCCTTCAACCCGGGATGAAGCGCACAAAAAGGTGATTGTCAAACCCGAGGATTTTTCTTCTTGAAATGAATCTTTAGATGAATAAAAAAAGAGGTCTATCTTCTGAATTGAGCCCGGTTTTCGGGAACGAAGTGTAAAGAAATACAGTCTGAAGGACTGAAGTAGTTCAATTCTCATCACAAAACCGAATTCAATCCAGGTTTTCCATCGTGGTGTAAAGATAGCCGTAGCCTTATCCTCTCCAAGTCATTCCTAGGGCCAAGTACACATTGCTCATGTATTATAGTATTGTATATGAATGACTAATTTTAAAGTGTGTGTGCATATCCATTCACTATGGGGGTAGTATTAGTAATAGTATTAGTTGGTTGTTCTTGCAACTAGGAGGTAGACTTTTTCTCAAAATTGAATTAGGCCGAAGGGAAAGAAATTGCTTTGCTGAAGAAGGATGGCAGCATTTGGACCAACTTTTATTTCTTTCGCTCCCTACAACTGGTTCTTCACAAAGTTCCACTACCAGTTCAGATTGGAACACGATCACAGGCAAAATTCAGGTATGCCTTTGGTTCCAATCTGGGTAATTGAAGTGCCATTCCCAATAAAGGTCAGAACAACTTGGATCTAAATCAAGACCATCATGTCAAGCCAGACCCCTTCGTGTGAAACACTGCAAGTAGTGGAAGTAATAAGAAACATTCTGCCTGCGACAGACATGTGAAGAGACAGCATTCCACTGAAGGTTCTTTTTGTGTGTTTTCTTTAAAAGAAGTTGTTAAGAAGGTGCTTTTAGTGCTTGGTCTTGACCATTTCGTCTCTATGGCATGTCCTTGGTTTACTGGAATAGAGGGAAAGCAATTTAAGCCAACAGTTCTTGCCAGCCAGTAAGACATTTGGCGTGTGTGTTCCATTTCTTCTTTTTCTACTATTTCTACGACGACAATAACAACAATAACAACACTACCAGCACCACCGCCACCCAGGCACAGTGATGGTCTCCTGTTCCCTCGTGGTCTCTTCTCGTGTCCAGAAATGGATTGGATCAAGTTGTGCCATGTGCATGTGAGTGGGTGGGTGAGGCTCAGCGAGATGGCCTTCAGGTCACCGAATAAGAATTGCGAGAAACTTTCTCCCCCGCTCGTGGCTTCAAGCATCGACAAACTTTTTTGCTCAAAATCTAATCAAAGTTGAATCGTTGTCGCTCCTCCTCAAACTCAAGGTCTAAGTGATCTGATTTCATTGGATGAATTTGTTTCAAAGACGTTTCAAAGTAGTCAGTGAGCTGAAAATCATCGTGTTGCCATTTCATATGAGATGTTTTTGAATGGGGACCAAAATTTGTCGTTCCATGAGGTCACATGGACGCTTGATTAAACCCCAACAACCCCAACGTCATAGAAAGGATGGCGACACAGAGAGAAAGAGAGAGAGAGAGAGATCGTGAAACGAAATGTCTGGGATTTTTGCTCTTCCAACCTCAGCCTGGAAGGCGTCCGTTCCCCTCCCGTTTTCCAAGGGAGATTTGCTCGATCTCAAGGATTAGCTTTGGAAGATTGCATTTAGATGACTTGAGTAAGCTGGCCCCACTTTCACTCCATTGCTGTTACTTTATTGGCACACGGCATGCCCGTTGTTCGTCGTTGACTGTGGTCCAACCAAGATGGAGGGGCTCTTTTTCCATGGGAGCAAACTCGTCCCTCCCCCTTATCTCTCAGAGTGTCGTCTTGAATCATCAGCCACACATAATGCAATCAAAAATCGCTAAAAAAAACTTTCATCTTACACTTGGTCCAAGGTGCATTTATTCCCCATCTAAATTTGAACATTTCACAGTCCACCAGATTTTTTGAATTCTTCTGACAAAGCGCTCCATTTGAAATGCATTGGTTGGTGTGGCCAGTTCTTGAAGTCTCATCGCAGCAACAAGGACTATTAATGTTAATGGCCTGGAACCATTGCGACGGTTTCATCTTCGCCTTGTAGAGTTCTAAGCTGAACCCTGGACCCACAACTAGCAAAACCTCTTGAATGGAGAGGTTAGGGAGCCTCAGCTAAGCACTAAACATACTATACACGTCGTACATTCATGGTGAAGAATCCTTAGTAGTTGGGTCGTTCGACTATTCGAATGTACCTCAAGGGTCTGAGACA
The DNA here is from genome assembly GCF_007210705.1 of Tigriopus californicus. Classification (NCBI taxonomy): domain Eukaryota; kingdom Metazoa; phylum Arthropoda; class Copepoda; order Harpacticoida; family Harpacticidae; genus Tigriopus; species Tigriopus californicus. Next base: position 6,117,316 of record NC_081443.1, read on the forward strand.
GAATATCTAACGGTATGAGACTCATAAAATCTCTAGTATGAAGGTATTTTCAGAGCATATTTATTGAAGGTGTGGGGATCCAATGTCAAACTTTTGTGAAGCTACATAGATGGCAGTTAAAACCTTAATTGTATTGTTTTCCTTCTGTTTTCAGGAGATGTGGCTGAATTTGGAGGCAATGCCAGTGCTTTGGACCAGTTCAAGATTTTGGAACTGGATGAGAACATTCTTTTGGTTGGTGCTGTGTAAGTAAACCATGCTTATCTCTTTGAAAAAGTATATGCACTCAAGCTGTTGGCTTTTATTTGCAGAAATATCATCTACTTTTTGGATACACGTACGCTAAAGGAGGTGAAACCATTGGTAAGTCTTTCAATTCTTCATTTTTATGTGTTTTGACCCATTGCAAAGTTCTCCTTTTCCACTGTTTCTCCTGTTTTAGTACCATATTCGGAATTAAGAAAACCAATTGGAGAGCGAATAATTATTTTCAATATTCGGTAGCTTAATTGTTGTTTTTTTATCTGACCTTAACTTGTCATATACGTACATATTCGCGTCCATCACCTCTCTATGATGGTCATGATGATATTTGAAATCTTTTGAGCTCGTTCCCACGTCAAGCAGCTCTCAAAAAAAACAATATGATTGATCATGTGAGAGATTTCTGCTCGGCTCTCTTTCTTCGTGTGCTCCATTCATTCCGAGTTCCTTTCTTGTTCTTCTTTGCAGCGAATCGTGTGGTCGCCCGCTCTCCAAGACATCGAACTCTGCTCGCTGAAAGGAAAATCAAAGGTGAGTTCCCGGACTAGTCCCAATGTGCTACTCGTATAGTATCCCACAACGTATGAGCCTTCTATTGATGGAAGGTTGGTTGGTGGGGGGCCGTCTGACTGACGGCTGGCTGCATTTACCGTCGACGTCGTTGATGGTGGGAATGGTGAAGGAATTGGAACAAAATGGAACAAAAATATTTGCTCTCTTTCCCTCCGATCTTAATCAGACCGAGTAATAACGATGTGTCTTTGGGAGTAAAAACAAATTTTCTTCCCCTTTCAAAAAGGAACAGGTTCGACCGGCCACTGTCGTCAAATGTTTTTCCTGCACTTGCAAGGCTGGGCTGGGAGCCTTCTTCCCAAGGACGGGCAGTCCTCATCGAGACAACATGAAGGCTTGGCCTAAAGAAAAGGATGATGGTCATTAAAAGCTATTATTTGGCCTGTCAAAAGCTTGTCGGAAAAGGGCAGGAAATAAGCGAAGATTTAATTGCAGTAGTTTCCCAAGTTAATCCAACCGTATATCAGTTTGGGACAAACTCATTCACCCTTTTTCACTCGTTTTTCAATTGTTTAGCGTACATGCAGAGTATGCCCCATGCGTGGTCTAAGTGCATTGGCGCATTAAAATCTGAAGCTATACCGCCTTAAGCTAAGTTTGGAGAGCCATACATGTAGTCCATACCAATGTTTAAGCTCCACGAGAATAAATAAAAGGCTATTTTCCGGCCAAAATGCCCGTTTTCTGCATGGCTGATCAAAATAAATGACAGCAATTCCAGTTAATCGCCAACGGATTTCTTAGCGCTTGTGGCTAGACGGCGATCCGGCCGTCGGACCCGTTCAAATGGGAAATGATTTCAATGTTCAGTTCCCTTGGAGTTACCATTTCTTATCATAAATGATGTGTGGCTGCCCTAGTTCTTGCTTGGCGTTACGAGGCGTTATGAACCAGCCAGTGATTCCCAACGAGGCAAAGGAGGTCAACGGACTTTTTTGGTTGGAATCTAGAGACACGGGTGGTTCACAGTGGGGAAACAAAAACGTTCCGGAAATTGCAGATCTTAGCAACTCAGCTCATAATTCGTCAAAAATTGTGCTTTCTCTTGACCTGTTAGCCTGAGGGGGGGAGCTTTTCTTCGCGTCGAACTACTCAGGAACCAGTGTTAATCCAGGAAAAAAATGGTAGCAAAAACTTCGAAGCAATGGGCGCTGATAGCAATGCGCTTAATAATTCAAAGCTCTCGCCTTTCGAAGAGACTTATCCCGAAACCAGTTTGAAATCTTACGTTGACTTCCTCGTCTAACCTCAATATTCTTCAGTCTAAACAATAGTACCGCGAAAGGTTGCGTTTCGCCGCACGTTGGTTCCGTGAATAATTTTCTTTGAATGGCCAATCCTTGTTCAAACCCATAAGTCGGATGTGGCAGGGTAGCCGAATTGTGAAGTTAATCCTACGCTGAGATATTCTCATGATAGGCAAAGTTTCTTGATGAGATAGGGGATCGGAAAATGACTGGGGTGATTTGTAGTCGTGATCTCGCGGAGACGTCAAGTTGTTTCCAAATTCAGGAGTGGAAATGAGGCAAACGCTCGTGTGCTAAGGCTTCAAAAGAAGCTTTTACTGCAACTTGGAGATAAGTTTGACGCATTCCAGAAAGCTTTTGAGATTTCCATCTCCAAATGAAATCCTTCTTCTCGTCTCATGAGTCTCGTCTCCCAGTCGAAAAACACCATTTTGTTGCGCAGCTGTTACTTAAACTAAAACTGGGCGAAAAAGAAAATTGATGCCTTGGACCAACTTACTTTAACGATTAGCTAAATAAGCACATATAGCACATTAACACGGATATTGAAAGAAGCTCCCAACTAATTGGGCTAGCTGTGTGAAGGCACTGATTGTAAGGGCCCAAAAAATGCCTGGCACCCTGGCTTATACATTAGGCTGAAATAATGAGTAGTTCATTCGTCTTCAAATTGAAAATGCCAAAATATGTGGTCAGAAACACGACCGGAAGTAAAAGGACAATAGATTAAATCTGCTCAGTGAAGTTTGCGCAATAATGGTTATGGGACCCCTATCCAAGAGAAAATAGTGGCGACATTAAGCTAGACCATTTTCAATGGGGCGTACGGATGACATCTTCTCATTTATTTTGACAAAAGTGTGTCCAGGGAATCGTGCGTCATTTGAAATTGGAAGTGATCTAGTTGAGTGTCTTCCAAAACGATATTTCCGAAGCCATTATCAATTTATATAGATTCGGAGTATTCAGGGCCAATGGCTAAGGTCATTTTTGGCCCAATCATAAGTCAGGTGAGATTCAGCACAGATGGATTACAAATTTACATATTTCATCTCAAAACTTGACATATAGGGTATGTTTTTGAATAAAGTAAAAATTAACCTCCTTCAGTTGATGTACAATATCGAATACCAAATGAACGGTGTTCAACGCATAAAAAAGCTGACTTCAAGTTTGACGTGCTGTTATGCATGGAAAGCGTATAAAACGTATTTCTTTCAATTGCGGTACATGTTTTGACCTTATTGTGAGCTCTTTTAGCCTCAATAGCCTTTCTGGACATACCCTAATTAAGTAGAACAATAACCTCGAGGCTGTTCATAGAAATGAGCACGCCGACGGAGAGACGACAATTGAAGCTCCTTCGACGTGGGCTTTAATACTGCCTGGGGATAGGTCAAGGCCCTCTTGATGTCCATGAAGTGCCAGTACAAGGGCAAATAGAAACCCTCTGAGGCATTGGTCCATCTCCGAGGCTTCCTTTCGATCTAGACAGTCCCAAGTTTCACTTCTATGGTTTTCCCGCATCTCCCATGGATATTTCAACCACTTTCAAGTCGTCGGTATCTTCAGTTTCTGCAATACATTTAAAGCCCTTGAAACGATGATAGAAAATCCTCTCACGAGAGACTACATATCCCTTCTCGCTGTTGTGCTAGCTGTACTATGTTGGTAGTCGAATAGTCGTAGTAAAAATACTGTAGTCCCTGTACATGAACGAGGGAATCCCCCGAAGTGGAGCCTCCCTAAAGAGGCTTAGAGTCGCTACAAAATGGAACGAAAGAAAAGGGCGAAGAGCCAAAATATTTAGTTAAGACCATCTCGCTCTAAGCTTCTTAAGTCGAGTTTTAAGAGGGAAATTTAGGGCTAATTGAACTTTGCCAACTTTTTTGCCTTCGTCTCTCTTCTCTTTTCCCGTTCCGTGCGTGCATTTGTCGTTCCGTATCTTGTTCCCTCACTTCGAATGAATCGGTCCCAAGGCAATTGGTTCAGTAGGATTTGACGAAGTCCCAATCGAAGAATCGGGCGTCTCGCTCCACACATTTTCTAATAAAGTTTCACTCGATCGAAAACGACGTCGACCCACCTCGTGGACCCAGTGATAGCCTTCGAAATTGGGGTCGTGGAGTGTTCCCAGAATTTAATCTGTTTTATCTCTTTTTCAGGCCGAGTGCCAGAACCATATCCGAATAATTGCCAAATTGGACCAGAAGAAGCTCCTTATCTGTGGAACACACGCCTACAGACCGAAATGCAGACACTATAAATTTCAGGTAAGAAATTGAAAGCCCCTTTCCCTCGATTTCAATCCTCACGAACTTGTCGACCATTGGCACTTACGTACAGTAGATCTCTCCCGACGACTGACTGACTGACTGACTGACTGTGTGACTAACAGACTGACTTACTCATGCACACACACTAACCTGAACTTACTATTCCTTCGTCGAGGACTTGAACGGACTTGAAAACGCGGAAGAAGCTGGAGAATGTCGCAGTATTTAAATCCATGCCGGGATTGATTTGTAGGTGGGACGGATCGGTCTTAGAGCATCAACAAAAGAATCCTATGCCCTAAAAATCAAACCACCATCTACCGCAAAGGTTAATTTGCAATTTTCTCTGTTGAAGGGTGCATGCAGGTATTTTGGGGGCGTTGTCATTCTGACAGCCACTTGGACCATTTCCAAGGGTTCCATAAATGAATGCATGGATCAAAGTACTTGGCAATGTGTGTCGTACGTCTTCTTATTCTCTCCAATTGAGATCATATCCCGAAGGCCTCCGAAATCCTGATAGAGCCAAGTCTGGTAAGCTTATGACCCTCTTTGCATATCTACAGTGTCGCCAGCAAGTCGAAAGCGTAAGCCATGGTCCACACTGTGTCCATCCATCCCATCTAGCTATCAGGAATGAGTGAGCCAACCCAAGCAGAGCACTCAAAGAATCAAGCAAGACAAATTATGTGACTGAAACAGCTCGTCCGGCACCACGAAGAACGACACCCCTATGCAGTCCATAAGGCACGGACGACGTACCGCCCCATTATGGCACACACCATGTCGCTAGTTGGCATGGGCTACGACGGCCTTGTCAAACGACCCCTTTCTTCGACGGGATTCTACCTCTTCTGTGCAGAATTTCGACACACACGTCGACCAAGAAGGGAACGAGAGAGAGAGAGTGAGAGAAAGTGGGAAACTCAAGAGACGTACGACCGCGGGGAGTGAAACTTATATTCGAAATAATGGCGTCATTTCAGGGCCCATGAATACCATTATCACTCCTCGGAGCATCATCTTCTTGCACTGGCGTTGCCCTTAAGCTAGACTGTTAGTAACATGAACCACTGGGAAAAACGCGCAATCCCGCCCTTCATCTCATTTGTCGAGCCAGAGAGGTAGTAGATAGAGCCTTTAGCTCTACATAGTTCTTGCTCTACCTCTTCTGTAGGTAGATTCACTTTAACTGGAACTGATGTGAGGCAAGCGGCGGATATGGTGCATTTTCCGCGGACGGTTAGGAACCACACGAATGTTGAATATTTGGCGTTGCTTGAGGTAACATAGCAAGCAAGTGTATTAATTCCGAGCATTCGGAACTAGGAGCAGGGAGTGCCCCTTGGCGAAGGTACCAGGGGATACACAGGCCCTATCAGGAGTAAAACTGAATGTACTACAGTAGTACTAAAGAAAGTTCGCTAATGCACAACTTGAATTACATGGTGCCAAAGAATACTTGTCGGCACAAACAACAAAAGGGCATGAATATTTTGCACCCAACTTGTTATAGGTTAACTCAGATATGCCCCACATCCTTCCACAACATAAAACAAAGTGGGTTGGGCGAAAACATCGCCCGTTCAACCCATGTTAAACTGGGCCCATTGAGCAGGCCGTAAATTCTCAAAGTGGAACAAATTGGCGGATGTCTTCTTCTCCTTATTAGTTGGCCTGGGTTTGGGTTCGCTAAATTGCGTTGCACAATTCTTCTCAATCTCTTTCTCCTTATCCACGAAGAAGAAAGCGAAGCAATGAGAAAAGGCATATCTTGGGAACAAAGACATATTTCCAAGCTTGGCTTGGGTCGTCTGCTGTTCGAAAATTGCTTTGCTTGACAGCAAATTCCAACCCCGAAACTGACTTTGCAATGTGAAGAGCGAGAAGTGAGCAGGACTAGAAAGAGAGATCTCTCCTTGAAATTGGGACCTTATTTGCTCATCCAAACATGCAGAAAGGAGCGGAAAGCTTGCCAAGGAGGACGCCACCATTGTACTAGTGGTGATGTTGCATTGCTCCATTGCTCAATTCCTGCAATTGAGTCCCCCCCCCTTCTCTCTCTATCCCAATCTTCCGTTATCTCTCTGGTTTGTCGTATGCCCCACTCATCACCCTCAAGTGATTCGATTGCGTCTTGGTACGTATAACCAAGTTTCCTCGCCCCAAAAGTATGTCATCACAAAAGACACATCTTGCAATGGGGTGGGCTGCAATTCTTTATGCAATATGAAAACACTCATCGAAATTGCGCACAAGAGCGACCATTTTTAGTTCCAACTTTGGTTGCTGTTTCGTTCCGATCAAATAAATGAAGAAATGTGCTCGTTCGTAGATCCTGCAGATTGGAACTGATCCAACCGCAATAACGTCAAATGTTTTGGACAGTGTTTCGATAGTGCTTCGATTCAGTCACACCTCCTCGTCCTCAATATGGCGAAAGCCTCAAAGAGCCGAGAAATATAGGACAATAAACCTTGGCAACAATGATCCAGAACTCCCAATGGCACTACTGCCCTAACTGTTCTTCTGAGGGGGCATGGAACAAGACTTTTCTGATTAATCTAGTCACAATGAAACGGACATATATCATTGTAGAATTGGGAACTAGTTGTGTATTGGAGGGGGGAGGGGATATACCATTGTGAGGTAGGTACGTTATTTTTCTGTCATAGAAGCCTCGGGATGACTCCCAGGTGACATTCTGTGCTGGATATTCGAAGCAACCATGTTCAATCTTTCCACAGAAGGCACTGTCTGCCACTTCATAATCTCTTGAAGATGGTTCAATTCTTCTTGAGAATCAGCGAATTCGGAATAAATATTCAAGGTTTGACTGAATATTTCATCGCTCAGTGATTCAATCATGTTTTGGTGCCGAAGAATCCATTTCATCAATATCTTGCGAGTGTTCTTGTCCTTGAAGATAAATTCCGTTTGGCTTGATTCCAAGGTCGACCCGAACGATACTTGGTTGGCTGGATCTTGGAGAAATTGCTCCAAAGCATCATCCGAACGAGTGGCAGCACAACCCAAGGCCCGATTCAAATCCCTCGTGGCTTGGGGCGACACCGTGTTTGCCTTTCGATCCTCGATGAATCTCACTTCATCGAGCCCACCTTGTCGAAGAGCTGAGCAGTAAATTGGCGATCGGATATGTCGATTTATTGGGTTTCCAGCCACCTCATCTGGTGTGGAGCTGTCCATCCAGGCCTGGAAGGCGTTTTGAACATCTTCAAGTACATCCGAGTCCCCGTAGTTGATGAGAGCTTGTACTAAGGCCCGATGCTGGAGATGACCCAATAGATCCACATTGGGTTGTTCGCCGAGACCAAGTCTATCGTAAATGCGTTTTATGCTGGTGTACATACTTTCTATGAGCTCTGCTTCATCTGCTTTTGGAGCGGATTTAAGCATGATGGTTTCCAAAAGAGCAACAGCCGTTTGGAATGGTGCGTATTCAGTTTCTTGGGACAAATAATCAGTGATTTGAATCGGGATACTATAATCGACTAGCCCTTGTTGTGCCAGGAAAATGGAGTCATGGATAAGTTGTGCACGGTTTAGAGGAGGAATGGCCTCAAGATTGTTTAGTAAAGTTTCGGAGATTCGCAACCAATTTTCATCATCGTAGTTAGCTCGAAACACTCCCGTATATTGGTTGTTGATGATGAAACAAGAGTCATCGTCAGTGCCCATGTCAATTTGTAATGCTGGCTCGTCTGGGCTGAGCCAAAGGCCGTTTTTGGTCTGATTGAAATTTCCAGAGCCAGGCCTGGTTCTGCCAAATGTGATTGGTACCCACCACTTGTAATTCTTCCCAACATCCATGGGCAGTTCAGTTTGCTCAAGAGTTGCCATTCCAGATGTAAAATCTGTCGCAACGTTAACAATGGGATGACCTCGCTGAAGGGTCCACGTGTGCATGACCTCTTTTACAGTGATGCCCCCGGTTAAAGATCCGTCCTCAGAGGCGGCTCCATCCAACATGTCCCAAAGGTCATCACTTTTTGTGTTGCCAAACTGATGGGCCTTCATGTAGTTTTGAAGACCCTTCTTGAAGGTGTTTTTGCCTAATACAGACTCAATCATTCGGAAGAGAGAAGATCCCTTCCGGTAGGTGGTTCCATCGAAAGCGTACAACGAAGGCTCTAGGTCCGGATCTTGTATAATGGGGTGACTGGATGTGGGTAGTTCGCCCTCTCGAAGGCCCAAAAACGTCTCCGTTCGAACGAATCGATCCCAATTTCTAAGCTGAGGTACCACAGCATCCGTTCCATAATATTGGAAAAACTCAGTCAGGCCTTCGTTCAGGTAAAGCTCGTTCCAGTAATCGCACGTGACCAAGTTTCCAGTCCATTGATGAGATAACTCGTGGGCTAATACCGGAATACTGTCTTCCCAATCTTTGGCTCCCATGTAGTCTTGATCTAAGATGAATTCAAAGTCGGCCATCAGGAGCATGCCCCAGTTTTCCATGGCACCTCCTTTGGAGGGCGGGGCTGCGACAGACAACTTGGGCAATGGGAATTCCACCGAGAAATATGACCCATAGAATTCCACAATGCCCGGTACAAATTCCTCAGCTCCTTGGGTATACCCCAAATTATAACGACTTTGTCTGGCGTAGATTTCTATGGGATAACTCACCTTGCTTGGAGGCACCGTTGCCACCACAAAATCGGAAATAAAAAACGCCAACGTGTAGCTGGACATGATGGGGGATTCTGGGAATTCGTACCATGTGTAGTCCGGATACCCTTGAACTGGTTCATCTGTCCTCAGAACAGGCATATTCGAAGCCGCATTTTTGCCGGAGGCAGTAGCGAGCCTCACTTGGAATTTCGCCTTTCGACCCGGATCGTCGATGTTTGGGAAAGCTTTTCGTGCGTGGACAGCTTGAAACTGAGTGGCAGCCACAAAAATCCTCTCCCCTGATTCCGAGTCTTTATACGAGTCCGTGTAGAACCCTGAACCGCTGGGATAGGGCAGTTGGGACACGAAGTTTCCTGCCACTCGAATTGGATAGGACGCGTCAGCGGGGTATGGGGCGTATTTAATGATGATCAAATCTCTTTGCAAATCGTAATGGATCTCCAAGATTTCCATCGTGATGGATGTTTGTGCGCCCAAAGTGATGATCAAACTCTCCTCAAGCATTTCCGTGTTAAAAACATTGAGAAAGATGTGCCCATCTAGCTGGTCGATAATAACCCGACCATCCATTTCAAAATAGCCTCGGGTCAAAAATTCGGGTTCCATGATTGGAATCAGATCCAATTTGTACAACTCTGGAGTCAAATGTGTGGGTAGGCGGTATCCTGTTAGCTTTGTGCCCTCTTCCTTGAGTTCCACAACGGCCTTCAGGGTTTTGATTTTTGATCCACTTCTTTGGATGCTGCATTTCCATTGGCCTACAGTTTTGAAAAAATTGTACCCGATGAGCAAGGTTATATTTGACTGAGTTTATGGAGATTTCCTTACCCAGATCTGCGGATTGAACAACGTCAATTGATATACCACAAGTTCGCAAAGGATCTCCATTATCTTGTCCATTTACCCCTTGAACGACGTTGGATTGATCATCCAGTACTTGGCCGTCAATTACCATCCACACTTCGTTTCGAGGGGTTTCGATAAAGCACTCCGTTACCTCTTGCTCTAATCGAGACAAGGTGCATGTAAATGTTGTAGATGACCCAATTTCCACGGAACCGGGCTTCTCCACAACCACATTTCCATTGTCGAATTGCTTCGAAAAAGACAAGGTAAAAAGACCAACGAAGCAGAAGATCCAGGTTTGGAAGAACCTCATCTTGACCTAATGGGGTTCGACTGATCTCGATTTCAGCAATCTGAGCATATTTATCGATAAGAAATCAATGTTGATTTTAAGTTGTCAATTTGCATTGCGCTGACCCACTCTTAAAGTGTTTATTTATGCATCCCCAATGATTATTCAAATTTACAAAGCCCCACTTCACTTTGCAAACAAGCTTCAGGCAAAAAATGTTTCCAGGAGAGACATGATTATTTGTTTTCTATGAATATCATCTGGATTGAACCCTCGAATGCACCTTCAAAATCCTTGAGTGGGGCTTTCAAATTGTTTTTGAATCCCTTCGACCAGAGAGAAAGAGAGAGAGACGAATGGGTTTCGAAACATTGTTCCATTATGATGATCCAAGCCAAGAGCCACATCTATCCAAGTCCACTGGTTACGCGTCTCAAAGTCATTTATCATGTTCCACATAGGGCAGCCAACAAATTTCAATTTCGATCCCTTTTCCAGCCTTTTCCCCTCACTTTCCTCTTTTCACCCTTCACTATGGGGAAAATTTGTTTAGACTCCACTTATAACCTGATCCAAGTCTTATACTGTGGGTCTGTGTCCTGATCTTTCGAATTTTTTAAGTCAAAAACAACCCAGCTCAGTGATGGTCGGAAGCGAATCCTAGTACTTTAGTTTAGGGTGGTATTTTTAGTATAAGGTTCGTAAAAGGGGTTCTTAGAAATGAAAGACAGGGATGGTTGACAAAGGGTTCAGTAGGTTTAACATCTGAGCTTCAAAGAGAATATAGAGTGACACTTAGAGCAAATCCTTGGACCTTCCAAAACCACCCCTTTCTCTTCAAGTGTTTCCAAAAACCTTAGTTGGGCCAGCGGACTCCCAACAAACTATTGTCCCTCATGACCCTGGACTTCAATTGTTTCATGTCCCCTTTATTATCCAATTTATTTTAAAGTAACACTGGAGCGATTGATCAGCATCGACTCGTATCAGTTGTTTACGTCATTAGATCATGCGACACAAATTCGATTTTAAACAACCAGTAACATTTATCCACCTTATGCCTACCTGAACATTGGAAGCGATGGTCGGACACACATTCGTTTTCATCAAGTCAAAAATATCTACTAACATTATCAACACCATATGTCACACACACACATTCATTCATAACATTTTAGTGCAATTGTTTTACCATTATGCCCTCAAAATAATTCTAAGCGCCTCCTGAAGACCCATGGAAACATTTGCTTTGAGGTAGTTCAATGGAAGGCCATAATATGTTTTCGTCTTCGCATTAGCTTGAGTGATCAGTAGCTCAGGGGGAGGGAGGAGTTCATGACCGGGCAAGTGCTGATAATTTTCATTACCCAAGTGGAAATAAAAATATCTACACGCAGAGTTCAAATGTTTAGGAACGTCTATTGACGTAGACGATTGTTCTTTGGTTGGTTATTTTCCTCTCAACCCCCCACCTGTCAAAACCTTATGCCTGAGCTGTCAACGTTTGCTATGGCTACCTACAGTACCTCTGTGGCCTTGTGACCTCTCTTGTTTACAGGTCACGAAATATGACCAAGTTGCTGGTTAAAGCCACAAAACTGGAGAGAAAAATATTTTTGCAACTTTGCCTTATTGAAGTGGTGCGGTTGTAGTGGGTCTGTGTGTGTGTGTGGCTCGGCGGTTGGGAAATCTGACTTTTTGACGTTTTCTTGGAAGTTGACAACATGCAATAAAAAGGCTCACAGACCTCGTTCTTGTCTCTAGTGGCTGTGGTAGTGTATCGAGTACGGCGGAGCGGGCTGTTCTGACTGGTTTGATGTGGTTGTGCTGTTGAAGGACTATTACAATACATACTTAGAGTGGAAGTGGCGCTGGTCTTTAGGAGGAACTTTTTTGCTTTAGTTTCTCGAACCACCCTCGTCGCACTATAAGTCAGTCGTCAGGAAACTTTTTTGTAACAAGAAGATTTAAGAGTTCCTTGTCAGCATGAGAGCAATTTTCTGCAGTAAGGAATTGGACCATTTACCCATAGTGTCAGTCAGTCCACTAGTCGGCGAGACTAATGCCAATACCCGGATTGAGCAATATCTTGTCTTGGCGCAAAGCAAACGTCTTGAAGAGAATGGAATAACCAAGGAAAACATCAAACTCGATATCTCACTCCTGATTGAAATAAAAATACATATCTCTCTCTCTTATTCCATTGCAGGAGGGTCGTTACATTCAAGAAAAGGAATTGGAAGGGATTGGTTTGTCACCGTTCGATCCCTACCACAATTCAAGTTATGTCATGTCAGGTGAGTTATTGAACATCATCCTCTCGAACCTACACCATCACCAAAAGAGTGAAGCGGCGCCCCTCCAATTGCAAACGAGTTTCCGAGCTTCCAAACTCCAATATGTTAATCGATTTATTACAAGGGTTACAAGCCCAGAGATGTGTCTCCGACATGATCCTAAAAATCATGGAAAAGACGAGGATCAATGTGTTCCAATAATACCTAACCAAGCAGGACGAGTCGAGTGAGCAGGGTAGAATTTGCCTCGTCATCTCTCACTTGGCTTAGCAGTGAACGAGACGAAAGAAAAAGATCTTTCAAAGTCCTGACTTAAGAGGATTTCACACAAGACCTCCTCAGTCAGACCTTCTCAGTCGCTCTTTCTTCTTTCGTTCGTTCTTTCGAATGTGTAACGAAAATACCGTGGGTTCCCTGACTTTTCTGTCTCTACCTTCATGTGTGCGTGTGTGTCTCACTCAATCTGGGATCCCCCAAGCCAAAGCCATAATGCATTTCAAAATAGGGAAGAAGCAAGATTTATCGCATGATTGCCTTCTTCGTCGTGACTATTCTGGTAAAAGAATTCACCAGACAAAAAAGGTCGTTGGTGAGACACGAAAAAGTCCTCTTCCATCCCTTTCTTTTAAACCACTACGTGCATGATATCCGTACAAAGGTATGAAGGAACTCGTCCAGGATGTTTCTTCCTTGACGATCCCACCGTGGTCGATGCGATGATTGCCTCTAAAATAAGTTGGTACGTCTTAATCCTATTTGCTTAAGAGCTTAAATGAGGCAGCCACCACGAGTTAGGGAACCAGCAACTTCATAATCAGTTTAACCTGATGATGCGCTTTTCCGGTGAAGGCAACTTTCCCTGAAATCCCACTTTGACTACCAAACCAATCAAGCATAGATTCATTCATTCGTTACACAAAAGTCTGTGATCCATGAGTACCACTTGCCAGTTCACGAAAGCTAAACGAAAGAGGTGTCCAATGCTGAGCAGCAGCCTTTGAAGTAAAACAAAAACAAATTTGATTCCAGACTTCTTTAATTGAGTCAATTTTGAAAGAATGCATTGGATTCACTTTTTCTCGACCCACTCTTTCTTTTCGGGCTAATGGATACATGAATTGTTACCGACGATAAGAGAATCGAGTTGAGCACCCAAGAAGGATAATTTAAGCCTGTTTTCGAAGATCCACGAGTAGAGCTATGTACGAATGTACTCTGAGTACAAAAGAAAGACACACTCTGGCTTGGCCAAATCCAGCTAATACACGTATTTGACCAATTGGCTTCAACTGAAGTGTACACTACTCCTTTGCCCCTAAGAAATGAAGACCAGGCGATATGACCAAGTTTGGTGGCCTTAGGACTAAGCAGTAACGTTTCCGTTAGTAATGCAGTTGCTGCACTCATATACTACGTATAATAATTTCGGTCCATGGGTTCATGATGAAACGGCATTCAAAAACTATAATGAGGTGCATTCTTTTCCCAGTAGAAAAAAAGGTAAAGACGCTCAAACGCACAAGGTTTGGTGAACCAGAAAGACTACTTACTTGGATTAAAGATTCATGATTGCTGAGCATGTTGATCTTTGAAATATTGGTAGAGCTTTCATAGAGGGAAGCGGTTCAAACAAATTGAATTAGTGAATTGAAAAACATGCCCCCGAGAGTGCTGCAATGTTTGAAGATTGGGGAATATGGAAAAGCGCTTATTCTAACGTCAAGATGATTCTTAAAAGTATTGCGAAACGAAACGGAAGAAAAGGGGGAAAGTTGAACTCCATTTATGTTGAAAGGTTCGATGTTCCTTTCGTGCGTGTGTGTGTGTGTGTGTGTGTGTGTGTGCGCGCGCGCGATTTAGTGTAGCTTACGGTGAAGAAGAAGACTGTTTGCCAAGTGCTTGACTCAAAGTTTTCCATGTATATTTGCTCAAGGGGCTTTAACACTTGCTCTGCTGACTAGAAGGCCAAGTTAGCGGGGATCTTCATCTTGATCCTTTCGCACTTTGCTTACTTTTTATGACAGAAGATATTTCAAGTTCACATAGCATCCAAGTTTCAGGCAGGAGATGCTTAGAGCAATAATAAGCGGATATATCCTGGGAATTGGAATTGAGACACAAGCATCCAAGTTGGTCCAAAACATTCTTAAGAGAGAGCAGTTCTCAGTAACGAAAGAGCGTGATTAACAACCAGGAATGAGAAGTACTCGTCAGGTTGACTAGTTTAGGGAATGATTCATTGAATAAATCTCCACTTCTAAGGAGAAAGCGATTTCCTATCCCACGTGGGGGACATCAAAAGGGTTCATTAGCTGAGCTCCTGCTCTGTTTTGCCTCCTCATTCCTGGGATCCTCTTTGGGGCGAGCCGTTTGATTAGCCCTCAATTCGTTTTCATTTGCTCATCTAAACATGATACCATCAGTGAAAAGCGCTCTTGGAACACACACTCACTCACACTGAGAACAGGAACATGAAAGGGCCATTTTCTCGTTTCCCAGTTTAATTTCAACCCCCCCCCATTTCCCCCTCTCAATTCCCTCCTCTTCTTGTGTCTCTTGGGTAGTCCAACTTGAGTTACAGTACAGAAGGCGTAATGTTTAGAATCCCACAGGCACGTACTGGGTTCCATAATGCCCATGGCTCTTGGTCTGGGTCTGGGTGGTCTCAATCCTCAACTGCCCGAAAAGCATTTACCCCCAACTCATTAGGGAAATGATTGTGAGTCATTGCAGATTTTGCTCACAAACTTCCTTCCCCCAATCATGTTCCTTCCTACAGTACAGAACTCTCCTCTCTTCCCTAAAACGGAAAACGGTGGTCTTACTTTGAAATCAGACCAATAATGTACCTCCAGTTGATTTTCCTCTACGTAGAGAAACACAGAAAATGTATGAAATGATAAAAACACTGGCCTTATCCCTAAGCATACATGCTTAAGTTTTAAATCAAGCGTTACTCGAACACTTAAAACACGACAAAGACCGTAAACATTGCACTTGCAGATTCTCTCTCTATAGAACTCTGGACTGCATTTAGATTCCCATTCAAAGTTTGCCCCCTTCCAATGTTGTGGTTTGGCCCAATATACCCATGCCTTGATGCCAATGTACCCAACGAAAAATCAATGGACGACTTCCCAGTTTTGTATATAAAGGCAATGTTTAAGACAAGACACGTCTACAAAATTCAAACGAACGTTATTGTCGTTGTCTTAATTTCGTTCAAGTAGAAGGATTTTGCCATTGCAAGACACATTGGTTTCTAATTAGATCAAATAAAAGCAAGGTAATAAGGACGCAATGAAAGGGATGCGATAAACAATTGCTAAGAAACCGTCGAATCGCTTGAAGGCACACTTTGGTAACAAAGTGAAAACAAGTCACCCAAATACTTTGCAGGATCCTTGAGGTCTATCCTACAAATGAATTGTGAAGAAATTTCAGGAGTTAAATGAAGTTTCTCGAATTTGTCTGTTGTGCGTAAATATTTGGAAAAATTCCTTATCTTAACTTTCAGAATGAGAAGGAATTTAGTCTCTACAATAAATTCTTATTAGTGAGCCATTTCATCGACAACTGCCATAACGATCAATCATAAAGTACTATTCTTCATTAGAACGATAAATCAAGGTCGAGTCATCTTTTTCTCACAAGCCAAACTACTAATTTGGCATTGGTAGACTCAACTGATGCAAGTAGAACAATCAAACATGATAAGGCACCTGTTCCCATCAAAGCAAAGAGTAAGCAAGCTTGAATATGCTGAACCTAAAGTTAATGAGTGGAAGTTTGATATGTGTGTATGTGTGTGTGTGTGTGCTGAGTGAATGAGTGGGTAGATGGATATTTATGTCGTTTTTGCTCCAAAGTTTCACAAGGGAATGTAAATGCTAATGGGTTCGGGATTTGAGAGGAAGGAGTTTGGAAGAGGCTCACTTCGAGTTCGTTCTCTTGTCTGGTTGTTAAAAAAGGAGATAGCTCTTTATCGCTCATTTAAATGAGCATTTCGGATGGACGGAAACCGTGCGGAACACATTCTGTCACTTTTACACTACATGCAAATGGTTCTCCGGATGGGGACATGTAACCCATGGAAAAGCAGGAAGGGTGTTTCCATCAAGGGCCCTGGTTGGAAACTATGATGGGACATTTAAAGTGCTGATGTGTCCTCGAATCACGAATGTTCTCTTTTTCAGGAGGAGAACTCTATACGGCCACGGTGTCCGATTTCTCCGGATCCGACCCGTTAATCTACAAGGAGCCCTTGCGAACCGCTCAATCGGACTTCAAGCAACTAAATTGTAAGTGGACATATAGTATATCTTTTGAAACGGGTTGACTCGCCACACATCGACCGACTCAAAGGCATCATTACCCGGGTGTTAGAGTTTTAGAGGGGAGCCGGCGAGTGCCAATATCAGATTGAGTTCAAATATATAATCCGTGGAGTCTGGCAAGATCTACAATTGGGTTTGAGTGGCCTGGCAGCCAATAAAAATCCACTCAACGCCTTGCCATCACCACCACCACCACCATCCAATCTCCCCACCAATGCCTCTTAAAGAAACCCCCAAAATCCAATATCATTTGTACCCGAGTCGATCTCAATCCTGGGTAGCCATACTCACCCTCGTCCCCCCTCCCCTTTCATGATGTCCCCATTTTAAGGATGCCGATTCCCAAATCGTTCTGCGTGACTCCCTGAGTCTCTCTGGTAGAGTCCCACTAAGCAGTCAAGCAGGCATGGACCCGCGATGCTGACAACCACCGAGCAGCTATGGGCACATTCTTGGGTGGTGTACTAGATGCCATCGTACGTATTTGTAATAAGAGCCCGAGTGGGATCCTCCTCGTCCTCGACCACGTCACCGTCTGTCTTGACACCCTCACTCATTCACTCACTCACGGACTCTATTTCTCCTGCTGGAGCCTCTACCATTTGGGCTCCCCACCCGAAAGAACTAAATCGATGCCTTTAGCTTTCAGCATGGAGAAGGAAACGAGATGGCGAAAACCAATCTTTTAATGGCTTTATTCATGAGGAATTTTCTCTCCTCTTTCTCGCCTTCCCCAACCACCAACCATCTATTGCACACACTTTGTTTCCTCATTTTTGCAGCTTATGGCCGAAAGCCGAATAGAGTGGGCAAGATAGGGAAGGAGAAAGAGGAGGAGGAAAAAGGGGAGGAAGACGAGGAACAAGAGGAGGAGGCAGGCCCCCTTTAATCCTGTTTATTCCCCAATTTTCCCCAACACAGGGAAGAAGGAGCATTGAAATCCGATAGTCTTAATTCAGATGCGTCTCAAATACACCCTAACTCCGTACTTTCTAAATTCGTGGATCAACAAGGTGTAAAAGTAACTAAGCAAGTAGCACTGTACAGTACAGTGGCAGGCATATTTTCTTCAGACCTGTCGATCAATTTTTGCCATCAGTCTCACAGATGTGTTTGTGCGCTAGGATCTAATAATTTTCCACTGAAACGCAACAAAACGCACAAGGAAACAAGTTGAGTAAAATTAGAATGGGAGTGTTGAGCCCTAGATATCGAAGAAGCGGTAAAGCAACAACTTGCTGGCAAACATAAGAGCATTTTTATGGAAATTTTCTCCCAACTCTCGAGCATTGGGTCTCATCCGTTTCTTGCAACGTAGTTGTTCAAACGTAATGGAAATAAACATTTGTTTCATTTTCGTAATCTTCTCTTTTGAAATGTCAAGGGAAACGAGGAGAAAAGCCCTTTTCAACCGCCTGATAGAGGAAAGACATTTTATGTAAATGACTTGATAAAACTGCAGTATCCTTATCAGTCAAATGGGTCTGGTCTCCCTCACAAGGAATAGTGGCACTCGTTTTCCTATTCCAAAATCTTCGTCTCCACCGCTTTCCCGAAGTTACCCCGCTCTCCAAATCAACATGCCGCCCTTAACGCCTTAACTGAGCTTGTCCATGCTTTCATTTGCAGCGCCAGATTTTGTGAATACAGTGGCTGACGGTGATTACATCTACTTTTTCTTCCGAGAACAAGCCGTGGAATACATCAATTGTGGCAAGGTAAGGACATCATTTAGATAGTTGTCGTATCCAGTCAAGACTCGGTGTTGACACGATGGAAACACAGATATGGCCAGAAAGAAAAGTGAAGGGATTAGATCGAGATGATTATTTCATCGGGAAGGCTGTCAAGGCCAATGAATGACATTTCTTTTCCCGCGAAGACATTCTGGCGCAGAATTTTTGACGTAGTGACCATGTTCATGGAACATTCATTTTATATTCGTGCTGAGCAGTGTTGGCGGGTACTGCATAACTTTGTGTCAAATCCTGAGCTTGACCAGTCAGACTCCACATGCATGTTCGATGGAAGGGTTGCTTCGGATGGTTTCTCTTCTATGGGACCAAAATGGAGCCATAGCATATTCAATGCGCTTCCCGCCAACCCACTCGTACATTAGGCTGCAAGAACCTTGCAAGCACAGAAAGAACCATTTATTTAGATAACTACGTACACACTGTAGCCAGCAATTAACAAGAATTTCGTCAATATAATACCATCTTAAGATTGTGGACTGCTGGATTTGAGAACGTTCCAATCCCTTCGAGACTGGCTATCAGTCCATAGTTGCTCACATCGTTAACGATTGTTCGATGCCAAGTGGCGTTGTCTCAGACAATGCTGGGGCGTCAAGATCATGTTTTGAGATTTAAAGATCCGTTTTACAACCTCCTGAAGTGAGACGCCGTGTCCTTTCGGTAGGGTGGAACACGACTCATTAGAATTCCGTTGGCTCATATATTCCCCCGTCCCGCTGACGGACACATGAAACGACGTGAATCTTTATGTGATGCATAATCTGCTCGTTCCGGCGGTGCTTTTCAGAGTGTGTATTCGCGCGTGGCCCGGGTGTGCCGCTCAGATGCGGGTGGTCCCAATAAGTACAAGAACAGCTGGACCACTTTCCTCAAGTCCCGCCTAAATTGCTCCTTACCGGGCGAATATCCATTCTACTTTGATCACCTGCGTAAGTGTCCGACTCATTTCCTATGTACTTACAGTGTGGAGTGGATGGTTGGAACGCCCAATAGTTGGGCGTTCGTTCTATTTCATCGTCCTAGGCGCTCGAAATATGTATTCCCATTGGCAAATGGATTGACAGTCATGAATTGGCCAATCTTGGTCTGCCTATTCTCAATTTTACGATTTATCTTTCAGAGGCCACAAGTGACATCGTATCTGGTTCCTATGGAGGTCAGGCCTCAAGGTTAGTGTACGCCGTGTTCACGACCCCGAAGAACTCCATTTCCGGGAACGCTATCTGTGCCTTCCGCTTGAGAGACCTTCTCGACACTTTCGAAGGAGCCTTTAAGGAACAGGAAACAGCCAACTCGAACTGGTTACCCGTGCCCAAAATCAAAGAGCCTAGTCCGAGGCCTGGTCGATGCGCCGAAGACTCAAAGTCCTTGCCAGAATCCACTTTGAGCTTTGCACGCGGCCACACGATTATGGATGAAGCTGTTCCATCCTTCTTCGGGGGACAGCCCCTGTTTGTGAAAGCAAACTTGGTGTAAGTTGACATTTCCACTTCATTAAAATTCAGTACTCAGCCCACCAGTCAACAAGCCCCCCGGTCTCTTTTCACTCCTCCCTTGTCTCCTTTCATCAAACGTCGGGGTTTGCTTAACCAAGACGACAAAGAGGACCGGCCTAAGACACACCTTCAACTTGGCATGAATGGTTTCCACCGGTCAATAGGAAATGGTTCTTGAATTATGGAAATGAGCTTGTTCATTCAAACTACTTTCATAAGTTGGGAGGAGAAGGAGGAAGCTCTATGCAAATTGAGAAAAGGGATAATTTAAAGGGGCAAGATAGTGATTGTCGTTTTGGTGAAGCTACCAAGGCACGACGAGATTCACATATCCGTTTCCGCTTTCATTGCAGCCGTCCCAGTCAATTCCGCGTGTTATCGGTGGATCCCCAGGTCAGAACCTCCGATGGCCAAGCCTATGATGTCGTTTTTGTTGGGACCACCAAAGGACGTGTCCTGAAGATCATCAATACTGCTGATCCGACCAATCTGCGAAGCTCGCCGCCAACCCTTATCGAAGAAATCATTGTTTTATCGCCCGATGTTCCCATTGAGCGGTTGAAGGTGGTAAAGAACTCGATGGAACATGCCTCAAAATTGGTGGTGATGTCCAGAGGTGCCGTCAGATCCATCCCCGTGGCTCGCTGTTCAGCGGCTAAATCGTGTCACAGCTGTGTGGCCCTGCAAGACCCCTATTGTGCATGGGACCTCTCCCGAGGGCTGTGCATTCATTTGCAGTCCCACCTGGAGCTTGACTCGGAGATCAAGTCTGTCGACTCGGCTTCATTCCTTCAAAATGTCATTGAGGGCAAGCACAAACAATGTGGAACGAACTTCAATGAGAATGAGCATCACCGTGATGATCTCATAACTTCGAAGGGCCATAACGATGCTATGGTTGGCTCCCCCGAAGAGCCCTCATCATCACAAGTCTTGCTTGATCAGCAGAAAGCTTCTGACCATCTTGAGACGAGGGGCCCAGAAGGCAATCCATATAATGATCATGTAGACCTATCATCATCGTCATCATCTTCTTCCTCCTCTTCCTCTTCTGATTCCTCCTCTTCACCGTCCTCCAAGAGAGACGGTGTGACCATTTTCCAGCATGGCGAAACCCTCGGGTCTCACTACTCTACGGAAGAGCTCTCCATGGCCGTTGCGACTTCATGCGTATGTGCCCTCATTGTGGGGTTTGTTTCGGGATTTCTACTGGCCAGACGGTGCTCATGTTCGAGAGGAGAGGAAAATCCCTATCACGTGCCTTATCTTAATCAGTAAGTACCACAACTACATAGACAGACTGGAAAGTAGTAGTTAACGTACGTACAGTCTCACACGCCACAGACTCAGTTCCACCACCAACCCACCCCATGCAGTCAGTCAGTCAGTCAGTCAGTTAGTAAATGGTCGGCCCAGGGAATCCCATTGGGAGCTGGCTAGTAAAGGTTTACTTTACCCCAGTTCACCCGGCCTAATCCTTGTAGATGGTGTACATTGGTTTGGGAACAAGTCGGATTGAACTGAGAAGGAAAAGAACAAAAAAAGATGAGGAGAAAGAGATGGCAGAAGTTGGTGGTAATTCGGCAATGTAGAATCGTCCTCCCCAGGGACTAGAGTTTGGTTTGAAGAGAGGAAGGGGGCGAAAGAAAGAGATGTTTAGCATACAAATCATCCACTCATTTCGAAAATAGCCTGATGCTTATCTCCTTGTTAATTATGATAATGACCAAATGACCAGCACCCTAAGACAGTATGGCACTTCCTGTCCTCTCGATTCTTGAAGGGACTGTTGTCTACGGTCCCTGAGCTCGTATTTCACGGGCTAGATTTGGAACAAAGATAACGTGGCTAACTTAAAATGAATTAAAAAAAAGGTCCAGGAAAATGACGATATTGTTCGACACTTGAGATGTCTTTTTTGATAAATGAAATGCGTATTCTAAAATCGGCAGTTCCCGACAGGCAACTTATTTTGGCAATGTGCAAAACATCAAATGAGCTTTTCATTTTCCATTTAACTGGTTTTGATCCAAATGCGGTGGAATCCATGTTGATTTCGGTCTTGTATTTTATTTCAGATCTGGGTATCAAGATGATCAAATCTATGCCAAGGTTGATGACATGACTTACTACCCTGTGAATAATATGCTAGTGTCGCTTCCCAACACCAATTCCACGACTCATTCAACAGCTCATCATGGTCCAGCCCTTCCGAGTATACCTCCGCCAAATTCGCTTGGCTCGAAGACTCTCAGTTTTAATCATCCGAGGCCAAGTGACTTCCAAGGTTTTGGGACTGTTCATCGATCGCAGAAAATTTTCCTGTAAAATGAAACCAGCCATTGAGAATGAGTGTCTGTCTCTCCCCACTCACGACGGGGTATACATACACTAAACTAGCGGCTGTTTGCCTTTATTTGTTTATGCTAAAGCGAGGATGGAAGCAAGAAGAAATGCTAAAAGAAGACTTAAACTTGCATAAATGGAGAAACTTCTCGAAAAGCACAGGCCCAAAGCCATGACCGCTGCCGAGTGGTTGGAGGACGGAGGCCAGGGCTCCATCTGGTCTCCATTTCCTGGAAAGAGCTTTGAGAAACTTTTACCAGAAAGCAGCCTCCTTTTAGATTTTCAATAGTCGCTGCCGTGACCGTGGTTATGGTGGTAGCGATAGCGATGGCGGTGAGGGCAGTGGCGGCCAGGCCACCCACTGCCCAGGGTTCGCAGGGCGTGGGAGTGGGCAAATAAGTTCCAAGAAACGGCAACGAACACGACGACTACCACTTAGACTCTGGCTACTACTGCCATAGCAAAACCCACAAAACAGCAGACTTTTGGCTGAGGCCTCATTTTCTTCTAGACATTGTGATCCAACCCCGGACAAGAGCGGAAGTTTAGTATCATCATAATGAAAAAGTTTTTTTTCCTTCTTCTCCTCTCTTCCTTTGGCTCGTTTCGTTCTGGAACAGAAGTGAAAGAGAGGGCAAAAGACCCCCTCCCCTTTGCCTAAACTTACTTACTCCTTGCCCAAAGCATCAATGTGGCGTTCATCACCATAAACGTGAATGCTTTGGAACCACTGGAAAAAGATACACCCAACCACCCTTAATGCTAGAGATGCTCTGTGATAAGTCATTATTTTCCAGGTCAGTTGAGACGTTTCTGGAGTATCTAATGTTCTCACCAATTGACAAAGGCCTTCAAAGCCTCTTGGGCAGGTTTCTACTCTAGTCTAGAGTCTCAGAATGAAGGTGTATCAATTAATAACCTGGAACACTCTGCCTCACCCTTGTTGTTACTTCCAAAGTTTAGGGCCACCTTTTGGTACAGATTATCTTCATGGTCAAGCGAAACAACAGATCTTCCTCCATGTCATCGAATTTGGGCAAAAGAATTGAAACATCTAAGCAATTCAAATCCACCCCCTCATCCCCCTCTTCCTGCCCTTCTCCACCTTGACATTGACCGGCCCAAAAGTAAACCCAGATTGTGTATGGCTGTGATACCGACGATCCAATTTGAACCCCTCATACATGCATAGCCTTGAATTTGAAATGAACCCCTTTGTAAGTCAGAGATAAGGAGACCTTCTTCCTTCATATAAAAAAAAAACAATGATAAGAACACCCCCCTACCATTGAACTTTGTACAAGACAGCACCTGGCCCCAGCCCTCTGTAGGAAAACATGCCCCTCCGAACCAAAACCCAACCTGGGTTCCTTGTCAAGCATATAGATCAGACCTAGATGTGGGGCCGATTTGTTGAAAGGGTCTTGGCTTGTTGTTAAAATAACCTCCAATCAAGCAGCATTTTTGGAGTCCCTAACCTAAAAGTTTCAACACGTGCAATATAGTCAGCCCGTTTTTGAACACACACCCTACGTAAGCTTGAGTTAAGAAGATGAACAATTTACCGGAAAGAAACATGCTTGGAAAGAACTGTCAATGGTTGGAGTTCATTTCCAGAACAAATGATGAAATAAAGTGACATATCCTCACCCATTGTGTCTTTATTCCTCTCGCCCCTCTCAAGCTGCTTTGACGTCAAATTGGACCCGTTCCAAATGCCAGGCAGACACAGCTTGTAACCACTCAGTATCATTTCCTTCGTGCTGCTCCAGCAATTCCACTACCGTACCACCACCATACCATAACCACTCGTGCCACAGGAGCAAAGCATGTTGGAACAATCAAAACGAAGAGGGAATTTTTCTTGGCTCTTTCAGCCGGCGCAAGAAAATTGGGGGCCAAATCCCATTACTTGAGCTTCATTTCTGGTTCTTTAGATTACCCATATCTTGGGACTATCTCTATCCCAAGATTTGACAACAGTCTGGTCTTTCGCAGGGTTGCCAAGGAAAAAAAGATATCAAAATAACGTATACAAAACATGGACTAGATTGTGCTTGAAAATATTTGCAGCCTTTAACGAACGATACTCTAAATCTTTCTAGCAAAAAATCGAAATGTGTTTCGCAATTCCGTTTCCGTTTCAAGTTGTTACTGTGTCAATTGCAGAGTGGCTTTTTTGTTAGTAGGCGTTAGAGGTTATAATGCAGATTTCGACATGTTTAATACAAAATCATTGGCAAAAAGTCAATCTAGCATCTGGATTCGGCTTCTATTCAGACTAAGCTCTGTAGCCATTGATACTGTTTTATGGCTGAATAATCCTTCTCATGGTCGATCAAAGAGAGTGTGAAGCCAAAAGTCATTTCCACCACATGGACATGAGAAAAGACCATCTTATTTGAGGGTCTTCTTTGTTCGGTGGATGACAAAAATGAGACTTTGGAACTATTCGGCACCAAGCTCTTAGACCTAGGAACAGAAAGACAGTCATTCCATTCCTTGACGAAAAGAGCCGAGGAACGGGGAAGCAGTTGTTTCTTATGGCGACCAAATTTGGGACAGATTGAGACCGGCTCAAATTGGAAGCTCCGTGTCTTGCGGTAGACTATCCTAATACGTACGCTTCCATTGTGTTCCAAGCAGTCGAGGTTCCTCTCAATTAGTTGGCAAATGGCCAAAAATGTCTTTCAGTCGTTGGTTGGACACCCTTTCCTATGCTGATCATAATGACTTTTAGGCTTAGTCCATCCCTAGGCGAGACTCTTAACACTAAGAGTCTTCCGATTGGCTGGAGGTTGGTCCCATCGCCCATTCGCATTGGTTGGTCCATTTTGGCATTTTGGTGTTGAAGCTGGGCCAAGTGACTCTTCGGAATCTAAAGAGGCGTCCATAGACGAGAATCTTAATGAAGTTTTTTGTTCAATGGCAGATCATTAAGTTGAATAGATTGAAGCTCAGTGGAGGAGACAAGATTCTAAATGATAATGGGATGACTTGGGAGTTTTGAGGAAACAAGGGAACCATGATGATAGATCATTTCTACAGAGAGTTCCGAGTAAGCCATAATGAATTATTTCGGTTCATAATTTAGAAATTTGAAAGTTTAAGCTTCGAAGTGGTCGGTGGTCTTGATTTCGAAAACCGATATTAGTATCTAGCATTAGTACCAAATTGCGAGAGATGAAGTTCAAGCCATGATTGTGCAATGCTGGTTCGAATAGATACCACATGTTTTAGTGTATTCAAGTTCACATAACGCGTAAAGCATTCGCGAGTTAACACTATTTCTACTTGATTTAAAACTGTGATAGTAGTAATTCGAAATTAGACATTGCCATTCTGATAAAAACATCGGTTTTGGTACATTCATTCAACGACAATGACGAAGTCTGAACTTGAGTTTTATAATCATTTTCGTGGGACAACCTGTAATTTTCTCCCAGATCAGACCATCTTTTCATTTTCACTCCAGTCTGCCCTACAATTCAACTCACAAGAGGCATCTCCATATCTTCAGTCAGGATTCAAAATTGGAAGTCACGCTTCATTTGCATATCCTGGAACAAAAGGGACTGACGGGCGTGAAAAGGACTGACACCGGGCCTCAATCATTACCTCAATCTTAAATCTATCTACCTTAGACGTACTGATTTGAATAACGTCCAGCTTTACCAATAGCTCAATGTAAATGATACATGTACGTAAAAGTGTATGTAGTCCTGTAATATCCAGTACTAATCAGATTGAAAACGGGGAACTATTGACTTTTTTCTCCGTTCGCATTTTGAAGCCTGTTTTGAAGTCTTCCTCAAGAAAGGCTAGACACCGACCTGGTTTGATGTTTGGAGGGACTCAGCGGCTCGCTTGGAAGTTTCAGGGCCATTAATAAATTATCAAACCATCTTTGGGATCATTCATGCGAGCCTTTCACCGGCACTTTTTGTCAAACTTTGAATAGAGAACAAAGGGTTGGAAATTGTGGAAAATTCTCTGGGTTTAACTTTCGAATTAGGAACTTCCCGCCCCTAATTTATTTCCAAGTAACTGAAGTAGGAGCCCTCCAGCTGAAAAGTATTGGAGGTTCGCTCATGTAGTAAATCAAAATCTTATGACCAACTCAAACTCACACTTTATCTGTAAGCATTGTCATCATTATAGTATGAGGAGCGACCTCTTTTTAAGTACCTCCACGATAACCTCTTAGATATATGGGCAGTTATAAAATCCCTCTCATTCAGCCTTTGAGACGAAGGAAAGGTCCATTCCACAAATTAGTGCTCCACCTGTCCCAAAACGTGGACCTTTGAGGCAAGGTCAAAGAGTTACGAGTTCACTAAGTGAATGGGACATTCGTTCCACTTGCTCTCGGTGGAGAGTAGGGTCCTCCAGGTCCATCTGAGTTCGAAAAAAGCTCAAACTTTTCCAATTCGGCAGGTTTCCTTTCCAAGTTCTACATTGGTCCAACGAGAATCTATGTTTCCCAACAGTCCCCTAACACGGGCATTTACCATTCGTTCTCTCTCGCTCGCTTGCCCCTCTCTCTGTCTCTCAGGACCCCCGAGCAAACACGGGTTCCTCCCTCGCCCTGAATCTCGTTCCACCGTACTCGAGCATAAGTGTGTTTATACCTGCCACTCCAACCCTTTTTCGGCGATCTCATTCGCTTGTCCAAATAATCTGGAAGAGAGCCAGAAAAAAGGTTTCAAGAGCTCCGTTTGAAAACAAGCAATGCTTTTCTTAGGCCGAAATCTCGAGTCCGACACCCTATTCACCCACCAATGCCTTCTTCCTTCTCCTTGTTGAACCCCCCTCTAAGATATGAATGAAGTGTGCCATTTCTGTAGGGGGTACTTTTCCCATCGGAGCCAGAACTCGGAGTGGGATTCGGATTGGGAGAACGAGGGTTGTTATGAAAAGCCGTTTTTGGTCCAATGCCCTCGTAGTGGATGAAATGACCCCGTTTGATATTTCCGACTCCCACATTCTAGAAACGAATATCAAGAGAACCTTCTCATCCCCAGGCGAAGATTTGGCCCTACTCGTCAAGTCAGGAACGTAAAGGTATTTCTAGTACGAAATGCGCTCTATTGCAATTACTTGTCACTGGATTAATGAGGAAGTAGGAAGCCTCATTATGAATGCTGATTTGACCATATTGTTTCAAACAAAATGTTCGTAGTCATTAGTTGTACTTCATGAAGTAGCCTTCAAACAGTTGTATTTGAAAGATTTACAAACGCCAAACCGAAAAGAATCAGTCAAGAATAAGGAAGCCATTCTAAGAATGGGAAGGGGAGTCTCATTTTTTAAGGGAGAAATCAAGTCATTCGATCCCATTGGCATGCAAATGAGCCCTGACCCCTTATTTTTCTTCACTTCCTTCCTTCCTTTTTTCTGTAACCGGTCTGACCCTCCTCAAGCTTTTTGATAACGAATAAAAAGACACGAGTTCTACCCCCAAGGGAGAAATCCTTTCTTACGTGATAATGAATTGAATGCGGGCTTTTTCTAGTTTTAATTGGGCTCATAGAAAGTCATGTATGCAATATGCACAAGCAACATTCATCAAAATTTGTCTGAATTAGTTCGCTATGTACTTATGACGTCAATAGTACATACTGGATTTGATAAAGCTTCTACCTTTCTGACTTTTGAGAGGCTGAATTGCTTTGTTTCTGCCCTAGAAATAGATAAATACATAGGAAAAACTAGAGGCACTTTTTGCAATCTGGGTTTGCCGAGTGCACAAAAAGTTGTTTCTAAAGTCGCTCTTCCTTCTCGTGCACAAGAATATACAATATTCGTGGCATTCTTTTGGCTGACATGCGGGATTTTGATAGGGCCTTTTTGAGGACAACATGTCATGGTGAACCATAATGAAATTTCTTGGGCGTTATTTATTTCCCCAAATCCTTCACAGAACACCTCATTCAACCTCGTTCACGACTTTTTATGTACCAACAATCTAGTCGAGGTGCGCTTGATTTTCCATCCAGGTTTTAACTTGAGGGTGAATGCAAATGATAAACGTAGTAGAAGTCCCAAGGAATTACTTGAGCCAAATTTACCGGTTCAAAGTGAACAGGATCCCTTTTTCCAACTAGTGATTCTAGTGATTCCAGTCAATCGGCTGAAAAAAGTCGATGAAAAATCGTCTCCATGTTGTTCCATGGGTGCTCACTCTTCGGATCTCATGCAATGGCATAACTCGGGTCGGTGGAAATCGCCCAGAGATGAGCACACGACCAATTATTTCTTATTTCACTTGTCTGGTTGGTTCACTGTACAACATGGACAAGGGTTTGGATCTCTTTTCCGTGGTTGAAGAGCCATTCCAGTTCTTCTCTGAGCGAGCCCAGGACTGTTTGAATAACTACTGATTTTGAATAGGGACAGCAGAGGGTGTGAAAAATAGTGGCCAAGACTAAATCGATGATGCTCGATGAGAAATTGCCCCAAAGGCAAAGCGTTGAAATGGCATCACGAGCGAACCTGGGAAAATGATGTGCACGGAGTGGCGGGAGTTGTGGACTAGCGGTTCATCCTGGGTTCCAGATCCCTGGGTTGGCCTCAAGCCAGAAATGGCTTCGAGAAATGCCATTAACCACCATTAAGCAAACAATCTATCCACGCCCAGAAAAAAGAGTCGACGAACTTTGCATTTTGCTACGGTTTTTATTCATCCAGGTTGGGTTGCGGCTCAAGCTCACGTTTGTATGACCATACAGCTATACCTATAAGAGTAGTAAACCTGCGTTTTGTGAAACGAATTGAACAAGGAAATGCAATCATCGGATTAGATCTGTGACATTCCGCAAATCCAGACTAGCGACAAAAATCACATCTTCTGGGTCCGTATTCGATCCGAGGTTGCCCACATGAGTGTCGCTGAATTGAGTTGGGAAGAAGAAAAATATGTTGGTTTTTTTTTCCTTGAGAAATAAGAAGTTCCGCGGATGCAATGGAGTTGGAAGCGAAAAGTGCTCCCCCATTAACGCAGAAACCAAGACTAATCTGACTATATGTGCAAATATTTTCCTCCCGAGAAATTTATTCCCTAGAATACCAGGGAGCTATTGGTTACGAGGTCACTTCTCGCCATATAAATGTTTTTGAAATAGAAAACAATTGTCGATTTATCACATTCATGAGCCATCAATCAATGTTTAATTAATATTCTTTACAAATCACTTTGCAGTGCAGTGTTGTTTTAAAAGGTTTTGCAATATGATGTTTAATTACAAAAATTACCACTTGGCGTTTGGTTTTTTTAAAACGACAAGTCATAACTAAAAATGAGTATGCACCTATAGGGATTATGAAGTAAAGGTAAGCATTGCTAATCAGGTTTTGACCTTTGTTGTCGCACACTGTGAACTACCTAAATTGTTAATGGGCAGAATGGTTGTATTCGAAAATCAGAAAAAATGACATTTTTGGTGTTATTTTGATGCTGTATTACTATCGTGGTACAGTATCGAAATACTAAAACATACTAAAACATGCCAATGATTTGAAATAATTGGTTCAATTTATTCAAGCATGACTTTGGCTTCGTAGAGCCACGCGAAGAGAACTCCTTTCTTTCCCTGTAATTTGAATGATTTCAAATACCCTATGAAGTGGAAGAATTCTTTCCCAAAGATATGATTACATTTTATTTCAGGTAACATGGAAGCTGGAGTGCATCGACATTCAGGGCGATGGCAACACACATTCCTGGATTTTGATTGTCATAAATAACTTTGACAAAACACGAGAACACCTTTTCTGGTCCTCCTTGGCAGGCCAGACATTCAAGAAACTGACGTACTAACCCTGTTTGAAGAACTAACTTGTCACAATTGACTTAGACATTGTTAAGGAAGGGCACATAAAGTAACCTGAAAGGCACTTTGAACAAATACGTGACGGGGACACGGATGATATGGATCCGAGTTAGTCAGGAGTGAGTTTCTATTGTACTGTGCTGTTTACACTACCAATAGTAGTGTCAATAGAAGTGATATATGTCAGATTGTCTAGTCGATTTTGGAAAGACTCGTGAAGCTTGGAGTCTTTCAGATTCTCTCAAAAAATTGAGATAGAAATTGAGGCTTTCACGAGCTATATATTTGTTTAGCCCAGCCAATTTCCACTTTTTAGCAAGCAATTCCAAACCAATACCAGTTCAGGGATGCCGTCAACTCGTAAATTTTAATTCATTTCTAATACCAATATATGAAATCAAACACGAACTGACTTGACGGAAAATCATTTCCAAGAAAAAAGAAGGATAACAAGGTCAGCTTATTCGCAAGTGATTCATATTTTAACGACCTCTTGAGCTTGGCACTCAATTCTCCAAAGTCTCGTTCTTTTCACTTTTAAATCTTAGGTGCAAATCAACATGGTCAAGACGTCCAAAATCCACTTCATCCATCCCATGAGCAATCTCTTCATTGGTATTGGTATTGATGGATGTTCACTCGACAACAAAAGTTTCCCTAACAATCTCACGTAGTGGGCGATGGAGCATCTCCTTGGCTGATGGGAGGGTTATATTCTAAGCCTCAAAGCCCCCTCTACTTTTCGGGAGCGCACTTTCAAAGCAATCTTGGCCCTCAGCACAGTACGTATACAAAGTACCAGTTTTCCAGTACCACTCAGGTTGCTTTCAAATATCAAAAATCTAGTCCTCACTTCGAAGTTACTCGATGTTCCAAGTTTTTACGAACAATAATCAGGATCAGCTTTGTCTCAGTTTCTAGGGCCTTCACCTCACTCTTGTGGATCGCATCATTGTAATTTAAAAAAAATGTGTCAATGCAAAATAAAATCAGTTTTGCTTTCTTATGTTTCATTCTCCTATTGTTACAAATGAACTTAGAAAAATCTAACATGAAATCATTACTTTCATCATCCATTTAATACATTTACTTTTTTTCATTTTCACCTCCTTGTTTAGGATCAGAATCCCAATATGATTTGATAACAATGACTAGAGCTGTAGAGTAAGGACTTCTAAACAATCGCACCTTGGCACCACACGAAATTTTTCGAAACTGACTAGTTGAAAACAGAAAGTAGCGTGGTCCAAGAGGTCAAGACCAATCTGAAGGCTTTCTTCTGGCAGTATGATACGCACTATGTGTATCATACTGCTCTTCTCTTAAATGCAAACTCTAAGAGAAAGATGAAACACCCTTTGAGGGGGATGGTAAAACCGTTGGCAATGCCGAGGTTATTGCTAACATGCTTGGAGATCAGTTCTCTAGAATGCTTTCAATTCCACAAATTTTAGGAGCAACAGCACATCGCTCTAATGACGAGGCTAGTCAAATTGAGCAATTAGATGGTCTTGTATTCACAGATCAAAATTCTTTAGCGGACATCAGGGACTTGAGGCCTTCAAGTTCTCCTGGTCCTGATGGTGTGACATCTCAGTTTCTTATGAGATGCTCACTGGTTCTTGCTCCTGTTTTCTCGTCCCTGATGCGTTGCATCTTGGATCCGGGCAAGTTTCCCTCTTCACTAAAGTTCGCTCACGTTGTTCCAATTTTTCAAGGGGGAGATAAGTCGCTCCCCAGTAACAACAGGCCAATGTCTCTCACTTCGAATATTGCGAAGATGTTTGAGAAGATCATGAAGTCCAAACTTGTTGAATTTCTTGAGGTCAATGAAGTCCTTCCTCTTAGCCAGCACGGGTTCCGAGCACATTTTAGCACGGTTACCCAACTGATTGAGCATTTAGAGCAGGTCATTGAGGGACTGGAAAGACACGAGTCACTTGATATTGTCTATCTTGATTTTGCCAAGGCCTTTGATAAAGTAGATTTATTTTTTGTTGAATAGAATTCATGACATTGGGATCCAACGCAAGGTTCTCAATTGGATAAGAAGCTTCATTCATGATAGGGTGCAAATTGTTACGGTTGAGGGATCCCTTAGTGACATACATGATGTCAAGTCAGGTGTTCCCCAGGGCTCCATCTTAGGGCCCCTCTTTTTTAAAATTTTCGTTGCCCCACTTCAAAAGCTTAATATCACTGCCAGTCTCTCTTCTTATGCTGACGACACACAGTTAGTTTCTGGTAGGAATGGCCAAAATTGCACTAGCCTTGCAAAGGACTTAGATAGAATCTACTCTTGAGTTACTGAGAGCAATTGGACCCTGAACGGAATGAAATTCCGCTCAATGACCTTGGGGTCAACTCCTTTGAATACTCCACTCGTAGATAATGGAGGTAATGATATTGAGCAGGTCTCATCTATAAAAGCTTTAGGTGTAGTCCTCCAAAATAATGGAAAGTTCGAGGAGCATATCCAGTTGAAGGTGGGTAAAGCTCTTCAAATGTGTGGTTGGATATATCGCACGTTTAAGTTCAGAGATAGCGTCAAGATGCTAATTCTGTACAAGTCGATTGTTCAGCCACATCTTGAAAAGCTTCATCCATTTGGGCTCCAATGAGTGCAGCAGGTTTGCAAAAGGCACAAGGAACATCACAGGAATGAGAGAGCTCTCGTATCGGGAGAGACTACACAAGTTGGGACTGTACAGTGTTCAGAGAAGGTTCGGAAGGTATCTGATACTGTACGTCTTCAAAAGCATCCTTTACCATTGCCCCAACTCAGGATTTAGGGTCAATTCTAGTGACCGTAGAGGCTTAATGTGCGTTTTGAGAGCACTTTCATGCCCTCGAGAGTCTAAGTTAATGCCAACAATGAAGTCCAACTCTCTTCTTTCTTGGGCTCCTTCAATGTTTAATTTGCTTCGCTCTAATATTCGCAAGGAAAATGTAGGCCTTATTGATCCGGTTGCATCTTTCAAGTCAGACTTGAACAAGTTCTTAGCTAGCGTTCCAGATCAACCCTACATTCAAGGACTAGCTCGGTATGCCAACTCAAATTCGTCGATAGACCAACTATGATATAAAGCGTAAAAGGTCAAAATTAGACGAATTACAACCTTTCATTTTAATAGTATTGGGGATTACATTTCCTGTAGCGGCTAGAAAAGTCCGTGAAAAAGGGAACCATTTTTTTTAAATTAAAGTGTCGGGTTTTGTAATGCTTGTTTGTGAAACTTTATTTGTCAATGGAATTGTGGAAAAAATAAATAGGAAGTAAATTTGAATAAAGTCCGATGGGCGGGATTTCATTTGGATCCATGTAGGCTCACATTCCTATTGGATCCGGCCTGAATTCTAGCGAATCTGGGGTTGGCATGTTCCCGAAGTGTTTTCCTTGATCCATGGCAAGACACTTGAAACTTTGGCGTACACGCCAGGGAACTCAGGATCAGCACATTTGACACCAAATGAGGCGACACCAACCAAAGTATAGCGGCCGTTGACGGGCACAGTGAGAGGACCTGTGGAACAGAAACATGGGTTCAAAAATAGATGCCGGACAATCTGTCGCCTTTTCTATTTAGATGAAACTACTGACCGCCTGAATCTCCTTGGCAAGTGTCCACTCCTGCACTCCGGGCGCACATCATCTGATTTGTGATAGGGTTGATCCCATTGTAGATGGAAACGCAGTCGGCTTGGTTTTCAATGTCCACAGTGGCTTTCTGAAGTTTTCGTGGACGACTTGAAACTCCATACTCGAGGGTTCCCCATCCGGAAATCGTGGCAGTGGTACCAACTTCAACTTGACTATTGGCTTGGGGTAAGCACGCCTTTTGAACAAGCTTGTTGCTCTGATTTAAGTCAACTGGACGTGCCAGCTTCAGAATGGCGAAGTCGTTGTTGACGGTCTTGGTGTTATAATTAGGATGAGGAATGATTTCAGACACAGACTTAGTAATTGCCTCGTCACTTGAAGTAGAAATGTCATGTTCAGCCAAAATTACTCCAATATCGGCAGGGGCCGTGTTTTGAATACAATGAGCTGCGGTCAGAACATGCTGGTTGCTGATGAGCGTGCCTCCGCAAAAGGGCACATCCTGACCTTTTGACACCACTGCCACTTGCCAAGGGATCTCATTGGGATTAGCATCCACCCCGTTGATGATACGATTGGATTCGCGAAAGATTCCTCCACAACTACAATCTGCAGATTTCATGAAAACATGAACACACCATCGTGTAGCGAATTCAACCTCCCAGGTCGAATCGGTACTTACCTCCAGGGAAAGTGGATGCTTGGGTGGTGGATGAAGAAGAACCAGGACCTGGAGTTGGAGCTGGAGTGGTAGGAATGGGAGGTTGCTCAACGGTACTAATTCCTTGGAGGGTGCAATCGAAGCCCTTGTTGGACCGGCCCCAATAGGTGTTGAAGTCCAGGCTCAGTTCATAGCCGTTGTGGGTCTTTGGGAATCCCGTGATATCCTTCTGGTTCAGACTGTTGCCGCAAGTTTCCAAAATCAAACTACCACCAAAGTAAAAACTTAGTGTATCACCCCAACAGGTTCCATCCCTTAAGATTCGGCCAGAAAGTGAAAATTCCCGACACGAGATGAGGACTTCAATGTTGGGTTGGACGTTGAAGGTTCTTGCGCATCTAAAAGAGACAAATATACAGAAGTTGGGTATGGACTGTTTAACTTTCACAGCTAATCATGAAGCTCGAATCACACACCTTCGTCGGAAAAAAGGATAGGAATTTGGGTAATTGGGCGAGGTCACTTGGTAAACATCGGCCTTTCCCAGTGAAGTCTCCTGATTGCATCCAATGGATTGGCCAAATGAGTTCTTGGTTAGAACACCTGTCAAAGCAATTCAATAGTTTAGATGGTCATTGATCAACTTTGATTAATGTCATATTGAGTGGGAAGTCTTACCAGACAAGTCACGTGGTTGAATTTGGTCGACATGGGAAGAAATCGACAAACTTGGGACTGAGGCAGTAGAGTTGGCTTGTGCGTCAATAGACTCTACCATAAAAAAAGGCAGAGAACATAATATTACTGTGATGTTACTCCTTAAAGAAATAAGGCAAAACACAAGTATATTAACACTTACCTCCGAACATTCTTGGTTCAACTTTGTTTTCGGTAGGTTTGACGTCCAGATGAGGCGAGCCATAAGTATGGGACCCATTCAAGATCTAGTTGTGATTGATTACAGGAATACTGAATGATTTGCTTCAAGTGAATACTGTGCGTTGCTGACTCCCACTTACCAATAAGGTCAGAAAAGACACCACGCAAGGTTTAACGAGAAAGCCTGTCATTGTCATCCAGATGATGGAGTTCCAATGGCATTGACTAGAATATGCAGGTTCTATTTTATACTTGCTGATTCTGTGTGCTTTTACTGCGACACTGAACTAGGCAGCATATGGTAAAAAGACTTTTTGTGACCTCTATTTGTCAGTAAGTCACTTGAAAAGTGCCACAACATGTTTGCTCTTGATCAAACTTAGTTCTTACTTGCATGCTTGTAAGAAGCATGAATCTTTACTGGGCTTAGGATGATCGAATATATGAGAGCAGCGTTTAAAAAATGATTTTGTGAAGTGTTAAAATGTTATCAAGGCTTCATTTCCCGTTTATTCATCTGAATGAAATTAACATCATACTTCTTTGGCATTACGATCCAAAGGGCTAAACTGCATCATTATATTTAATTGATGACATTGCATCATACCATACAATCAAGTATTCTACTAGAACTAGTATTTTGAACGAGTTTTTTCAACTTTCGCAATAATTGAAAATATTTAGTCTTATAATTGATCAGGTATCATGGATTTGCATTGAATGCTCCTCGCGCTTACATTATGTATATGTTTATAAGAGGAGCGAGAGCCTTCATGAAAGCAAACAGCTTGAATAGAATAGAGATGTTTATTCAGGTGAATTAGTCGATAGCTTGAAAAGGTGTTCGATTTAACTTAGGCCTACTTGATAGACGGAAGAAGTCACACATTGAATGAATTGTGAAACTCATCTTCTTGCGTACAACATCATAAAAGTCGTATGAGTATCCTTCAATTTCAAGTTTTATTTTACATTTCTCTCCTGTTTGTGTTCAACTCCCAATCGTTAAAGCGCAAACTAACCAATTCGACAAAGCAAGTTCATTTTGGACCTCCTTCCGAGACAGTAAATTAAGAGTTTGTACTTGGCTATTGATATTCCTTCAATTCAATCGGAAGGCACACCACAGGATCAGAAGGTGATAGGATATTTTTTCTCGATCAACTGTAAGCAGCATGTTGAATCATGTTCGAGCAGAAAATCTAAGTAAAGCATTGATTTCGTGTAGAAAATAGGGATCATTAATTTCAAAATGTAATCGCAAGTCAAAACTCGAGACCTTCTTTACCAGTAAAAAATGGTCGTTCTAGTGCAACTATTTGAACAAAAGGGGTGTTCGGAAATCGGAAACAACAACCCATCTTCAAGTGATGCATTGGATGAAAAGAATATCCAAACCTCAACATGCATGGCATGGCTTGGCTTGGCTTTGTTCCATTTGGCAAAAGGCAAATTTTGTCCGAGAAAACAAAGCTTGCTTCCATTTTCTACTGCACATTCGACAATCCCTCAAGGTGTGTTACTTACGTGCACCGTGACAGGAATGTTTTGTTTTATCCGAGTTTTCAACTCTTTTTAGTTCATGTCTACATGTGTGAAAATATCACCTCAAACAAAGGCTTATCAATCATTTAAGCCTTCATGTCCAAGGCGAATTTGGCACCTAAGAATTCTAAAGGACATTTATTATTTCATTCAAGGATTAAATGAAGGATGAGATTTGACCATTTTTGTGATTTCCATAACCAGGACATGGTTTTGGACTAAATTTTGTACCTGGATGACTGAGGTGGTAAAAAAATGACGACACAAGAGTTCTTGAACAGACAAACAATGTTATTTAAAACATACTTTTTTAAAACAGCCTAAATAACGTTGACTGATTGCAAATTATTTAAAGCACAATGTTGTCACTTCATTTGAGACAAGGTGGAGTGGTCAAGGTATTTGTTTTAAAGGTTAAAGCTATCTAGCAAGGCTCTTCTGATCTTTTTATATTATCCATTTTTCGAATCGATCAACTAGGGCTTTCAAAAAGCTATTTTGTCACCAACTTGAAATTTTCAATACCTTAATACCCGGGTCTTAGTTTGGACATGAACCAATGAAATATGGACGGGGATGCTGTAGCATACAGCTAATATTTTGGTAGTGACTAAGCTCATTGCGTTTTTCTTCAAGTGAGATGGACTACAGGTCAGTACAAATTCGTATGATGCTTTACATTTAGTTATGCTCACTCAAAGCCCAAAAAATAACAA
This sequence comes from Tigriopus californicus, assembly GCF_007210705.1. Lineage (NCBI taxonomy): Eukaryota > Metazoa > Arthropoda > Copepoda > Harpacticoida > Harpacticidae > Tigriopus > Tigriopus californicus. Next base: position 6,154,937 of record NC_081443.1, read on the forward strand.
GGCACAGAATAGATACAAATGAAAAGTAAATTCAGTGTCCCAGTCCAGATTTCAATGCTCCGTGTTTTGGAGCATATCCTTCCGAAATGAAATCTCCTGGTCGCAAGGTTATCATCCCCATAACAGTATCCTGGCCAACGTAATTATTAAATTCCAAATAATTTTCCCAAAATATATTGAACATGGCCTGGCCTTACGCCAGGTAAAAGCTTGAGATAAAAAAAAATTGATGGGCTGGCATGTCTGGCAAAATTTGGCTTCTAAAATGACGTCAGTAAAGAAATGAAAAAGTGGGGTCCCAATTACTTAAGAAGATAACCAATATGTATGTCAATTTTGATTAGGGTAGTAGTCCAAAAGAATGGTAATTCCATTGTTACTTGAAAAGCTAGCAATTCATAAGCATGTAGAAGTTCCATTGAAGGTTTTTTTCAATACGATAAAACTTTCTTGTTACCATGTATAAACTTGTAGTGCTAATACCAGGGCAAACTGTGCTATGCAAATACCATACGAAAGTTTTCTAGGCGTGATCAAGCTGTCGGTTAACTTGTTTGCATTCCATGTTAGCCAAGGATTTGAAGGAATTTCACTCCCAATTGATTAGCCCTTCAATTCTCAAGTTATCGCGCTTTCCTGTGGTAAAAGTGAACTACTGTTCTCTTTTAATCGTACTGGATTGGGCACTTTGAATCTGGATCAATCGCGGAGACCTAGATTTTAAGGGTGGAATTCCACGCTCACTTTACTTTATTGTCCAATGGAGAGGGCATTATTTGAGTACGTGCAGTTTGTGGCGTTGTTCCCTTTATGGTCTCATCAGTCAAGCTTGGGAGACACTCAATTTCTTCCCCACAATGGAACACAATTTGTACGGTGGTCGTGGTAGAGTCGGTAGTTGTTCGTCTGAAAAATGGAAACTGCTTATTGTGTATGGAATTGGGCCACGTCCCAGAGCGATTCTGTTGGGTTGGAGCTGATTTCCTGGGAATCTTGGGTTCAAGATGATATCTCCATATGTTGGAAACGACTTTCATGAGCGAGCTGTTCCACTTGAGATGGACCCATGAAACCAACTGTGTCTGGCTTGGAAATAGTGTTCCAGTCCGCAAACGAGAGATTTCCCTCGTAAGCCGTGTCCGTTTATTTAGCCTTTTCTTCACGTCTTGGCCTTGTTCTTGTTTCCTCCACCCACGTACATAACTACGCACATACGTACGTACTCACGGTGGTTGCATGTTTCTTTTTTATTTTATGTGATTCTGGCTCAGAATAAAAACTTATCTGGGCAATAACAAATAAAAACAAAGAGAATGAAAAATACCGATTTCATGGAAACTAGAAGCTCGCTTAGTTAGTATTTGAGTAGAAATTGGAAAAAAAATTGCATAGCTACTGATTTCTATGGGTTTAAATCGCTTTAGTTTATTAGTTTTTGCTTCAAAATGCCCCCGTTATATCGGAATCCTAGATCAACAGCAATGTTTTACGATCTCTCAAAATCCCAAGACAATTTTTGACCTTCTTGTATTTTCTCAAAAGAGCTAGAAATGTTATATACCATCACCTAGAAGCTTCAAAATATGTTGTCTTAAAAAAGAAGTAATTTGAAACTAGCAAAAGTAAGCCTAGTTGTGCTGTACTTGTGGGTTGTGCTTTTCCCCAGTGTGAGGGATCGAGTATGATATGGCAGAGGGCCATACAGTTATCAAGTCCATACAACTCCTTGTGGGTGATGTCAACCCAGAAGTAAAGTACACTAATTAAGCAATCAATGAAAATGCCATTTGAACCAACATGAACCTCAAACATGCGGTTTTAACGTATATTCATTTTCTTCAAAATCTTTGAGATGAAAATTTTAACTCACTATTTCGTGAGCTAGAAAAATGTTAAGATTACCCGTTCTCGTCAAAACTTGATTAAGACGTTTGAACGACTGTGTACTCTCTGTACTGTACTTCTTTGCTCTACTCTAGAGGCTCTGGGCCCCTTTCACAATTTGGAGCCCCTCCAGCACAATTGGGATGGATCTGGTGGAGTGAGTTCTATTCATCTTGAGATAAACCATAAACAAGATTGGAACCTCTCTGGGATGAAGACCTTGGAACAAAAAGGAAGATCATTTGTAAAGGAGTATAGAGCCACGACAATCGACGTTGTTAGTCAAGCTTGTCGTTCTAGAAACGTCCATTCACATTCTCGTTTTCCTTCAGAACATACCAATGCTCATTGCGTGCCTATTTGGGTATGTGCATGAACCACATGTTTCATTCCAATGAAATAGTGAAGTAAGAGGAGCTCTTCGAGGCCATCCACGAATTGACGCATCTGGTTGGGGTCGGAGCTATTCGGAAAACTTTAAAGTTAGGTGGGGCTTTCAACAAAAGATTTGTGTGCCAAATTGCATGTTGGTTGATTTTACCAGTTTCACAAAGCTTGAGATAAAGCCTGAAAATAAGTGCGATTTCGGAAACATCGGAACATCGGAAACATACATCGGAAAGTAACAGTGAATACTCGAATAGGGTTTCGACGAACACACTTTTATCCTCTGAAACTTCATGTAGGGAAATCGCAAAAGTGTGTTCGTCGAAACCCTATTCGAGTATTCACTGTTACTTTCCGATGAGGTATGACATTACTTTGGTCATCTTTATTCTAGGTATCGCGTAATTTTTGCACTTTATTGCAAGATTTATGCTCAGCAGATGAAAGTTGCTGAATTTGGATGCAATTTTTTATATCATGCTAAATGGCACAGGTCTAAGACTTGGCCAATTTGACACTCGCATCGGACAAAAACTATGAATTTCTTGCTTCCCAATAGTATTTTTTCCAAATCTATGATGCTGTGTTTCTTTGTATGTGAGCACATTGGTTGCTATTATTTTTATCGCATATTTCTCTTTTGGTCCCAAGGTGGCGTCATTATCGACTTCGAGATAGACGCACAGAAACCAAGATTTGTTACGCCCTCTAACGATCAAGCGAAACATTTCACGCTGGAAATAAGTGAAAGAACCGTCATGCCAGCATGTTCCATCGTTTCCACGGGCCGACAGGATTTTTCCCTCCCTCTCGAATTGGACAGATTGAAGCATAAATGTGACTCTAGTGATTGTTTAATGTTTCTCCAGGCTGTTTAAGGGAAATGGTGTTCAAGTCTACCTCAGATCGTACCAGCATGAACATAATTTATGATTTCCCTCGATCAAAACATTGTTAAGACTAGCTCAATTTGGCATAACATTAGTTGCACCCTCAATTGCCTTCGGATGCATTTTCCAATTCGTCCGGTAACATTTGCATCTCGTTTCCCATCACTCTGACGCGACTCGTTTCTATCTTTGCAACAAATCACAATTATCGGCATGTGAAGTTATGCCCGTTGGAGCTGAGCGCCTTTCAATGATCGAGCATTTTAGTGGCTAATATGTACGCGGTTTGTGGATGTGTATGCGAGGATGTGCCAGTATAGATAGGGGCCAAACACATTCTCCACAAGGAGAACCAACAGCCCTACCAAAAGTCTAACCATGAAATAGCACGCCCTCACGGTCAACAGAACCACGAAGGGGAGTTCCTCCCATTACTAACTCGCTCGCTAGCCAGCTGCCCGAGAGCGTGTAGCCCTGGCCTAGACCAAACTAACCCAGCTGGCTCTAGGCCTGCAAACGGGATTGCCATATAGATCGCATCAACGAGTTTCGAACCGCTCGCACGAGACTAGACCCGCTACGCCCTCTTAGTGTTCTACACCCTTCAGCCAATCCCGATAGCCACAAGGTGAATAGTGAGCTCTCATTGGCCAGGAAAGTTCGGGTCTCGAGTGAACTAGTCTCGCTGGCAGCTCTCAAAACTCAAAATAACGAACAAAGTCCCTGTCGGTTAGAGGCGTGCGAGAGCCGGCCCAAGGCAGACGTAGGCAGGAGTCCCTCACTCACTCACTGACTCCCTGAGCCATCCACTCACTCATCCACCCAACCACCCACCAACCACAAGTCATAGAGTGAGGAAAACAGAACTGGGAGAAGAAGGGCAGCAGGGACCGAGGCGAGGAAACCCTGGAATCAGTAGTCCAAAATGGAACGAACCACCAAGGAACCGAGAGAAGGGAGGGGGGGGGGGGGAAGAGCGAGAAACAGAGAAGAAGGTTAAGGGCTGTCTGCCGTTCATGCTGCGAGCTGTCCCCCTGCGGCATCCTCAGTAGGCGACGACACTCACTCACCGCTGTAGAACTGGGAGAGGGGACGACGACGACGAGAATTGCAGTAAGGGGAGAGCAGCTCTAGTGCATGATGCTGCTGGGAAGTTAGTTAGCTAGCTGCTACCTATATACCTAGCTAGCCACAGGGATCTGGAGGGAGGGAGGGAGGCTGGCTAGCCGTTGGTTGGATGATCCGAGCGATCCGAGGTTTGCCTCGTTTTACTTCGTTCTACCACCAGGAAAGCGAGACAACAACCACGGGATCTTGGGCGTCTCTGGACGGAGTTAGTTGAAAATGATCAAGGACTGACAAGAACGAGAAGGAGACGGAGAAGAGCAGCGAGAAAATAAATGAGACGGCTCAAAACTCGCCAGACAAGTGAGCTGGAAAAGATGATGGAAGGGGGGGGGGGGGGAGGACTGGGGCAGCCGCCGGCCAGAGGTCTTCTTGAGATCGAGACTCATCGACTAGCGAAACGAAACAAGTGAGAACAACTCAACCCGACTTGGTACTTAGTCCCTGCTCGACCCAGAGCAACACTCGCGTGATTTCATTGATACGCGTATACGACGAATGACATCTGGAGATCTGGACACAGGGTTGAACAATGGCTATGGTCCGGTTAAGTGAAAAATTTCCGCTCTGTGGCGTGTGAATTCATGAGTGAGATTCCCTCTCGCAGTAGTCGTTCTTTCGTTCCCTTATGGATACCCTTTTTGCACCTTAGCTCTTCCACGCCATTTCTGTCGAGTGTCGACCGACTATGAGCCATTCATTGATCGTGATCCTTTCGAGTTTGGTGGTTCGTTTCGAATTTGTGCTCTTTCAAGCGTTGCAATGGCGACGGATCAGCTTGAATAAGTGGCAATTAGAGGGGTGCCGCAGGGGCTCGTGGAATGTAGTAAACAAGCAAAAGAAAGACCAAATTGTTTCTTAGTCACTCAAGCTTTATTGCAGAAGGAATCACAAGACAATGTGGTGGTGGTGGTTGTTGCGGCTGTTGTTGTTGCTGTTGTTGTTGTAGAGATGGATTGAATGAGGAGGAGGAGGAGAAGTTGTTCTAAGTTTGATCACTTAGCAAAGTACAACAGATTGAAAGGAATGCACAAGTATGAGGATCAAAGAAAGATGATGGAACAACAGAAGCAGCAGCCGAGGCCGAGGTCGGCTGTGACATCCAATGGTAAAATGGTAACAACAACCACAATACACGATAAGGGAATCCTTTTTGTTTCCTTATTTCTTCTCATTCTTCTGACAAGGCTGGCAGTGGGAACTACATAATAAATAGAAGGGCCCTTTTCTCATCTACCTTCACGAGATGAGAATCATATCAGAAAAATATCATTTGCATCTAGGAAAAATAATTGCTACGACCAACTAAAAGATCAGGCTGAACATCTTGCTCGCTGTCAACAACATTTTAAACAGGAGACAAAGAAGAGAAGGAGGAGTAGAAAGAGGTTCATCTGATCTATTGAAATTGAGTGAGTGAGTGAGTGAGATGGGGGAAACGCCACTAAGACGAGACAACGAGGAACGACGGGAGGGGAAAAGCCCTCATGACCACATTGGCCACATTGAAGGAGGGAAAAAGGGGGGCACATAGCAGCGAGAGGCATAGACAAATCTTCAGAGGGCCGAGAAGAATACGAATGGAGAATACGTACAAAAAGAGCCGTTCAAAGATTTCATATTGGTCAAGTCTAACAAATCTTGATCTTCAAACGGAGAATTTCAAAAAGGTCATAATCTCGTTATCTGGGATGGTGAGCAGATGAGTTTGGAGGAAAGGGCGGAAGCCCTCGAACCGACGGTCCTCCCAAATGATGGTGAAGGGTATCTGCAAGAAGAAAAGATAAACGGTTCAATGCAGGAGGCGCTTGACGAAATCACCATTCTTGTCCATCGACAACTTACTGTGAAATATCGATGACGGAATGCTGGAGTTCACTGTAGAGGTCATGGCGGACGACATGGGGAACCCCGTGGCGGCAGCCGCAGCCAGAGAGAAATTGGGAAGTCCGGGAATCATAGATCCAGCTGTGACTCCGGGCATGAACGGGTTACTGTGCTTCGGCGGGGATGATATGGTGGAACTCAAGGGCAAAGACCGGGGACTGGACGCTGAGAGCATGGTCATGGGTCGATTGGGCATTGAACTGTTGGCCAGGGACACTGCCGCCATGCGATGGGAATTCACCATCGAAGCCAATGAATTGGCTACAGATGTTTTGGAATGGGGAAAGTTCAGAGCCCGCTCATGGAGCTCCTGAAGTTTGCCAGATGCCGGGAGAAAAGAGTTCGCAACAGCTGCATGTTGCAGGAGATCAAGTGCTTGAGATGCCGAAGTCGCTCGTGACAATATTTCTTGAGCGGCTCTCGAGTTAGACGACATGGCGGCCAAAGCGGCAACCGCAGCCGCGGCTCCACCCCCTCCCCCATGAGCCGGAGGTGGGGGCCCCGTAGATGAGAATGCGTTGTAAGGATGGGTAAACCCTGGAGGACCTACAAGGTGAGAAGGCAATCGAGGCATGCCGAGCGGGAACCCTGGCGGACCTCGACTTAAGTCGGCAAGTGGAGGTCCAATAGTTTGAGAGGTGGGTTTGACTCCAGCATTGTGGTACTCAGGCCTAATGCTCATGGAACTAGGTCCCGGTCCCAACTTGCCGGGTACATTATTCAATTTGGCTGACAGGGCTGAGGTAGATGACGATGGGATGTTTGGTTTGGCGAGTCCGACCTGAATGGGTGGCTTTGAAAGCGACGGTGGTAAGAGAACAGGAGGGTTTTGAGAGCCACCGGCAGTGGGGCAGCCGTTATCGTTCTCCTCATCTGAAATGTCTGAATAGGCTGGACTGGGCACCTTAGTATGTGAAGGAGAAGCGGAATTGTTGTGATTCACTGCCAGGGGTGATGAGCCCCCATTCATGACATTGGAATTCATTGAAGAGTTGGTTGGCACTCGGTTGGGTGCTGTGACTACCTGATGAGAGCTGCTCGTGAGAAGGGGCTTGACAAGAGCAATCGGAGCAGGGGAGTTCTGGTTCGGGGAGGAAATACCTTTGCTGCAATCACTTCCCTCAAAGTTGCCATTACTGTTGTTGGTGCTCTTCTTCTTGCACACCAGATCCAAGACTCCATCTTGGTGGTTGTCACTGGAACTGACAAAACCATTGGTAGGAGGTAATTCAGATTTAACCGCACCATCCTCGCTCGTCTGGTTCTTTGATGAGGTGACATTTAGAGTAGCGGATGATGCCATTATCGTGGTTTTCTTCCCCTCGTTCTCTTTATCTTGATTTCTAAGGGCATCTGCTTTCTTGGTTCTGGCGGCGGCAGCCTCAACGGCTTGAGCTGCTGCCTTTCGCTCGGCCTGATCATCCTCCAGCCTCTTCTTCTCCAAAAGAGCTGCATCGTGAGCCGCTTTCAATTCGTTATGAGAAAACGACAAGTGGAATTTCAGGGCTTCCAAGTCACGGAATTTCTTGGAGCATTCCGGTTTTGGGCATTCAATCAGACAAGCATCCCTTTCTGGAGACGAGCAAGAGCGTCCATCCAAATTGTTCGAGTCCTCGCCATCCTGATCGCTATCATTTCCATCATCTCTATCTTTGGAGTCCGAATTCTCAATAGCATAACAGGCCTCTTGGAACGAACGTCTTTTGTTTGGAGCAAACGCGCTGCCGACGTTATTGGTCAAGCTCACGACAACGGGAGCAGCAGCGGCAGTGGAAGCAACGACAGCACAAGAAGATGAAGATGGAATGGCCCCAACACCTTTGCTTTCTTGGGCCAAGGGACTGGCGGGAATGGCGAAGATGCTGTTACTAAGATGCCGATGGTTGCCTTTGTGTTTCCCACCTTTGCCTTTGACGGGTGGGGTTCGGGATCGACAGTTTCTGGCTTTTCGCCCTCGTCCTCGAGATAGGGCTGGAGCCTCCCTACAAACAGAAAAGGAAGGATATGATCTCTTAACAATGTAAACCAAATTGAGTTTCCATTCAAGATGAACATCACAGAGAATTCTGTTCCCTTTTCTACCCACCACATCACTCTACACATTGGGAGGGAAATTTGCTTCGAATGGTTCGAAAGAGCAGCATTGAGTAACTCGTCAAGAAACATTGTGAGTCATCTTCACCTTCAGTCTTCAACCGGAGGCTATGGCTCTATGGTGATAGTGAATTTAGGCTCTCCAACACTTACTCGATATCCCTCTTGCCTTGTCTCTCTCTCATTCCTATTCCGTCTCTCTCTTGTTCAACTCCCCCCCCCCCTTTACCACCCCATTTCGTTTGCCTGGTCCCAAAGATTTCCTTTGAAAGCGTATTGACTCTCTACTTTGGGTGTTGGGCAATCACTTTTGGTTGCTGAGCTCTGCACATTGATCTGTACAAGATAAAAAGGAAAATGAACACCACGCTTTCAGCAACTCAGGCTCTGTTCAGTCTGGCTAGACGTTCCAACATAGAACTCGGGAAAAAGAAAAAGATGCTTTCTCTTCTACTAAAAGAGAAGAAGAAGTAAGGAGAGAAGGGCGAGAAAAGCACTGCAAAGCAGACCGAGGAGTTGGTTGGTCCATTTCCAAAAAGAGAACCGAGTGTCGAGCAGATGAAGCTGCCGTCAACCAACCTCCGACTACTCCCAAGCCACAAGCCCCATATCAACCTAGTGCATAGTATCAGCGCCCGTCGCTTGTCAGTCAGTACCGTGTATTTGGTCCTTTTGCCAAACCAAGCTCTTATCAAGAGAATACAAGTCCTGACGTTCTTGGGAAAACCGGGAGCGACGATCTGTCTGTCTTGGGGGTTCAACTTAACCCACTGCTCTCTTGGTACTTTTCCATCTTCTCTCCTTATGGTCTTACATCTCTATTACCCTTGGCCTTTTCCTCTCTTTCTCTACTCAACTTGTCAAGCATTGAGACGCACTCATCTGATTATGAAGGGGCATTTTTCGCTTGATTTGTCTCAGATTTCTGTAGGGAAAATAACTTCATCATGAGTAAAAAAGCTTGTCTCGTTTATCTTTGAATCAATTCACACAAGACAAAAAATTGGCACTAGTCTAATCTTACTCCAATTTTCCGTTAGTTTCAATCTGGCAATAGAAACCCGTTGTTGCATTTTTTTCCCGTTGAAGGCTTTGGAATGTACCGCCCAGCATTTTCAGAGCCTGGCTTGCCTCTTGCTTCAAATCTTAGAGATTTGAGCAAGGTTCATTTCATTGAAGTTGGATAATCATTATGGTCTAATGCTCTGTCGTAAAGAGACGGTTGCACTTCAGGGAGTGTGTTACAATGAGATAATTAAATTACATCACAAAGGGACCACACGCACTCACACACATGATGCTCGGCCATCTCGTGGGTTTTGAAGAAAAATTATAACATGGCCCTTGATCTTTCTTCGGAGCTGAAATGGCACATTGCGTTCTCAATTACTTCACCTATTTTTACAGGATTGGGAAAAGGAATGAAAGAAAGACCTCTGTTCTTGACATGAGGAACATTTTTTCTCTTTTTGCCTTCTCTCAAAGCCCACGATGGAACAAGAGGCCTGGCTCTAGAATATCAAACGAGAAACTCTACCACTTTCGTACAAATGGAACACAAAGAAATGCTATTATTATACAGCGGAACATACTCCATTGCTCATAAAAACAGCATATGGGACATTACAAAGGAAACACAAATAGAGTAATGAAGTGAGAAGTCAGGTGGATACTCCAAATAATGTCAAATGTAAAAGGGCGCAAACAATCCTTACCTTGGTGGACCATATTTATGTTCTTCCAATTGACGGTTGCAGTCTAGTAATGTACCCATATAAGTCTTTCCTTTCCACGTGACGTTTATCACAAGGAGGCCTGGAACACAAGATTAATGAGCGTATTACTAAGTTTGCCCCAATTAACCAGGTTAATGAGTATGCCAATAAACATGAGCCTGGGGTAACAAGAATCGCAAAGACCACCATGGTGTGGCACCTAGTCTCAGCAAATTACATCAAACTTGAAGTGAAACACTTCTGTCGAATCACATTTCGGAAATATTCTTTCCATACTTCGCACGCTACACGGTATTCAAATTCATCGTGCCGAAGCAAGCACTACCAAGCTATTCCGAGCAGGTTGGTTCCTATTTATCATATATCCCTTTCGCAGATCGATCTGGAAATTAATATTCCAATCAGCTAGCCTCATGTCCGGAATTTGAAAACTGGTTCCTTTTGGCTGCGTACTTTGGCCCGATTTGCAGTGGTAGTTTCCTCGTTAGTTCGTTCGATCGATCGCTCCCTCCCGGCTAAAATGTAGCAACGACGAGTCAGCACGGAGTCCCTTCGGCGACAGCTGAGACACCGGAGATAGAAAAGTCAGCAAATCCCTCTTCAATCACCCTCTCTCTCCCCCACCCATCCTCCCTTTTTCCATCACATCCTCCCACCGAAACCTGCCCTCGCTCCATTTTGGTTCGATCTCCTGATACGACTATGTATGGAACCAATCCCTCGCGCCACACACGAGCACACAAATCCATTCAAGGCATGGAAGGAGAGAAAGAATGAGACTTAGCGAGAACAGACGGGCAGCCAAAGGTTTTGGTTCATTGATGAAGAGCCCTTATGACCACATGGGGTGCAGGAAAATGATTGTCCAATAAAAAACGAACACGGTCCATTAGCAGGGGAGTTCTACTTGTTTATGGGCTTGCTCTATGTTCTTAGGCGGTCATCATTGCGACAATGACCTCGATTCACTTTGTATTGACCCAAGGAAACGAGTAAGCCCTGAGTTCAATGGTGAGTTTTGGGAGCCTAAACAAGAGTTAAGTTTCAAGAGTTCTTCAATTGATCACGATCATGTCCAGATTGATCCCTCACGAAAAAAATCCAGGCAGTTTTGCAAAGTTCAGCGTCTCAGCGCCAAAACACTGGCCAAACGCATGAGATGCCAAACCGTGAAATAAATTCTCTGATCACGTGCCACTTAGGTGAGAACTTGTATTCGTAAAAATCGACTAATGAATCAATTTCAAACTTGGCATGATGGAGACGGAGAGAGGAATTCCAATACCAAATCCACGGTAGGTCCTTTCGCATTTCCATATCAAGTTGCGACGAACAGAACCTGCCTCGAAGTTCAAGCATGTTGAGAGGTATAATGTGGTATTTCTCAATCAGATAAGAGAAGGGCGGCAAAGGCGAGTTTTAGCTCCTAATGCCAAAGGTCTGTCTACGTTGTAGCAGCTACAGCATATCCTCGTCAGCGACGACACGGCTCAAAGCAGAACTCGATGCCGTCTGTCTTCTATGGCCTGTCTTCTATGGCGACTCTAACATGGACAAAAAAACATGATAGACTTCGGCATTGGCATGCATTGAGCATAAAAATTGACCTCGCACCGGAGGGAAAACATTGCAACGCATTTCGTGGTTCAAGATTGCCATAAAAATCTGGTCACTAAGTTGTTTGGGCAAGTCGGCCACAAATCAAATCGAAAGGAACGATTGAAATCAATTTTCAAGATAATGCATAAAGTTCGGGTTTCATGTATCCTCTGAAATTCAATCACATTCTTTGAACCCATGTCCAAGGGACAATACGATCGAGTGGTGTCTAGTTGACATTTGAACGCACAGCCTCGACGAGGGACATCTGCTAAACAGATTGGGGATGGCAAATTAGCCAATGCTATTGCGAGACCTCAAGGGAAAAATCGATCGGAAGCCAAACAACAGGATAAGACCGGGCTAGTGGAAGCCAAGGGAGCCTCGAGTTGATTGGAAAACGAATTGTGCACAACTCTCACACGTGCCATATGTCACATAAACACTAGCGCTTTCATAAGTACTGAACCTATTCGTTCGTGGATGCTGTGATTTTCAATGCTCAAGTCCCATTCATTTCTTGAGAAAGAAACTGAGAGCGGCGGCTGAATATTCCTATCATCCACCGACTATCTACAATCCGTAACGTGATACCAAAAACCGCAATATCACAATATCGTTTACAGTTCATGATTCTGCCCACAGGTCACTGCTGAACCAATCAGCTTTGCTCGTCGTTATTGTTTTGTTGTGGCAAGATTGTTTTCCGCAATTTGCATAGTTTTCCCATCAAGACCTCATTGACGTGAACAAGAAAGTGCATCGAAAGAGCCGAGAAGAATCATTTTTCTTCAAGCGAGTCTAATTCTAGCCATTCCACCCGTCGGCAATGATGATGGTGGGGTCCACACTTAATGCCCATTATCTCCCATCTATATGGTCATCATGACCGGATAAAGGTGCTGACGTTCAAACGGTGTATCTAGCCATCTCATTCTCCTCCGTCGAGTGCCGAGTTAACGTACAACACTCCACTGTCTACACCACTCTATCGGGCTTCCTCTAAATCAGATGTTAGCACTCTCATCAAGAAAAGGAATGCCTTGTTTGAGAAAGGAACCCAATTTCGCGACAAAAAGTGCATTTCTCAAGTTATATCCGGGACATCATAAAAACAGAAGCTAACGCCAGATGAGAGCACGACAAGAACTCGGGCAGGAAATCCATGCCATCTTATATATAGCACACTTCAGGACAATTTGCTCGAACTTAGTGATATTGCATGGCCTCTTCTTTTTGATCTCGAGGGAGAAAGGTCTTTAACGGGTTATTTTACATCCCACGCGATCTCTTGGGGATGTTGGGGTTAAGGAAAGATAAACATGAAATATCTTTTCAACTCGAATTGGGTGAGTGAAAGCCACATCCAATTGTTGATAAAGAGTGAACAGTTTGTCTCTCGGAAGTTTGAATGTTTTCCCTTGTACAAAGAGAATGCAGAGTGTCACTTTAGTTGAGGCGCTGGGGAAGTAACTCATAAAGTGAGAGAAACAATAAATAACCTCCCTTTTTCAAAATGTCTGTGAAGGCAAGAGTTGGCAAAACACAGGGCATCTGTCTTAACTCAGGGTTAGAATTGCAACACCGAACAGCCTTGCGAGCTTCTTGAATTGCATTGCACACACACACACGCCATTCTCTTTGTGGCGAGAATCAGTAGGAAGAAGCTCCAATCAAATGTTTATGATGACTTCTTCCCCGTCTCAGTCAGAAGTATGGTTCCACGTCCTCTTCTTGTTTATCATGACCGATGTTGCCCTCTGAGAAACTTCAGGAAGGATTATGTGCATATTGATGATGTCATGTTACCCTCGCTTAGTTTGTCGTGGTGAGGAGGTACGTGTACGTATGCTCTGAAAGCTACCACTGAATGTTTGACAGCATCCGCCTAATGCTATGCCCTATACATATACCATATCCCCCCCCCCCTCCTCCTTGTTCCCCTCCCTCTAAACTTACCAAGAGAAGAACTATTTTGGCAAATATCGGAGGTATGTGATGTCGTTTCATTCCTATTGTACGGAAAGAGTCCTTCTCTTCTCCACTTGCACTTGCTCATAGTTATTCTTTCTATTTCTCTTTGCCAAGTCAATTCGTCTCTTTTCTCCAACATTACACTGACGTGACAAAAGCAATAAAGAGTCATAAAAACACACCAAAAACTCTGCGGCAATCCTACTTCGAAGCTCAACGCCTGCTTCCCATACACTCAGCGAGAGCGTTTACTCTCTGCTACATACGCACTAAAGGCGAGTTCACTCTTCTTTGTTGTGTTGAGGAGGAACAAGAGCTTAGAAAAGACTAAATTCAGGGGTACGGCGAGGCAAAGGGCACATCCTACATACGAATAACTTGGTTCTAAAAACAGGACTCTGCCGCCAAAAGTTGAAGCAAAACACGGCCTCCCAAAAAGATCGTGCCCTCGAGCTTTTCAATGAACTTTACCTACAGATGTCTTAGGCTGATGAAGATGACTGGTGTAAAGTGAGAGAGATGGAGGTGGAGGGGGGGGGGGGCAATAAATCCTTCGGAATTGATTTATTCTTTCCCCAAATCACATTTGACATCTCTCTTTTGTCCCTGCATCTCCCCATCATTTCACAAGGAATTACATTCTCCTTCCCTTCTTCTCTCCATCTCACTTTAAATCTGGCTACATACCTTCTAACCTCATCTTTCTGGAATGACGTTCCAGCTCCTGGCTTCGTCGCAAAATTCTTCTCACACAAAGAGAAAACAATCTCTCTCGATAAATTCCTCTGGAACATGTTCAAGCTTAGACTGGGGGGGCTCGGAAAAAAAAGATTTCGGAAACTAATTAATCACTTTAATCCATTTTCAGCTTGTGTTTCATTTCGTATCAAAGGGGTCAATCGTTTCCGGTTTTGATAAGTCCGTATTGTGTGTAGGCTAAGCCAAGTTAGGCGTAGCACACAGAACGTATTTGGTGGTCCACATATTAGCATTGTAGCCTGATTTTGAGCCAGCCCTGTTTTCCTACCATTCGCCCATCCCCACTTTCACCGCAAACAGCAAGAGCAACAACAATGACAACAAAAGAGTAATAAAAACGAGAATGTCAATGAAGACCATGGAAACGAGTGTCACTTGATCGGCATCCCTGAACAATGATGAATCGAGGTGTAGACAACAAAGCATTCGAGAACTATCTCAGATTTGACTTAACGCTCACGACTTCAATTGCCTTCCCCTCGTGTGCCTTCTGTTCTGGCTGCTCGGTCTCAAGTCTCAATCCTCTTTCTCTGTCTCATCCTACCTGCATTTGATCGCTTGACTGTGCGAGAGTGTTTGTAGAAGTTTCACCACATTCTCGGGCCAAGCACAATTGAACAGAGAAGAGTGCAGCCTAGAAACCACGAAGGCCAAGAAATCATGGGGCTGTTCAGGTCATTCAGATCCTAATCTGTCGTGAGAGAATGCCCTTGTCAGAGCGAATTGACAAGTCTTTAAAGACCAAGGCATTTTAGAAGGATAGTTCACACGCGTCAAACACAAATGCTTCTGTGGGAAATATATCAACTTTTGAGGTTTATTTAGGGGATAATCGAGTGGTTTTTCCAAGACTGTAACAGCGTGTCTCTCAAGTTTGAACGATTCATCTCTGGTATGGTGGTGGACAAGACGTCACGATTTCTTAATAACTCTCAGGGTAAATTTTAGACGGCTTTTCAGGTACGACAAATATCATTTTGGTGTCCATTGAAACAACTTGTACGTGTCTCGTTGTTCACACGTCGAAGAATGCACACTTCACTTCGCAAAGATGGATCATTAAGTCGCCAGTTCAATTCATTTACTTGATTGTTTATGGAGTAATTAGTGGCTTCAAACTTGCGTATGAGATGGCTTTGGCCATTGAAGTCATGAAAAGATGAAGAAATTGGCTTTAATGAATGATGACTAGGCGGTTTGGCATTCACGATTCTCGTTTCAGTTATCTTCCCTCTCTCTTTCTCTCTCTCTCCCTCCCTTTCGATGTCGAAATAACAGACGTCCGACTGGTAGATACGCAGCTCGGCTACATATGTACATATATGACTACGTAGGCTCACTCATGCCTTCCCTCTGGATGAGTAGAATGTTAATGAAGATTCACGAGAGAGGAAAAACTGAACTGAAACGATTTAACTGGTCAGTCATCTAACCTTGGCCTTCAACACCACAATTTTTGACGTCGTTAATGACGATGCTTTTGCTTAAACGCCCTGGGGGAAATAAACCGGCTACTTCATGATCCTTACCTCTGTCTGTTTCTTGCCAAACAATGCCTTGAAGCTTCACAGCCGTACCGGGCTCACAAGGACCCAGATTATCAGGTTCAGTCATGGTAGCTCTCTCGTTGGGGCTGCAGAGGCTGCTAATCGGGGGAGGGGGTGGAGAGTGAGGAGGCTCAGTCTTACTCTCCGGACTAGATGGAGGCTCAAAATCGTCGTCCTCATCCTCTTCGTCACCATGATCCTCCTCATGATTCCCGCCTTCGGGGTCAACCTCTCTCGAACGCTTTGATGTGGACTCAACTCGTGGTTGAACTTCTTGGTGCGCCTTGTCAGTCTTTTTCCCATTGATACCATTGCTCACAGCCCCTGATAATGATAATAATGATGATGATGATGATGGTGGTGTTCCTACTCCAAGTACTCCTCCTCCCGCAGTTGTTAATGATGATGACAATGAGGATGAATTTGTTGGTGTTATAGCAATATTGGTAGTCGCTCCTATCGTCGGGGCAGTACTTGCCATGGTTGACGACGATGAAGATGAGGATAAGGAGTCGCCATTTATCTGGAATATGAAAACACAGGCGTGAATTCTTTTTGGCATTGATAATGATTTAAACTGATCGCCCATTTTTGTACTGGACATGAGTAGTAGAGCTATGAAAGACGGACGAATCCTAATAAATTTGTAGGCCCAGCTGTGGTCTTTCATTCTTCTTGGCCTCGAGTTGTTTGTGCTATTTGCTTGGGAAAAAGGAAGGAAGTTCCTCTTCCTTTCCGCCTATCTTGTCTTGTGTGTTCTAGAGGCTTAGTTTCTTACTCTCTATCTAGTTATGTGTGTGTGAGTGCGTAAGTGTGTACGAGCGAGAGATAGAGAGAACGACTATGACATAGAGAGACAGAGAGACAGAGAGAGGGTGGCGGCGGTTGTGCTACTTGGTGCTCCACTTCGAGTGCGACATCGAAGTGCCTTGGAGCTCACTTTTCTTTCACGCTTCAACGAAGTTTTTGATTTGAAGGAAAAGACGAAAAGTCAAAGACAACTTCGATTTGCCAAGATCACCTTTGTTGTCTTGACAAGATAATGGCCCTTGATTGATAGATAACTTGATCAGAGAACTTCCTCCCCATTTTTATAGGCAGATGGATTAGAGGTGGGATTTTCATTTCAGGCCACACCATTTTGACACCTACAGTATGTTTCGGCAGCCTCCCGAATGAAACGTAAGAATTAACCCGCCTAAGTTTCATCGATTCATTGACAATTTGTCTCAAACTTACTGATGAGTAGAAAAATAATCAGGTTTTGTTTTCGTCATTTGATCCATGTCAGAAACTGGCCATTACTTTGACACCTGGCCACAAACCCTGTGATTGGGTCCTTTCGTTCTAAACAACGGACAAGAGTAACAATAACAACGAAATCAATGTTTAATACATTTTCATCCATTATTGCAAACCATTCAGCTAGAGATATTGCGTTATCCAAGTTATTCTTTCTCGACGTGTACTTGTTGGTCCTCCCTTCGTCTTCATCATCAGTGGCTCACTCATTCACTCACTCACTCACTCACTCACTCACTCAGTCGCTCACTCACTAATGCCAAACGAACTTCAGTCACGCGAGGAATTGTTCGAACCTAAACACGACAAGTTTGGAGCCAGAATTCGCAAAGCCATTCTTATTTGACGATTATAGAGTCGCACTTGTCTAACGAACATGTCAGAGTCCTTGCATTATTATTAGATATCATTAGTTTATGTTATTTTTAGTAAAATGACATTACTAAACTAATCAGGGTGAAACACCTGAAGGACAGTTAAGCACTATATTCGTACCTTAAGAGAATTGTCATTCCAAGAGCCGGGGGCCATAAAAGCTGGACCATTGAAACATCAAACTGCATCATCCGTTGGTCATTTTCACCATTTTGATGGTCATTGCGAACAAATGGGAGTCGTTGGCTCGAAATGGAACGATGCCGTTAAAACTTGCTCCCCCTCCTCTCTAAAAAAGAACCACTCCAGAATCTACTTCAGGAGGGGGTAATAAATCTTGAGAGCTTGAAATTCACTTCCAAGCCCTTTAATTGACCTCCAAGTAGACCTGATAGTCAACTCGACGGATACTTTTGTACGTTGCGCCACTCGTAATTAAATCGTCACATCATCATTTCGGCTTTCGTTCCTCTCAAGCAAAACATCGGATAACACCAAATTGCAGTAATTAGGCTTCAATCCACATGTCTTCTGTCCCAATTTGGCAAGTAAAAAACGGTCTCTATGGAACGTCAAGGCTTTTATGGATCTCAGAGTCAATCACTTGTGCATATCATTGAACAGAAAGCCAATACCGTCCATATTTGTATGTATTTATGAAAGCGGGAATATGCCTTCAAGGTTTGCAAAACGAGGATCATCCACTCAAAATGCGATAGAGTCTGACATTGTGGTAACTACTACTGAATATTTGTGTCATATCATTACGCTTGAGAAATGCATATGTTTATGTCTATATCAGTGGAAAAAAAAACATTTGTTCCCACGATGTACGTTTACAAGAGTCTAGAGAGTACAGTTTCGAACGATCATCTCGATCGATGAACATCGTATGGAACATATTTGAGACATCGAGATATCAAATTGTTACTTGTTTACATGCAAATACTATATACATTTCTACACAGGTGTGGTTGTTATCATTTATAACTAAAATCGCCACAATAAGCTGCATATCGTTCTTAATTGAAAAAGGAAAAGTGAAATCGTCGCCATTATAGGCATGCAGCTTTGGCAGTCAGTGCATGACAAGATGTTGCGACGAATGTTGAAATTTTATTAGAGAATTAAAAACAAAAAGTTGGTTTATAGTATTCGCTGGGTGAGCATTTTTGTCTAACGTGAGTAGAAATACATGTTCGTTCTCCGGCTCAGCCTAAATCCATCGACTTTTGGAGTTCTCCTCCCCCCGATGCTCTAAATCGGTGAGCTTCAAGCCAGTTACTACATACAATGTGCATGCGGATCATGTGACGTGGGTGACTGAGTCAGGCGGACGAGAGGGCATCACAGTTTGAAAAAAGTTTTGAACAGAAAACCCGCCTGCGTTCTTGATTCTCGTGTAAATCCCGTGAAGGACAAGAAGCGCCAACATAAAGGGAATTGATTCGAAATGACATTGAACATGCTTGAACAAGAAGGCCTAGAAATCAAACAGATTGAAAGATTCAATTCGGTAAAAACGCATAGAATGATATAATTTCATTTGAATATATTGCTAAACGCGGTTGAGAAGCTCGATTGTGAAACAATATAATCAATGACTCGAAAAATGGAACTACTCTGAGACGATTTCTCCATCTCAACGACGAGCCCTCGCTGCGTAGCGGTTTCCAGTCAAAAAGCTCTTATGGCCATGACATCTTCTTTCCACTTCAGACTTCGTTGAAACCTCGAATCTTGGATGCCCCTTTCTTGAAACTAGCCACTAGCTAGTGCTGAAGCTAGTGCTGAAGCTGGCGCTGGCGCTAACGCTCGAGCTGGAGCAGATGTAGCTGCTCCCCGAGAGTTGCGCTTAGCGATTCAAATCTCTTCGAAATCTGATTTTGCCAAATTGAAAGACTGGAAGGAAGACAAACGATGACGCTATCAAGCACCAATCGAGTTCGAGAAGGGCACATCACGGAAAAGGATCTATCTTATAACTTCATTGCAGGAGGCAATCCATACACACTTCTGCATTGAACAGATCATAATCAATTATGACCATGATACTTCAGATGAACACGGGGCCGTTCTAATCCGTTTCCAAATCCAATATGCCTGAGCAAAACGCAAGCACCCACTCACATTCACACATTCCTAGGTGAAGTATATGGTGCAAGGGGGACATCCACACACACTGGGCTAGCTAGCCTAATGATGATGGGAGCATGGCATAGCAGCCAGATGGACCAGACAATTTGGTTGCTGGTCACACGTACAGTACAAGGCAGAGGGTAGATTCGTTTGTTCAGCAACCATCTTTGACGGGTTCCAATGTCGGCTCCACAAGTCATGAATACGACGTACTTGGATGAAAAAGGGGGACCGAGATAATACTCGAGGTATTGTGGAAAAGAGGAGGAGGAGGAAAAGAAGAGGAGATACATTGCACTAATGATAAGGTACTTAACAGTCTGTCAGTCAACTTCCCCTTCGAGACTTTTGGTCACGGAGTTGTGGAGGTAGCCCTCACTTGGCAGTGAATGTAATAATATGACAACGGGGGGTGAGGGCGCGATCCTTGCTTGCGACTGGAGGTGAATTCCAAGGAGTAATTTGGTCCTTCACAACTTGGATTGGCTCTATTCGGTTCGAAGTCGAGAGCTCTTTAAGGGTCGAACAATTTTGCCGCTAGTTCATCCATCTGAGTGCCCACAAGCGACCAATGCCCAGATTGACTACCTCGTGATAGGTACTGTGGTTAATG
This sequence comes from Tigriopus californicus, assembly GCF_007210705.1. Classification (NCBI taxonomy): domain Eukaryota; kingdom Metazoa; phylum Arthropoda; class Copepoda; order Harpacticoida; family Harpacticidae; genus Tigriopus; species Tigriopus californicus. The sequence goes on from NC_081443.1 coordinate 6,175,248, forward strand.
GCTCATTTTAATGCGACATGAGGCTACAAATTAAATGAAATGCTTGGGGAAAATTCAAATTGATTTGAATCCACATTGCCTCAAGTCGTCTCGACATGGACTTCGGATATGGTTGGAGGGCAAGCATCCGCAATATTTCTTGCGACCACTTCCAGTTTCGCCTCGAGACAACCACGAAGAATCAAATTGCAGATTAGAGCTGACGAAACACCCAAGGTGTTAGGGTTCGGTAAGAGATGGAGGCCATGTTTGGGTGAAGAAGAATGAGATAAAAAGTTTGCTTCATCTAAAGGAGGTCCGCTGGGAATTCTTCTTCTCTTCAAGGAGGATCGAGGGGAATTTGGAACCAAGTCAGGTTGCTGTCGAGGGTTTGAAGAGAGGAAAAGAAAAATACGACAAAAAGCTTCCATAAAATGAAAGTTCCAAAACGCCCTTTCCGTAGCACACTCTCCAGCTTTCTCTCTCTCTTTCACTCTCTCACTATCTTTTGCTCGCTCTCACTACGCATACCGTAAGTGGGACTAGCTTTGGTTCTTCTAAAGGTTAAAGTCAAGAGGAGTAAAGGGGAGTGACGAAGTCGTGGATAAAAAAGTTGCTAGACGAACAATCAAGTTCGGTCGAGGTAGGTAGCAGTTCCCGCAGCAATTTCGTGGATTAGGTGGCTCAAGCCGACCTTCATCGAATGTCTTTTCAAGACAACATGAAACAACAGAAAAAGACTAATAAGCACAATCCATTCCCAGTCCTAAATGAGATCCCCATTTACTGGGAGGCTACAAAAAAGACCACAACTCTTCAAGAGCCACGAGGGAGAGTCTAATTGGCATTGTCCACGCCACGCCGCAGCACCACTGTTCTGGTTTCATTTTCCTTCTCCGACTGTTTGTGCGCCTCACACTACTGATACGAGTATGTTCAATATCGGGTGCGTGTTCAGCTGCCTAATGCTATTAGTGGAAAGGGACTCCCGGTCCCATTGCAGAGTGCCAATTTTGTTCCTCCAATCCCGATTCTACTATCAAGTGAATACGACTCTCCAGCTTTACCATAAAGCTCTGCTCTCAGGGGTCGTCTTGTCGACTATACATATTCGTAAACATCACATGGTGGAATGGGCACACATGTACAATTGGGTTGACGTAGTTCGGAGCACACACAATCATTGTCTGGATCCAATGAACAACCAGAGGCTTGGTCAACATTGAAGCACAATTACGAACCGGTGTTGTCACGAATATGGGATCCCTCGCTCTAATCATCAAATCGCATTTGATAAAGATAATACCAAGTGGCAACACTTAAAATAAACAATGTAGCTATTTAAATATACTTAGTATCAAGGGGAACAATCCGAACCGAACGAGTTCCAAGGCATATCTAATGTCTAACCTTTAATAGAAAGAAACGAGTAAGCATTTGTTAACGAGTTTGTGCAACTGATTAGCTGGGTTCCCTTAAGCCTTGAGACATTGTTCTAGGAATAAAAGATATGTTCCAAATTTTCTAGACTGTATCTTGTGCGTGTCGTTAGATGTGTCGCCGTATGCAGTTCCAATTCTCTCTGAAAATACGAGATATTTACATTGTTTGCCTTTGTCGCTTCTATGTCATGAGAGCTTTAAAAAGCTGTGGAACAGGATTTGGCTTCAATTGATTCCTCGATGGGAAATCAATGTCAAATAGTCGTGTCTACTGATTTGGCAATAAGCAAAATCACGATGCTCCACGTCATGATTGAGTGAATGGCCACAATTTAGTTCGACATCCCATCAACGAGGGCAATAAGAGCGCTCTTCTCGAATATACATGTACGGTAACTGAATCCTCGCCGAAAGCTGAACAGGGTATCCTAAACATTGAACAAAAACTATCGAAACCTGATCCATTTCCCATAGTGTGCTCCGACAACAACTTAAGTCCAACAAAGCCTCTCTTTCTTTCTGTTCATTTTCCCTCTGGTGGCGATGCAGCAACACTATTCACATTTACACACTGCACTACTCTGTGCAAGTTCCGAACGTGCGTAGGATTGTTCAGCCAGAGAGAAAGACCCCAAATGAAAGAACGAGAGAGAGAGAAAGAAGAGAGAGAGAGAGAAAGAGAGAGAGAGAGAGGACCCACTCTCAATAGTAACCGGCTCTTCGAACGCCGTGTTCATTCTTTTGCGTGGCTCTGGATGGAATGGTGGATGGCGTGAATAAATTAGGAGAAAATTGTGGAGTTGAAGCTCGAACATGAAACAGAGCTATCATACCATGACCAAACTTTGCCCATTACATGCCTTCTTCTCTCTTCAACGACATTTAACCTGGACGGTCGTTTTCTCTTCTTTTATCACTCTAGTGTTGAATAGGACATAAAACTTGTTTATTTATTGATCAATAGTATCCAGCAAGCTCAGAAGAACCGCAAATGTTCACCCAAACGACAAGCAAGCAGAATCTGAACTCAACACATAAGTTCGTTCCCTTTTGTTTGCCTTTGAGAATGATAACCCTGGACAAGTGAATGATTTCTTTTAAACCGCAACATTTCCCCTCTATTTTATCAGCATAATTTCCGGCAAAATTGACTGTGAGCCAACGGAGAGTCAGCCAAGTGTGGGATGGCACTGTCATGCAGCTGCTGCCAACACTACTCACACTGTCCTATCAGCTCATGTGGCCCAGAGAGGATCACACACACACACACATACACATACCCGTATATACACAGAGCAAGCTCAAACGAGCAACATTTGAGAAAGAAAGAAAGAGAGAAAGAAGAAAAGAGGAAGAGCGAGGGAAGGAGGGAGAGAGAGCGAGTCACCATTTATATCCTCCATAGAGAGAATGGACCACGAGAGGCTTTTCCTTCTACGGCTTCGACCAGAGAGGGCTAATCAGGGTATATAACTCATCCTAGCAAAGAAAGGGAAAGGGAAGGGACGGAACACAAGAAACTTGGAACAAGGAACATGGAACTTGGCTTTGGAGAAGAGAAGAGGAACAAATGATAGGCCAAGCAAGATGTATAGGACCATTAAGCATGAAGCCATTCTCATTCTCAAAGTGTAGGACAATATGTATTCACAAGCACGGTGCAAAATGAAGTAAATGCAAAAGAATAACATCCGGGCCTTGCCACAACAACAACAAACGTCAAGTTGCAACAATCTTTGGTTAGATGGGTTCGTGGCTTTATTACCTTGTCAAGCTTAAACTCAAGAGCTCATGAATAAACCATTTGCAAATTGACGCCAGCACGATTTGGGCACCGAACTGTACAACACATTGTTTGAGTTCGTATGGTACCATTTGAGCACGGTCAATGAGAAGTACTTAAACATTGCTCAAAAACCTCCCCACATTCCTTTTCCCTTCGTTTGGATCACCCTCTCTAAGGCATGTGCAGCGTGGCCAGGTTAATGCTCATCTTTGAGAGCCGAGTAATTAACCTCGGCCCCCTTCTGAGTCCAGAGGTGTGGTAACTATTTATCATTACGAGGGAAATCTCAGTGACCCGACACAAAGAAGCTAAGTCTTTGAGAACTCCACTAATGCCAAAACCCATCAAACAACTCAGTTGTTGTGTCACGGTTATGAGCCCTAGATAACTGGTCTAAAAATCTCGGCTCTTTAGCCCTCCTCCAAATCAAGCACCCATTTCACAAGGGACCGCAGCACGATGTAACAACAAAACTGGTCAAAGCAGACCACTTTACGAAGTTACCGTTCACGAAAAAGGCCAATTTAACGAGCTCACTCATTATGTTTGGCACTAAATACACTTACTCTCTTCCTATAAAAAACCTCTACAATTACTATTCACGTTTCTCGAATCGTCAGTTTCCAAACTTGGCAAGTCTTCAATTCAAAACTTGCAAGTGGCTGATTTCATGGGCAATAAAATGCAATAATTGAAAGAAAAATGATTGATCTTGAAGTAGTCATCGCCATTATCACTTTCATCATCATCATCATCTCCCTATTGGCTAGTGCATAAAAGTGAAACCATTCCCTTTTCGGACGGTAGCATGTGCAGTCACTTTCTTTCTCCTCGAGTCCTCGATATCGTAATGTACATGTTAAAAGTATAGTAAGGACGAGTATGCTCTGCTACAATTAAGCACACAGCTCGAATGTGTGTTCGTACACTTTTTTTAGAGGCGACAGACACTCTCCAAACCCCGCAAAATCCCAGGAGGGGGCTCACTACCATTCATTTGGTACATAAAGGCTGTGTTAAAAAAACTAGTTACCTAAAACAATCTGTTTCAGTCTCTACAAAATCATTGTTATTGGCTATTTTGCAGGTGGATGTTGGTTTGCCACACTGGCAATATGACAAAATTCCGTGACCATGATACGAACACCAGTTTGGTTAAAAAAAAAACATGGTGACTTCATCTACCACGAGACAATGTGGACATCAAAGTCACACAACCATCTCCGCATCGAGATACGTCGTGAAAAAGACTTAATGAATTCAAGCATCATGTGGCAGAGACAGCGATCTGAGTTCACCCCACCCTTCCAAAGTATAGAGTCGTTCGTGCACCCATTTTGCATTCGTCTCCCTTCAACACTATCTGTCTTGCCCTCATCCTTCCTTCCCCCTTCATTCTTTGGTCCGCGACCATTTGCACTTCTCGATCCAACCAGTGCAAAGCAGATAGAGGAAAATGTACAGCCGCTCCTTCTATTGGCGCAATGGAGCCTTATAAGACCAAGTGGTGCTCAGCTAACTTCGACGAAGCTCCAAGGGAAGCAAGCACACACCAGTATCAAGCTGAGAATGGGAGTTCGGAAGCAAAGTCATTAATGAAAAAACTTCCAAGGGTAGCCGCTGAATGACATTACAGGGCCATTTGAATCGCGCGTCTGGCTGGAATGAGGAAAGAATTTGAGCAAGTGGGCTGGAAAAGGTTTGGATTGCAGTTGACACCAAGGAGGAAAAAAATAAAGTGCGTTATTTCAATACACCGATAATGAACAAGGTAATAACTCAAGCGTCGAATTATTATTCAAAACATGAGCAATGATGTATTTTAGCTAATTGTAGCTCTTGCCTTGGCACACACGTAATCGGTAATTCATTGTTGAAAATAGGCTATAAATAGGGAATTGCCATCGTTTGGTGACATCCAAATCAGGTCAAAAAGTATGAAAAAAAACACTGATTCTCAGAGAATAGACGGGTTGTACGGGGAAGGTTGTTCCATTGCTTGGGTCTCAACTTTTACAGTTATCAAATCAAGATGGTTTCCGCCACGGCCTTAGTTCCCGTCTTCCTTTTCTCAAACTCATTCTCAAACTCCTCCTTGGCTCTTCAAAGCAAACTACCTCTCCAGCTTTAGCCAACAAAGTCCTTTCAAAACTTTTTTCGACAAGTCTTCTTGCTAGGATTTTGGGAGCCTCTGGTTGAAAACTGTACCGCACTAGTCACTACTATGGGAATGGAAAAGTGCAGAGTTTTGAAAGGAGAACGAAGGAAGGCCCCCAAACAGCCTAGGGCATTTCTAACGGCCTCCTCCTCCTTCTTCTCAAGCTATTGTGCATGAAGGCGGCAAGCTCGACTAGGTTCAGAGTCTACCTTAGACTGATAAGTTAGGTTGTTCAATTTGAGGGAAGAATCAATGAGGCGGCGGCAAGAGATCACACAGCATAAAACGAGTTTCAATGCTTTTAAAGGCTATCTGACAACACCTCAAACATCGTTGGCTCACTGAAAGTTTTTCGTGTCATCATCTGATAAACATGGCCATCACCTGGTAGCATGCAGGTCGTGCTAATAAGAAATCATTTAGAAGGATGAAGGATGTTTATTTCCCCTTTTGACGTAACTATTCCACTTGACATCAAGGATACTGTGGAGCTAGACTTGAACATATATCTCTCTATCTCAGATTTCTTACACGATCGTTTGGACCGCGCAAGACCCTTGACCAAAATGACCCCTGGCAACTTCCTTTCTGCTCCAACAGACATGCAAAGCCTTTCCCATAGATAATGCTTAGAAAAAAGTTTTCAACTTCTCTTTTGTCTCTTCTGTTTTGTGCTCGCTGGGACGACTTTCATATCCCTCGATAGGCTCTTCAATGTGGAAGCACATAGAGAAGAATTTACGAGACCCGGAGACTAAACTGATTTGATGGTCAGCCCAGCGCAACAAACCGTTGCGACAATCGCAAACAGCTCATACAAAAGTGATATGGAACCGAGAAACTTGGCGTGGATGTATTTTCAAAACAGTCCGTGTCTTGTCACGGTCAGAATCATTCACAGCTCAGACGACAACAATCATTAGGAAGCCACAAGGCAGATGTGGGAACATTTTTCAAATTTGTCTAATCCCCTCCCTTTGAAGTACCTTTATCCATTGAGCTCACAAAATACCTCCTATTAAAGTTCCACCGCAGATTAATTGTTCATGTTAGGGCTCCATTTCAAGTCAGATTTGCTAGCTCCAGGCTATCAATCCTGTTAAGAGCTGAACTGCTACATGCAAACCCAAGTAGATACAAAGCTGAGCGAGAGTCAGAAAGACGAGGAAGGAGAGGACATGATGAAGATCATCATCATCATCTCCCCAGCAACTTCGAGTGTGATTTGAGTTGGATGCATCTCCTGCAAGATTTGAGCATGATGTCGACTCACAAGATCATCCGAGTCTCACTTGCCCTCTCTGCCTTCGTCATCTTCTTCTTCAACAACAACCTTCTTCGCTTCCTACACCGCTCTCGCTCTCTCTCTCTCTCTTTCTCAGTCTCCTTCTCTCTCTCTCTCTCTCTCTCCCCCACACACATATCTTCTCATCCTTTCATGTACTTTAAGTCGTACGAGTACAAACAGTATTCGCTTACGCTTCATCTTCTCTTTGCTTTTGGCTTCTTTGCTCGAAGGAAGATACTTGAGCTCTTTAGTGGGCACTGAATAGTTTTGGCAAAGAACATGAGGGATGGAATTAAGTGCATCTGATTTATGAGCAAAAATATTGAATGTAATTGGTAGTGGAGTTCCAAGTCGACAAAGTGGGATTTGCCTTGACACACAAATGACAGCTGAAACGGATACTCAGTGTATTGAGCCGATTCCTATAATTGTTGTTGACCAGTAAGCTGGGGAAAAGAAACCTTTCAATTTACAATCAAAGGATTCGCCATGGCAGAAGTGAGTAAGTAGTCTTCAGCTTCTGGTCCAAGAGTAAATATTGAACAAATTTCAAGATTTCTGTTGAGATTGCTCGTTCTATGTTCCCCTTCCTAGATAATCTCTTCGGGTACTAATCTTGTCTCAAACAAACACACACACACACACGCACTTATCCCACCCATTTCATTTTCAAACAAGTTTATTTAACATGTCGTCTCTTGCTCTCCTTTTCAACCTCGAGTGAGATGCTCCTTTCGCCCTATTCCATTGCTCACTCCTGGCTGGGTGGCTTGCTAGCAGGGCTGTACGGCCGCATGGCTCCATACTTCTTGAGCACTAACTCGGGATCTCGTCCAATCTAGTCGGATGAGAGTCCCTCGAGATGCTAGTGATCGTAGAGTTTCCTTTCTTATTGATCCTCTCGTTTCATTTCAGCAAGAACTCCACAAGGCTGGTCTTAAAAATGCTGCCAAGTTTTCAAACATTGCTCACACACAGGCTGCTCTACTCATGAGGGCGAACACCGAGGTAATGGGATGACGGAGCTTCTGTCTTTTGGCGTTGACTGCCACTAAAACTCTTAACGGATTAAAGCGGGCAGATTTGCTGGCAACTTTAAATTAGCCTTTACTCTTTCTTCCTTCTCTGTTTTTTTCTACCCTTTTTGTACAAAAGCATGGCTCATCACGATCAACGAAAACCCAGGCCAAATTGGCGAGGGGGGGGTTGATTCGGTGCATTTTGCTGTTGGTATCCATATACAAAATATCAAACTAGTGAATGTAAAAAATGGGCTAAGGGAATGGAGTTGTAGGAATAGGAATGTGAGCCTAGAGGGTACCATGTGGAGCATAAATGCCTCCTCACTTTATGAATCAATGAGCCTAACTATTCCCTTATGAGAAGAGGAAATGATCTGACCGAGAAGCCGAGCGTAAAGGCCAACATGAAGCGCCAATTAGGTCTGGAACGAAACATCTACACGCCATTATGGCGTTTGCCTCGATTTGAGGAGGAAGATAATCATCATAAAGTTCTTGATCACGGAGATGGTGAAGCAGTCATTCAAAATTTTCCCAATCCCAGAATCATCGTTTGTTTAAAAAAAGGAGCCTCAAGCTAACACACATTTTGAGTGTTGACGTTGCCAGTCAATCCTTGAATAACATATTTAGAAACAAATTATTGACTTTAGCTCAAATTCATTACTGACTGAACTAATTTGACCGGTTACATCTTTTGCGCATAAATGTGTCGCTAGAAGCCTCACTCAAACATATCGGCAAAAGCTCGTTTTCACACAATTAAAATATTTTAACTTTATATTTTTGAAACATCACATTTGACTTGTTCTAATTCGAGATTGAAGATTTTGGCTACGGCAGTAGCTCTCATAAACTTGTTCTAATTGGGTTTGTAAAGCTTCCCTGACACGCACCTCTAGAAGTATTCCGTGCGATGCACTACGTACTGACGTGTGAAGCCTGAAACAACGACTTGTTCATGAACATGTGTGGACGACAATACTGTCCATTGACAGAAAAGGTAGGCATTAAAAGTGTTCTCGTCGTTGCGTGTTTTAGCAGAACTTTATTGCACTTGCGAATTGTGGGAATTGAAACACAAGATTCATTCAAAAGGTGCGAAGACAATGATAAATGTTGCTCATCTACGGAATCTTCACAGACCGAAATTGCACATCATACGAATCTTGCTATGTCAAGATAGAGTAGCAAGTAATTTGTTGAAATGGACGTTTCAGAAAGTCTTTGGGTAGTAAATCTGAAATGTTATTAAAAACTTTCGAGTCAAGTTTCTAGAAGAGCTCGGTGGCATGAGATAGGGTTCCAACTGAACCTTGGCCTGCACTCAAACGAGAGGGGATCGAGTGTTTCGATGAGAATAGTGGCACGAGCGTGTGGTCCCGTGTGATCCAAGTGAGGTTTTCACCAAGTTCTCTTCTGGTACCAAATGGGACTTCTTGGAAGGACTCCAATCCTTCAACTTCTTCCAATTTTAAAATTCCACTGGAGCACTCGCAAAGAAAACTGATTGTAAGCTCCTTATCCTTGCGTTCTTTCATGTCCGGAGTGAAATGGAACGAGAAAAGGGCAAGATGAGAGGAACTAGATCGAGTTCTTTGCCTTGCGTGACACAACATTACCCGGTCTTATCTATTTTCTCGTTTCTTTTTCCTTTCCCTCCTCCTTGCTAAACTGTTCCAATGTGCCAAGGGGCAGTTCACGGGCTTGCTTTACACACTCGAATCGCCAAGTCCTTCTTTCTTTTCCTTTTTCTTCTTCACTTATTCCCATTTGCTCTTATAGTAATATTCTCCAACTGGCAAGCTTGTCGGCAACATTGCATGGCAAGATCTCTTTTTGAGGAGTAATAACACGAGTACTCATGATATCAAAGGAAAAAAGGGTCACAAAGGTTCTCGGAACAACCAACTTAAAACATAGTCAACAAACGGAATGAAAGGAAAGGAGCAAAGAGCAAAAAGGGACATGTCAACGGGAAAGGGAGAAAGAAATCAAACAGCTACTTGTTCTTAATTGTTCATGCATCTGTCGCATATTTTGACAGACATTCGACGTCAGTAGCCTTTAATACCTCCATGACTTCCAACTAGATTGGTGTTGTTGGCCTAAGCTATTGAGGAAAGGGAAGGATCCCCATCAAGTTTTGATTACTTTACACAAATAACCAAGTTGAGCAGAATAATATGGTTCAATTAAACTTCTGCAGGTTGATTCCTCCGGTTCCCGCATTCTCGTAACTCAATCTCTCGAGAATCTCTCTCTCTCTCGCTCTCTCTCCCCTTATTCTACCTTCGCCTCGTCTTCTCGTTCCAAGTGAGTCTGTTCTTCACCTCCCGCTAAGCCCTTTAACGATAGATGGTGTGGAAAGGGCGCAGATGAGAGAAAGACGAAAAGAGAATAAGCTAAGCAGAAGAAAGAAGAGCAAAAAGAAGTTGGAAATGTTGTGCTGTGGGTAAACTTGCTTTCAAAGAGGAAGCACCAGAGTTCGAGTAAGCAGGGTGAAAAAAAAGTTGCTCGAGGGGAGGGAATACACGTCATCTACTTCTCGTCTTCCTTGGTGGTAACTGGCAATCGCACATTGCTCCTTCAGTCTGAACCCTATCCCTCATGAAAGTGAACCGCTCAGAAATGCAGCAGTACTGTACTAGGAGTGTAGCATAAAATGATGGGTTCGTCTTAAGCTTAGAAGTGGCTTCCATGAGGGGGGAGGGAGAAGGAGGTTCCATCGCCTGTTTTGACAAGAGTTTGCAGACTTAACACGTATAGCAAACGGGGAAGGATTTGTTTCGTATCCAATTTTTGTCTCCTCCGTTTGGTGGCATGTGGAGCATTTTTCGAGTATTTGAAATATGATCTGTGCGTGTGTGTGTGTGTGTGAGATAGTTTAAGAACGGTCATTAATATGGTGTTCACATTGTGAAGTAACAATAACGACATGATTATTAACCACGCCGACATGCATCACTTACTGAACACATACGATTTGCTGCCGACATCTTTCAGTTCAGTCAATGAGTTGAATCATACCTAAAATAAATCCGTAGCAAGTTAGAGGTCTCAAAACTTGCGATATTTGTGGCAAGATATCACTACGTATATACAGCATAGAAAACGATCTCATCAATTCTGTATGTGGTGTGTGACAGAGCCGTCAATCGTCATCAACGCTGAGTTGACAATTGTGTGTAGAGACGCTTTAACGCAACCACGCGGCAGTTTTGAACAAATCCTAAAGTCTCACGTCACTTCATGAAGATCTAAACTGCTTCGAGAACAAGCGACAAATCAGCTGAGATATGGATGGGCGACGAGTGCTTGCAGTCTCGAGGCAAATAAAAACTTGCTAGGAATGTGTCTTTCTAAACAAGAGCATCGAAGCTGAACGTATTACGAATTTCCACTTCACGTCTCCTTCTCTTCAACAGCAGCACGAGTAACAGTAGTAACATCTCGCCCCCCAGTAGGAGCAAAAACAACATGAGAGGAACAACCCAGACCAAGGGCAAGAAAGAATTCCGAGGTACAATGCATAGAGGTATCATCCAACAACAACAGCAGAAACAACAACAGCGCGAGCACCATTTCCCCACCAAGGCATATTCTTCGCCTCTATTCCCGCAGTTTGGTATCACTTCGACGACGAGGCGAGCGGAACATGTTTTTGGCCTCTAAACTTCCCTCCCTCATAGCTCATAGAGGCAATATTCACAAATAAGAGCGTAAAATGCATGAAATAGAATGACGAGCTAATTAAATCTGACTCTCGATTGCGGCGAATGGTTTGCAATTTCGGGTCGTATTAGATCAAGAAATGTTGAAGGCAAATCGAACGACTAGAGTATTGAACTGATGTTTCTGAACAACAGAGCGGACGAGTTCCACTCCGATCGTTGTGGGCAGAGCGCTCAATTTGTGTGCACGAAAGTGGAGGATGAGGCAAGCTGCTCCTACTGCTGCTGCTGCTGCTGCTGCTACTGTCGTTGATGATGATAATGGTGAGGAGGAGGAAAAAGCTAAAGGGAGTGATAACTTTCAAGTCCACACTAATCATTTGACGAGCCATGATTATTTGTTTGCTTGTTGGGCTAAGATGAACAGCCACATAGCAGACACATGACGAGGTAATTTAAATTTAGATGGAAATCCAAGTACTCATTCACTTGCTCAATGGCCTCTCAAGGTGGCCGTTCAAAAAGTGGCGAGTTTGAAAACCACGTCTCCCATTTATTTGTGCTCGCAATTATCTCAACAATCTATTTGAATCTGGGTGGTTTTCACGAGTTCATGTAAATGTAAATGAAAGCGTTGCTTACGACAACGAAATCACGCCCAATATGCAAAGTAAGTCTCTTCATAATTGCTTTGCAATAACCAGTTTGAAAGCGAAAATTATTCCCGAAATTCGCCGATTCTACGAAAACTGGAACCCGGAATTTGAAGAGTCATGCCAATGTCTGAATTTTGGTTCAAGGAATCAAACTGGTTCAATCCGAACCGATAAGTTGGTGAACCAATTGGGCGACCGCCGAAATGATCGTGAATCCAAACCGCATCAAGCTTTCAATCCGTTAGGATATACTCAATAATCCTTTATGTGTGAGAAATGCAAATCTTCTAGTGCATTATCGTAAAGAGGGTCGGTCTAATCTCTAAATCCATAGTCAATGATCAACAAAAAGAGATAGAGGGAGGAAGGGAAGGGAAGGAAGATGACTGCGGCGGTACGTGCAGTAGCACCCCAACTACATTCAGTAGAACTAGCAATAACTGAAGTACAGTATGTAGCGTAGCACAGAACATCCGTGGCATCTCTGTTGATGAGCTTATCCCTCCACACAATTTAGTAGACAGATGTCATATCAATAGAGCTCGCCCACTCGTACAATGTGCAATGCACACTGTAACAGTGTGCCGATATACTGAGAACAGTCATCCACGTGGGGAGCATTCTGCAACGAGCTAGATCAGTCATAAAATCCAATTGACAGAAAGGGTGTGCGGGAAAAGATTGAGGACCGAACTGGGGGAAGTCTGACGCCTTTACTGACACTTCAATCCAGTGAAAGTTCAATGAGGAGGGGCGTTCCTCAGAAGGCGATAAACTGCTTTCAGCCAAAGGAATAGCTAGATTGCAGGTTACTTGGTCCAAAGCGGCTCTTTATCAACAATCAGGGCCTCGCCTTTGAAATAATGGCAAAGAGGAATCAAAGAAAACAACCCTCCATCACAGCATAATCAGATGCAAATGGAGAAAAGCACACGATGCAAGCAAGAAGTTTGGGGCCAAAAAGTTTTTGCAACGTTGTCAAACTTCATTTCTTGTACTCGAGAATTCGGGAACGCTTTAAAAAAAAGCTTCATGCTGATCTGAACACCTTTCAATTCCATAGCTACGTAGTAGATAGATTACACGGCTCGATACGTCAATAATCTTACAGTTCAAAACGCAAGGTTTAGATAATAATGATAGGTTCAACTCTTTGAGTACGTCCGGATTTGTTGGTAAGCGCCCATATCATTGCTTTAAAACTAATCGGTTATCAAGCACTGAATGTGCATGATGAAATATCTCTCTGATCGTGCATTGTTAATGAGGTCTGATTCCTTCTAACTGCTTCTTGGTTCGGTTCGATTTCTCTCTTTTTCTTTACTTCCTCCTAGACTTCGCACAGTCTCTCGATCCAACTTCTTGAGTATTCAATGGATGCCCATTTTTATGTTGTTATCTCTCATGAAACGTGCCTTTTGACTTATTGGAGGCCAACCTGTCACTCTGGATGAATGAACATGAGTTGAGGTGAGAAGAAGACGATGAGGAATCCTCGGCCAGCTTTGCTAGCTTTGCCAGCTTTGAGGAGGGCGAAAGAAAGAAAAACAAGATGAGGCGAAGGCGAAGGCCAGAGAAGATCTCGGGAATGAACTGAACCGAGCTGAGGGCGACGCTGGATGTGATCTGCGGTGAGGGCTGGACGAGGTGACACTGATTTGAGCAGTTGTGTTTGTCGTTTTTGAGCGAGACCAAGAACACAGAACATTTAGTGTGAGATGAATGAGAGGGTAGAACGAGAAAATATTTGTTTTCAATACGGGAATGGCCAAAGGAATTCGATTTGCACGGTCAAAGTTACAAATCGTGTAACTAGCGTATGTTCTATTGGCATGCAATCGGCCAATGGCTTGAGACATCATGGACAGGACCTAGTCAGATTGCATTTACTCGCATGTTGACATTTGCCTACATTAATCTCATATCCAATCTTCAAACATAACGGATGTGCAATATGATGAAGAGCGACCCAAAGCGTCACACTATCCATGTGTCTTGTTCCACGTAAGACAATTAGCACAATGTGCAGAACAATAATAGAATAGAATATGTAGAATACCTCATTCGTGGTATCCCCATTCTTGGAAATTCCAAACCTTCAAAATTGAGAGCAAGACTTTGAGCAAGGAAACGATGATCCTCTTGATGGCAAGGCCTACAATTGAGGCTAGCTGGAAATTATTGGCCTTTGATTTTTAATTTGGAGTCTTGCCTTGCATTTGAGTGTTGTTCAACATCGTCAACTCACTGGAGTACGCATTCTCGAGGGCTTGCTGGTGCTTGCCATTGCGTCCAATTTCATTCCTCTCCAACTCATGGATATTTCGAATTATGAACATTTTCTCTCACGAACCATGCCAGTCCACGCCTCTCATTTGCCTTGCACGAACTATGGGACTCGAGAGATTGGTCGTAGTGGTGCATCAACTAATGGTTTTATGTGCTCGGATTTTCGCCTAGTCCTTCTTTTTGCCTTTTGTTCTTGCATTTCGCAAACAAATGTTCATTTTCTTTGTCTCTTAGATTGCAGCTCACCCCTTCCAGTCCTAATACTACTGCTACTGCGTTTTACCCTACGTACTACCAACACTACTACGGCAACGACTTCTACTACGACTCCTGTCATTGCTGCTACGTGTAGTTCACCTCTTCAAAGCACGAGTGCAATGGTTTTGTGGTCGATAGTGGCGTTGTCAGAGCTATTGTGCTAGAGGTTGGTAAAATTTGGGACTACTTCAAAACTCTAATAGACGAGGGTAACATGCAGCAGCAACTTAGAGACGAAACTTTTCCCCTTCAAACTAGAACTTTGCTCAGATACAACAATATCAAGAGGACAGTGGCCGTAGACAGCTCATCGAGCTTGAAAGAAGGGGAAAGACGAAGAAGAAGAAGTAGCAGTAGTGGAGGCAGAAGACACAAGCATACACGAGCAAACGAAGAAGAAGCAACAAAAAAGTCGCCGTGGCAAGAACTGAGAATGGATGTCTTTGTTTCAAAGTGATGGAACTCTGCCATGTTGAGTGTAACTTTCCCCAATGGAAACCTCAGTGTTCTATTGTGTTTATTAGGATGAGGAGAGAAGATTTCAATTGGTTTCCGTGGGCGATTATCTCAACTTAAGAAAGTTTTACGTCATATCTGATCAAGTGGTTTCTCTATTCCTCATTACCACGGCGTTTCTTTTGACTCATTAGATAATTCAAAGGAAACATGTACAGCTTTAGTTGGAGGAATCAAAATTGTTGATCTTTTAACTGAGAGTTTAAAACAGACTGAAGGATCCATCATTTCCGACATTAGACGAAGTAATTGTGCTATCATTGAAATTCAATCCCAACACCGAGGGAGATTCTCTCTCCAATCTTGCTCCTTATGCCTCTCTCCTAAGAGAGACTACTTTACTTTACCTATCAGAACCAACTTCGTTGTGACTTCCTTTTGAGGCGTGAAATGCGACGCATCATTGGGTTTTCATTTCGTGAAAGCTTTCATTCCACTACCGTGGACCAACCAGCTTGCTACCAGCCTTGCTACCAGCCTGACTCCCTCTCTTTCTCCTCTCTTTCTTTCTTTCTTTTCCATCCTGGAGAGTTCTGTCCCCACATTTCGTCGCGTACGACCACGGCCAAAGGGTGACTCGTCCCAGTTCAGTGCTGTCATTTCGGAAGGTCTCAAGAGGCAACTTCATGCAAATTTGATCACCCACTCTGCTCCCACCAGCAACTTTAAACCCATGTGGCTCTCACGCTTTGAGAACCTTATCATCTTGGCAGATTTTATAAAAGCATCGTTAGCTGACCTTGCGAGCTCCAGGAGCAGCCAAAAAGAGACCAATTTTCAAACTTCAAAACGGAAACAAAGGTCACTTACGGTTGCTTCTTTTATTTGGCCACCAATGGCGTAATAATTAAGCCCGTACACATCGATTATTGCCTGAGCGCGAATTGATCAATGAGTTCAAGAGCCCTTCTCACTTTAATCTTTCAAACTCGGAAAATAAAACGACCAGTTTGTGTGTGTGTGTGCGCTTGTGTTGGTGCCAAAGAATAATGGCTACGCATTCGACGGGATCAATTAGCCACAAGTGTGGAAAAAGGACTTGAACAGAGACCAATTGAGCAGCCAACCAAGCCAGGATTATTGGAATAGAACAGCTGCTGACAACAGACACTATTCTGCAGAGTAGCATTTAGGTTGAGGAAGGGAGGAGGAGGAGGGATAGATAGAAAGAAAGAAAGGGAAAGAAAGAGGGAAGAGAAGAAGTGTGGGGGGGATATAGATTGGACGGAAAATGCCACGAAGCAAGGTGCACAAGGGCAAACCGAGCAACCAACCCGCCCACCAGTGCACCACTCAACAACCCACAGTTCCCGATGTCGGTTCACAAAAAGCCAAGGAAAAGGGTAATTTGAAAATCAAATTGCACGTGAATGAGCGCGAGAAAATCGAGCACTACTTTTGGCCATTGACACGCCAATAGCCACCAGTTTAGTTTGTGCTTCAAGACCTAGAGATACATATTTGAAGCAATTCAAACCGTTTCATTGATTAAAAGAGGAGTTCAGAGGAATAAGATGATGTGTACAATGTTTTAAGCACCTAAAGATACTAATTATCAACTACCAGAAAAGACTGTTGTTGACTAGTGGCGGGGGAAGTTGTTACAAGGACGAAAGCCATCAACCAAAATAGATAGCATCTATGACAAAAGCCATGACGAGTCCTTCCAGTCTCGTCTCATTTTGTCACTCCTCCAGTACTTATAAATCTCTCCCTTAACTAAACCATTTCTGATATATAGAAGACGCACTTGAAACCGCAATTCCAATTGGAGAATGATGAATTTGCCAACATATATTTGAGGTCATTCTTGCCACCAAATCTCAAGTCAATTGTAGAACCATGTCCGTGTGTGGAGACGAGATTTATCAAGGACTACTCTGCTCTTGGCATGGAGTAGCCACTGATCATAACGATAATGGCACTAATGGTAGGATGGCAGTGTAGTGTTCAGCATGAAAAAACGCCAGCTAGCCAGCTTGAGAACCAGGGTGCTCGTTCACCAGCCACCATTCAACAGCAATACCAGTAGTGTGAAGTGAGGAGGGGGAGAGATAAAGCAAAGAGATAGGTGGACGATATACCCTCTCTGAAGTTTGTTTTGGTGGCCAGGGCTCAGAAGCAATATGCAATAATTTGCTGTCTTTTACTCTCAAGATGGTCTGTATTCAATCTTTAACTAGCCTTAGGCCTTTCCCAATACCAAAGCCCAACGAACATCTTCAGCTCAATCTTTTTATGAACGTTGAGAGGAATGACCACTTCACGGACAAAACCACAGAGTACCTGAATTGGAGGTCTACAAAGTAGACGTACAAAGTGTACCATTTGGACCTGGGAGCCTTCCTTATCATATCACCGTTGAGGTCCAGAGAGGATCCTCCCCTCCCCTCTCTCCTTTACAACTCTGGCGATCGCTGAACATTCCTCTTGAAAGCGAGTCTTTTCTTTTCCATCCTAGCAAATTACTTGATCCCCTCCTTGAAGGCAGGCGGAATCAAGAATCAAGGGTCTTGGGAATGATGATTATGATCATCATCATCATCATCATCATCATCATCATCATCATCACACAAGATTGAGATGGTTCCATCCTACTTCTAACCTTCCGACGAACAAGAGGAGGTGGTGGTTGCTTGTGAATGAAACTAATTACTAGTTCATGAGGGCTAGTCGATCTTATCAAAACTGTTTCATCATGCTTTATTGCTAGTACACGAGAGGAACTCGTTGTTCGTAAGTCGTCTTGTCCGCAATCCATCGAGTCTGTCCTTCAAAAAGGAAGAAGGATTTCTCTTCAACTTCTTGAAACTATTAAGTGGAGGAGGCCTCCGAATCATTTGTCATACTAGGCTACACTACGCTCTAATATGGACCGTCTCGGAAAACTAGATTTCCGTGACATGAAAAGAATGCCACACCATAGCATCAAATCATTAAGGCAAAGACAGGGATAATTGTACTCCACATCCTCTCTAAGAGGTACACAATGATTAGTAATCAAAGTAATATTTGTTCAACACAACTTAAGTTAAGGCATAAAAACCAATATTACGAGAAAAAGGCAAACATGCATTTCAGTTGCGTTTTACAAAACAGCTCTTAATTGCCATCACATGTAATCAGAGGTGATCTTCATTAACAAAAGAGGTGTTACTACTGACACATGTAGGAATTGAATTCTTCACGATGGCTAATTTGAACCACGATGACAGAATATCGTTCACTCAAAAGCAATTTCCAAAAAGTTGTAAATGGGCTCAGCGTGAGGTTTGAATCCATGACAGACGGACAGTTTTTCGTCCATCCTTCCATCCATCTATCCATCCATCCGACCATTCCACCTTAACAGCCCGCCAGCCAACCAACCAAACAACAAGCCTGCCAACCAACCGACCGACCGACCGACCGACCGACCAACCAACCAACCAACCAACCAACCAACCAACCAACCAACCAACCAACCAACCAACCAACCAACCAACCAACCAACCAACCAACCAACCAACCAGCCCACATATCCAACATAGCACAGCAATCCACTCGCTGCTGTGTAGTGGAGACTCCACGAGGTTTTTATTCTCAACAACAGTTTCTCAAAGCAAGAGAATACGACAAAGAGCGAGAAAAAAGATAGATGGATCGAGGATGGTTAGAGATGTATGAACATCGCCAAGAGAGAGGGCGAGAGGAGAGGGGGGGCAACACACAAACACGCTTTGCTTGAATTCTTACACGTCCCCAAAGTCGGCCAAACATCTAAATGAGCTCATAAGGCAAGAGAAGTGGCTAAACAACATGCGATAAAAGGCACAGCCTCTGAAACACTTGTACATGCAATCGATGAATGGGAACAAAAAGTTAATTGTTCAAAGCAACCTGAACCGCCACATAGTCCATGATTTTCCCTCCTCCCTTGCCTCATTTAATGACAACATGATTATATTTGGAATGGCGCCTTCAACCAATTCGGTCACTAACTCACTCGCTAAGTCGTTCTTGTCTCCCTCCTTTAGCCGTACGAATTCGTTCGCTCTCATACACGCGCACACACACACACACACACTCATATAGTTGTACATACGTACTAGCTCCATTACTGCCTTCAGTAGAGATCTCTTGAAGGTTTGAGCCAAGAGAAGTTGATCGCCGCCTTCTTCACGTTTCGTTGAAAGAGCGCTGAGCAATGAGGAAACAAGCAGATAGAGCAAAAGCTTGGGCACAGAAAGCGTCAAAGATTCAGACCCACCAGCATGCATGGACGACAGCAGAGGGCAGCAAATGCAATTTGCGGTGTCTTTGATATATTGGCTAGTTCAAGGTGGTAGTTAGAGAGCATACAGAGTGAAGGTAGAGAGAATGCTTACACCGACGACCAGGAAGGAGAGGAAGATCACACTACGTAGATCTATGTTCATCTCGGTTTGGAAGAAAATTGTTGAGGAGCAAATAGATCATCCTAAAGGCTTTCCTGATCGTTTTAGCGATGGAAAAAAATCACACTCCAGAATGAGCTTTTACAATAATAAAACATCAGACCTGTCAGTATTTGTCACTACAACTCACAACTCTGCGACAAATTCTCCCGTATTCATATTGAAAGCACTTGAAGCAAATGTGAAACTAATCATTCATCCATGACCGCGCATCCTTCATAATCACACTTGCCATTGGATCATTAGCGGGCTAGCTTAGCGTATTCAGGTATAAAGCAACTGAATCACTTGAATATAAACGTTATACGCTCTGTACATCCTGAACTCGGTGAATCCAAATGTTCAGCACCTCAAAGCTTACCTTAATTCGTTTTGAAGGTGGCTCTTGCATTGCCTTCTTCAACAGAGATTCAAGTCTTCCCCCTGCTGGTCCAGAGAAGGAAAAAGAGGGCGGTCCTGGAGGGTGTGGGCTGCTAGCGTTACTAGCGCTGCTACTTCCCCCACTTCCCCCTGCAGCACAACGGTCTTTGCTTAAGGGCGAGGCTGGGAGAGAATGTGACACTTCCTTTCGCTTATTATCACTTTTATGTTTCTTCGATTTGTGCTTCTTCGGGGCACTAATTGAGGTCAGGCTCTTGCCAACCACAATGCCACTTGATGACGTTGAAGAGGTAGTCGTCGTGATAGTGGAAGAAGTGCCCAAAGAATTTGGATGCATGGACCGCTTGATTTTCATTTTCAGAATGGGACCATTAGACATAGACGACGTAGAGGAAGACGATGACGCTGGAGAGGCTGGCAATGAATCCATTTTGGCCTCATGGAAGTCCGTACCTGGCCCAGCGGCGGAAGACCCAGCGGACACTCCAGAAGAAACAGACCCTGCAGAGGCCATGGTTCACACCTCTTTCGGTCAAAAACGCCAGAGATGGGTAATCCAAGCTTTCATAAGATTCGTACAACCGGGGAGGCGATCCTTAACCGAGCCATAGGCCTGTAAAATCAATTTGATTCAAGCTCCAATTAAACACTAGGTCACCAGATTTTCTATTGCAGATAACACAAGAACCAAAAAAAGCTAAATTATTGACGTCATACCAGCAATACCTTTAGTACAGCAGCCAGCTGAGTCAAGTAAGACGCGAAGAAAACCGGTTGGCATGAAATCAATGTCGAACATTCACAAGAAGCTAATCACTTTTAACTTATCAGGCTTCCACTTCCAAAGAGTAATGATTGAAGCCTTCCCACTTACAACCTCCAAAACTATCACATCAGCGCCACTTGTCTATATGCATCGTCATCAAAAGAAAAGAATTTAGACGAACCTCGAAAAAAGAGGCGTGGGGGTTATTCACTAAAAAGGGAACCAAAATTGAAATTCCACAAGAGTTCAAAATCTGGTCAGAATTCAAAAGTTAACCAAAATCATTTTAGAAGTTGAAATATGGACCCCCATTAAATCCATGTTTAACGTGAGCCCAAGACCGTGTTGTAATGCCATATTTGAGTTATTAAAATTCTTGACCGAAGAACATACGTCAGTCAATGGTCAAACTATCATGTTCATGCATTCAGATATGAACTATGGGCAGATGCACGCCTCAAGAAAGCCCATTTTACTCGCCAACAGGGACTGGATATCATTGAATTGAAGACACGACTGATTTGATAATCAAAAAGTCCCAAATATTGGAAAACGTCAACATTGAATTGCATTTATTCGTCGCATTAACATGAGTTCAAAATATAGCAAACCAGAATCATACATATTGCATCTACTTTTCTTACCTCATCAGAAGGTAGTATATAGCTTCATGGTCATAGAGAAGGTGATATCCAATTTCAAAATTATGGGTGTTTTTTGCAGAAAATTATGTGGTTCTACCCACTGCCTTAACGCCCAAGATCACTCCCAAACTACTCATTGAGTGAGGACGATCGCACTACCAAGGTGAGCCAAATTCTCGCATTTACTCTCTCTCCTTCTCCCTCCCTTCCTCCCTCCCATTGCTCGATTGTTCACCTGATCTTTAACCTTGCTGGTCGCCTCTCAAACCATCGTGAGATTGATCTTTGTGTTAGGTCGGATGCCGTTTTAAGCCTCAGCTTCGGCTTCTATTCCTGAAGGAAAAACTGCCCTCGCCCTTGCGTTTTCCAAATCTGTAGAGATGAACGAACTTAAGGCAAAAAAAATAAAGTTAGATTGCATTTGAAATACTATCTATGAACTCATTAGTTCAATTGTTTACGAGGCATTATAAGCTAATAGCAAGTTAGGTAAATATTAGTCATAAATTCATAGTTCTTTGCTCTTGAATGTTCATACAACGTAAGATAATGTTTCAGCCATATGCGTAGACAAATGCAAAACGATAAAACTCGTAAAATAAAGAGTTTATTGTAGAGGATATTATGTGATCGTCGCACTTCATCATTTGAAAAGTAATTATGATACAGCTACAAAGTAGTTTCTTGTGTATTCGCCACACGTTACACTTTTTTGCCAATAGAACACAATTATCAAACTATTTGCGATGCACAAAGACGAC
Source organism: Tigriopus californicus (assembly GCF_007210705.1). Taxonomy (NCBI): domain Eukaryota; kingdom Metazoa; phylum Arthropoda; class Copepoda; order Harpacticoida; family Harpacticidae; genus Tigriopus; species Tigriopus californicus. The sequence goes on from NC_081443.1 coordinate 6,197,304, forward strand.
AAAGACGTTCGATGTTAGAACAATCTAAAATCTCCGCAGCTATAGCGCAAATTTGACGAATGTTTGCTTAATTTGCTTCTCTTTGAGTCACACTCAGCTCTGAAGTAAACCAAAGCATGTGGCATCGTAAAATACCGCCTTGTTAATGAGTCTCGAGATGAAAGGTCTTTAGCACAAATGGAAAGTTAAACTCGATTTGATGCAATTCCTTTGACGATCTCCCAGAAAATCAATTCAAGGGATTAAAACCCCAACGTGCTGTCATCCTGGAGTACAGTAGATTACCCTATCTTACGTGCTCTCGGCATTCAACGACCCTGGCAAGGTCTGAACGTACTTGGGGGTCTAGTTCTTGCCCAGATCTCGTGGAGGAGAGGGAGCATACGTAAACAAAGCAATCAAAGCCTCATTAAGGTCTGGGAGCCAGGGGAAAAGAAGCGAAGGAATATACACAAAAGAATCACCCGAAGAACTTTTTTTACGGGACAGCCATCTCACAACTTGATATATCAGTATCTTTTTTTCACCGCATATTTGTCTTGAATCATTTTGTTGTCACTACAGTGAAAAAAGCTCGTGCGCCCGGCTACGTACAATATTTCGAACTGAAAACCGAGGTTAAAAAAGGTGTAATTCTATTACACTTGCCAAGGCTCGAGTTCAATTAGATTATCGGTCATCATGCATTAATGTCATCAATTAATATCTAACCTAAAGTGCACCAATAATACTCCATAAAGACGGAATATGCCCTAACTACCTAGCTATGAAGCCTCTTATCACTAAAAGTATATCTCTTCCCGGGATCCAATGCATAGAGGGGCCTATACAATAAAATAATTGACTCAGACTTGACATTTGATAGTAAAGCCCGTTCTGCTCCCCACAGTACTGATTTGATGGCAATTTATCAGACTCAAACAACTCGACTCATTTTTTCCGCGGGCCATTTGCCAGACTATACGGGCAAGGAACACTCGGCAGCTTTTTGAGAGTTCGTGTGTGCATGTGTGCGTGCGTGCGTGCTTGTATGCGCGTCTATGTTTGTTCGTGTATGTGTATGTCTGTGTGAGTGTGTGTGAGTGAATGAACAACGTCAGTAAGAGCACTGAGCATATTAGGGACTGTGTAAGAAAGTAGGCGTCGGGCAATTCAAACTTGATTGCTTCTCATATAGCCTGTAAATGTCGGTCTCTAGATCCCGGGAGCATCAAAGAAAAGTCGTTCATATTTTCGTGGTTTTTTTTGTTTAAGTGATCAAAAACAATTGCTGACGAGATCGGGGTCGTGTTTAATGATCTTCGCGGATGCATAGGATTGAGCTGAGCAACGAGATAAGACGGAATATGTGCCTTCTATGTCTTCAATGTTAATAAGACACATGATTACGGACACTTCATCCTTGACAATGACAGGGATCATAATTGTAATTGCTAAAGGCTCAAACTTGATTCAATACCACTTGAGCATTCCTCGGCGGATTCCAAATGGATGTATTAGATCGCAGGATAAATATTCTTCCTTCCCTCCCCCTCTCGATTCAATAGATTTCCAGGGATAGGGAAACTTCCTTGAATCGGTTCAAGGTTTACTATCAGACATAGTTCAACCTTTGAATCGATTACAGCTAGCTTACGTTGTGGTCCTCTGCATCAGGCCCACTCTCGATGAGATTTCTTGCTACTTTTGGCAGAGCTAATTAGCTTGACTTGTGAGTAACGTGCAAAATTATGCAGTTTGTCAATCCAAATCTGATTGTATTCCTTTAAACATTGGGTGACAGGCCAAAGAGAACGAGAAAGGGGGGGGGATATTCGGGAAAGAAGGAGAATTCTCATACAACTAGAGAATGAGTCGAGCACCAAAGGCAGCCAACACATGCATGCACGCACACACTTCCTACATGGTGTAGATATGAAGCACGCACACACCGATAGGATAGCAAGAGACCCACGGATCACTCGTCGTTCTGCTCTTCCTCCATGAAGATCTAGTAGCGTAGCAGCACAGCAGCCTAGAAGCCAAGGGGGTTAGCCCGGTTCCCAACGGCAGGGGTCAACATCACAAAGACTCTTAAAACTATTGAGATGTTTTACATGTTTGTCCGTGGAAATCGTGATGGAAAAGCCTGGATATTTGAGCTCACTTACCATGGGGTGTTCACAAATGATTTAAAGCACTGGTTCACTCTCGTTTGGGCCTAGATTCACTTGAATTTGATTAAAAATCCTCGCCTCTCCTTCACTGGCAGAGCTCTTTGAGTCAGAGCCCGTTTCAGATCTCTGTTTAGAGCGGGCTGCGCCAACAGCGGACTTTACAGACACAATCAGCTGTGGCTCGCTCTCCTGGGCTTGTCGCAGCCCTGTCGCTCTTCGCGCCTGATCTGGCTGCCATCGCACCTCCTGACTCGTCGCCGTTCTCCTTCTGAAACGCTCTGAGTCCCTCCGAAGAGTCGTCGGCATCGGCCTCAGCGATGATGGGTTTGTTGTGTACTGGTAGGCTGAAGCCAAGTCAGGCTGGCTCGAGCAGGACTGGAAACATTTCAACACCACTCACCAGTCACTAGCCGCCGACCCCCCGCACCAAATCTGCGAAGGACCGAGTATGGATGACGGTAAGAGAAGGCAAAGGCTGAAATGGCCGGGCTCCGGGCCGCTCCGGGCACACAAGAGATTTGAAAGGCTCGGCTAAAGGGATTCAATCAGTGGAACTGTGATGGAAATGTCGGGATGGGGCAACTAAGCAAACCATATCCATGACTTGTCCCCGTCGAATATGTCCTCCGGCTGGAAGCGTTCACTCACGGAGCTTGATATTGGATCAACCATCAAAGAGCATCTCCGGCAAAATTCTGAGCAATTTGTTTGATCAGGGTCAAAGCAAAGAAATTCAATGGTTTCGCATTCAACTTGCCACATCTTTCCACTTTGAGAATATGCGTTTTTGTTACCATTGCACACACAATATTTGTCCCTACTTGGACTCGAGTTTCCTCATCGGTCTTTTGAACTTTGTGGGATAAAATTCTTGTCTAATTTACGATATGCTTCAGTTGATTCGGCTTAGTCAAGATAATTATGATTGATCTGGCTTCCATCTCAATTTATCCACATAAAAACAAATCTTCTCTCAAGATGTTTGAAAAGGTGTGAAATTGGCATAATATTATTTCATATTTTTGTAACTAACTAATTAGTTAATCAAGTTTTGATCACCCACCATATTCCAATCAGTTTTTTTTGCTACTAGAACCTCGGGCCATCGCCTCAGATCTTTAAAAAAAGTTTTCATTGAGCGACGTTTGGATGGGAGCTTGCTAGCTAGGTCCGTAGCTTCATAGTACAGCATGGATCCAACGCGTCTGACGGTGAGGGAATGCTTGAACGAGCCTCTACACGTACGTACGTACATTACTCGCTTAGGCTGAAGGATGTGGATTGGAAGTTGGATGGATGTTCAACGAGAACCGTGGAGGCGCCAGAAGATCAAGCTCCATTGCCAACTGAGAACCATCGTCATCATCATCATCATCATCTTTAGGGTGGAAAGTCACGTACGGTACCTCAATCAGGATCGCCGATTAAGGGTTTACAATAGGACGGTTTTGATTTCAGATCTGGCTTTATTCATCGAAATACCATTGCTCCATGCATTGAAATTCTTTACTAGGGAAACGATCAAGATGGTCGACGATGCCAATGATGTCGTTTATCGGGTAATCAGAAATGGAAAATCTCGGGTCCGCCTCTTTCATGCTTGATAGCGTGATGTCGGTTACACTTGTTAAGCAATTTGTAGAGCAATTATTTGGGAAGCTACGCTCAAGGGTATGTAAATGCTGCAAGCGAAGGGTTTAGTTTATGCAAACGGCAAATTCAAATGATCAAACTCTAAGGGTCCAACACACTATTTGGCTGCCCCTTGGACTTAACTTTGTCGAGGTGTCGTCCAAAGTTGAAAGGGGGTTTGCCTGACTGAGCAGGGCCAGGAATCCTATCTCTCAAAAGTTTCAACTTGCTTGGTTATCATAATAACCCAAATGGTAGTCAGTAGAATAATTGACCGACCGACAACTTCGGTTCAAATCCCCTTGATCCCAAGCACTTGGTGATTGAACGAAGATTGTTGATGATCTCGCAAGACTGTGCTTCTATTTCGTGTCAGGCCCGCGTATCGACATTTGGCTTATTGAAGATGTGGTCATGCGATAACTGCATCTCACACATAAGATTGAGAGGCAAAAGATCCGGACATACGAGACAGTTGATGGTGTTTTAGATTTCCTCCATGTTTACTTTCAGATGCATGCACAGTACATTCGGCCTCACTCGACCCTCAGAGATGAAACGAGGACAAACAAGCAAATTGGAACTTGTGTCTCTGTTCTCATATTGGTGTGTGATGAAGATTGTGCTTTCGGTTTTTTTTTTGTGCCGTAATCTTTATGGAATGGATCTTGGTAAAAGTTTCCAAAGCATGAAAGGACTTGTTTGTCTCAACTTTGAGAAGTTTCACGTTTCCTTCCATTTGAGGAAGGGGCTGAGATTTAAGTTCTAGTCAGAGACGAAAGGGAATGTGGGGACAAAAATTTGCTCCTTAAACATGTCCTTATCTTGAGCAAACATTGTTTTGGTGTGATCATGTGGCTTAGTGGCCGTCCGTCCATTATCTGGGTTAGTTCGTCTTATTTTTTAATGAAATGATAGCTCTACTTGTTTTGTTTGACTTCTTAAATATACCGTCAGATCAGACCGGTCCATTCATTGTCTTCATGTTTGATTGCATTTCAATTTGTCGCTCATCCGTTTGTTCTAATTGAAGGCGATGAAATTCTCTTTTCTAATGCACATCTCGTCGCTGGTGAGGTGGATAGCTTCCTTATTTAGTTATCTGCCCACTTATTTCCCATACTTTCCCCATTCCCCTATACATTCATACTCCGTAGAAGTTCGAGCTCCTTCTCAACATCAGAGTCGAGTTGACTATGCAAGTGAAGGTACAAGGGAAAGAGCAGACTCGCTCGTCCTCTTCGTGTTCCGAGTAGTTCGTACGTAATACTTCCATACACTCGTAGTGGAAGTAGTAGTAGTAGTAGTAGTCGTTGGGATAGGAAGGGCAAGCAATACTATCCGTTTAGCTCTCAGCCAAACCTACACAGTCAACTGAGAGTCGCTCTGCCATAAAATGTTCAATAGCAATAGAAGAACTGGCGAGGAGGATAGCTACGTTCATCGTTCGTTCGTTCTTTCCTCCTACATACTCGTAAACGTAGTCGTCTCCTGCAAACACTGAATATATACACATACAAGGGGCAGAGCAGTGAAGCAACTCGGGCGAAGGGACGAAAATGGAGGGGGGGGGGGGATATACTGAGAAAAGATGTGTGTTTCACACTGACAAAATGACCTAAATCTTCCCGTTTATCATCGAACGAAGATAAGTTCGTTCCATGGCGGGAACACGATTCGACACCTGAGACGAGCAATTGCCGGTATGGCAACAATATACTGGTTGGTTTTTGCAGTGTCAGGAATGAATTGGTTGTGTGGTGTTCATCCAATGATGATACGCAGCCTTGTAATCCATCTTTATTATATGCGGCTTTGGTGCGCTATGCGAATTCATTAAACACCTGACTAAGAGATGCTTGAAGTACGGCTTAAAGTTTCATGTGACACCAAAGATATATTGCTTGAGGTTCAATTGAGAATTGCTACCCTACTTACCCTACCCCTAGGTTATGAGGGGCTTATTTGCCGCCCTGGAACAAAGAATGATAGTTGATGAAGTTTTAGGGCTTCGTTCCTTTTTTGGAGTCAATTGCTCAACAGGAAAAGTGTTTAACTTGTTTCTCTAGACAACTTCTTTTCACGACGCTCATTAAAGTTTGCCCAGTGAAAAACAAGATTCGCTCAATCAATTTTCCTACTCCTGTTGGGGAATGAAGAACGTAAATCCTATAAATTGTGGAATCAAATTCATGGAATATGCAGTACTTTCCATACGCTTGGAATGGCATCTTCAGTACTCATCGACTCAAATGTCTTCTAGTCTTACATGAAGGTGACACTAATCCAACAACGATCCTTTCAGTTCATTCCAAAACCATGGCAAACCTAAGGAAAGGACAGCCCAATTCATAACGAAGTCCCTTGAGTTGATTCCATCACTCAATATGCATGTTTCGCTCCAATACAATGGAGTGCTTTTCGCCCGAATGAACTTGGTGCTCAAACATTGATGCTAGCCCAGTCTGCTGCTGCTGCTGCTGCTGCTGCTGCTTATAATGCAATGACTGCTCGCTTGGCACCACTGCCAGGAACAGTTTCAGTGGCTACCACTGCAATAACCACCACGAACCACACATCATGTACAACGTTGTTGTTGTTGTTGTTGTTATTGCTGTTGTTGTTGTCGTCGTCGTCGTCGTGGTCGTCGTCCTGTTCGGCGTTGTTGTCCCAACCATCGTCTTTCCCTCAGTGTGCTTCAGTATCGCCGCTAGCGCCTCCAATCCAACTTCTGGCGGCACCAGTACCATCACAGACACAACCATCACTGGCAGAGGCAGCATTCTTCGTCAACAACCTTTTCCTGGGACCAGGGACTTACTGCTACCACGATCCACTGTAGTGGAGCACTGATTGCACATCCGTTTATTTCGGACGCCTGCGCGAGGTTTGACATGGCCATGTACACGGTCTACAAGCCAATGAGAGGCGAGAATTCATTTCAGACCTATTCTTATTGGCGCACACAGAGGAGAGATTGTCGAGAGTCGAGGGAAATAGTCTCTTTGCCGGCCTTGGAAATTCATCCGTGGCACAGATCGATTGTAATAAGGGGGCAAAGCTGACTTCGCTTCCACTGCTGACTGGTGCTCGAATTCTAACATTACTGGCAGTCATTGTACTGGAAGTAACCCTGGAAGAGGGGATTTTTTGACGAGCTTCACAAGTCTCATGCCAACTGTAACATCGTCAAGGGAGAGAAAGACGAGCAGAAGAATCTCAAGCTCGGAGCTCGGTGGTCTGGCGGGGCGAGGGCGAGACAGACGACCTAATATCATGGAATGGTTTTACAGCAAGCTGAACGGATTAACTCCTAACTATTATTCAATCCAATCTAATAGTCTGCCCTGAGGGAGCTTATCCATATTCAATAGGCCAATGCCCGAAGACGGCATCAACATTAATGATAATGATGATGATGATGATGATTGGAACTATTGATAACAATATCCATCCAACAAATTAATGCAGAAAAGACACGAGAAAAAACTTGGTAACATTGTGAACAAGGGGTCAAAGTGGGGAATTCGATCTCACCGAATTTCGCATTTTTTCGGCTTGTAAATGCACTACTGCATGTGCTCCACATTAACAATAAAAGAAGGATGATCTTGGAACTGCAGTTAATTATACCACTTTGAACACTCAAAATATGTCACTCAGTTTAACCATTTAGCTGCACCAGGGCAGTAATCTGTAAGACAAGAGTAAAGAACAAGTTATCCGAGAAAGAGTGTGTTATAAGCAATTGTAGGCAGTTCCTTTTTGCATTCTTATTCAGCTTGCAGTGAAGCATCATTCGTCCTTTCATGATACTTTAAGAGTTCCAATGCCTGAAAAAGTGTGAAATTTCTATATGCGATGGGTGGGTAATTGACGGAAGAATTTGGTGGCTGGATCACAATGTGAGATCTCGTCCAGTTTGCGCCTTAGCTCAACAGCTCTTGGTGATCGGGGATGTCATGGTGGTGTGCACCATCAAAACTTGATCAAATTCATAACCAGCTCCTCATTAAACTGATTATACATTCTTGCCTTGGCACTGGCAAGAGGTCTTCGCGCCACCCGCTGGTTTACTCTCATAGCTTAAGCTCCAGGAACACTTGGACTGTGCTTGCTCAGGACTTCTTTTACAACTCCTCCACCTCTCCTCCTCCTTCTCCTCCTCCTCCTTCTCCTTCTTCTTCTTCTTCTTCTTCTTCTTCTTCTTCTTCTTCCCCGTAGTCTTTTCCTTCTCCTTCTACGGTAGTGTAGTTCTGCTTCATCCCCTGCTTCTCAGCTGCCTACTCATTCACTCACTTACTACGCTCAGTTCAGTCTCACTTCGATCCATGTATTACTGTTTACATTCAGTACGTACGTAGATAGTCGCCTCGTCAGACAGTCTTAGTCCCCCCTCCCCCTCGAACTCCACAGCATGCAATGTTGATATCCATCCATCGAGTCAGAGACCAAATCTTCAATGGACCAGCCCTAGGTGTTCGCAGCAAGGAGCCTCCTTTGACGTTCCTCGTACAACACACAGTCCAAACTGATGGGATTCCTCGTCTTTCCACTCGTCCAAAACACTTCCAAATATCACCACCATCCTTGATGGATATTCTTCCTGCTTGCTTGGCTTATTCTTTGCCTCGTCTCGTGGATGGGCCACTCCATACCACTTTTCGAAGGAGCCCCATAAGTCAAGGCATGATGTCCGAAGTAACGAGCAACAAATTCCCTTCAACGATGATCTCAATGTCATTTCCTTCTTCATGATCTTCACACGTGTTTAACTTAATTCAAGCAATTGATCGTCGAGCTTTAGAGTTTGGTCAGTTCTACTTATTGGGACCTGTGTTGAAGCTAGGAATTCTTTGAAAGTATGCACGCAAGGATCATTATCGTTCCAAGCATCAAAGAAAAGACCATTCCTGCCGGTCAACGGAACAATGTAAAACCTTGGCACAGTATCGACAAGAATTTAGTCAAGTCATAATGCATTGCAGAGTGCACGCAGTGCTAGTAGAGAAATTTGGCGTATTTAGTGCATGGAATGATTCCTTTGATTCAGTAGGCGACATGTTTTCGCCTGACACGCTTATGAGATGAGTGACCATCGAAATGAAATGAAATCATTATCCAAATTGATTTATTGCTCCATACAATAATAATTGAAGATTTGATCGTTCATAAATTGTCTAGTGAAAAGCCCAGTAATGTGTCCAGAGTGTGATTCCGTAAAAGACTAATTTAGATTAAGTTTGCACCGCACCGATCCTGAAAATGGTTCATTTTGCTGAATGATGAAGGTTTAATTGTGCAACTGATAACATGACATTAATTATGAAGAGGTAAGAGCACAAAAACGGTCTATGAGTTCTCTTCAAGGAAGACAGATGGGCTGGCTCAAGGGCTCGATCTTCATGTTTTGGAGCTTGCCCATTCTCAATGCTCCCTATAGTGCTTGTATTACATCCCATCTCGGAAGGTTACCCACAACAAGCTTGACTCGGTTCCAGTGACTACCTCCACGTTCAACCTGCGTTCAGTTGCAAAGAAGTACATTGCTGTGGTGGAGTTTGGGGCTCCTTCAAACCTACCTTTCCACTATCTGGGAGTGTAACCTGGTACACTGCATTCAGAACAAGCCTGCTGTCCATTGGACCCGGCCACAGATTGGCCCTGCCGTCCCTACTTCTTCTTATACATCGCCTTGAGTGGAAAAAGATTGGATGGTTTGGAATAGTAATTTCATAGGAACATTTCTTTGGCCCCGCTTGGCTTGAGACGAACCACGATGGTGTCCCAATCTGAATGCTCAAAAGGACTTCTTCCTTTTTTCCTTCGTCGCCGTTACTTGTTACATAGTCAGCAGCTACTCGGAACAGATGAAGACGACACTTCTGCATTGAGTGTGGACACCCAAACCAGCAAAAGATCCTTCCTGGGATCGCTAAGTATAGGTCCTATCCATAGTGTGCGCATTGCTACTGTACTAGCTATAGTGATAGGTCATCCTTGTGAATGGGATTTGTCGCCCCCACCCCACTGGAATATACACCACCACCCATTCACCCATCCTACCAACATTGACACCCTTGAGTCATCATGGTTGGGACACCTTGCCTCCCTCGATACTTACTTGAGAACAGCAAATTATTTGAGTCATCTCATGTATTACAAACAGACATTATCGACCAAAGAGCTCACTCTCGCACACTTACTTTCGGATAGTTTATTGTATTGTCCTTTCATCAGCGGGAAATAGTTCAGTGTGTTCACCATACTCTTGGCTACGCCGGGTAATAAGAGGCATGCTTGCACGCCTTCACAAGTATTCCTTCATAGGGTTTTGAAGCGAGCATTGTTACTTTTGTTGGAGCTAGGAGAGCTATCAAGAGCAGATGGGGTCTTTCCTTCCTATGTGTAGCTCCAGGCTCAATCTTCTTCGGCATGCTCTTAATACTGCTGTGAGGCTGATGTGCTATAGTTCGGTAGTACGAGTATGTCGAGATTGAGTGTGGCCAGCGTCGCCTACACTTCAATGGTGTGGTCAGTCAAGCATAATGAGGGCTGAAATGAGACCTTAATGACTGACTTGCCTTTTTGTTTTCACGTCATTGTGAATTCAAGAAGACGAGCGACTATAAAAGGGTCCAGCGAGCAAAAAATGCCGGAAATATTAAATGCAACGATTAAGTGAAGATACGAACTTAATCATGCTACATACCATGTGTGAGCAAAGTTATGTTGCCTAAAGACTGGGAATAGGGATCTCAAACGATTTGAAATGGGTCACGGATCATCTTCACGTACATTACGTTGCTTACCTCTGTCATTGGCCTTTCTAACCATCCAAGTCCAAATAAATCCAACATTGAAGGATGATCTATCCTCATGAATACCAAAGTAAGGGCCATAAATCTTTTCTGGTGAATGCATGCATGTGCCGCGCTCTGAGAGAGTGTCGTTAATGCCGCCCCTTGCCATTACGCCATTGAGAATTGAATCATATCCACACCACGATCTGAGAGTATTGGATAAGCGGGCGCTGAAAGCTTAAGAATGGAAATAATTCTCAGATGTATTTCTCTGCCTCTGTTTACTCTGCTCGAATGAGATAATTGTAAAGGAATAAGATGAAAATGGATTCATTGATGTTTTGTTTTGCTGGTCACCACTGACATTTTTAGAAAGGAATAACTCACTCGTGTCTTGGAGCTTTGGAACGCCAAAACGACGAGATAAGGAAAGTTGATTATCAAGGTTATTATTCAACTAATGCATCTTTCATCAATCCGTTTTAGTCAGTAATTAGTCTCGACGATCATAAGTGCATCTACCACGTTAAGAAAACTTCGCTGATCACTGATATTCGAGAATTAGGCAGAGAAGAAGAAGAAAAGTACTTCGTATTCCAAACCCCCCCCCCCCTTCCCCCCCATTGTGTGCCACGGTAACCCTTTTCTTTTATTCACATTCTCCGTTGCATTTCTGCTTATTTAGCTTACGTTCGAGTGCCGAGGACAGCTCGATCCTCTTGTGGCATTCCAAAATTCTCCCTGCTTTTTATGTGCAAATGGCCATGTGGCCCGTTAGTGCTACGGCCAACTCGCATCTGTAAAACAACTGGAACGATTGTCTTTGCCTTGTAGCGATCTTTTCGGCAGGCAATTAGACGTCACTTAAAAGAATGACTATCAATAAATTATTACCATGACTCTGGGCTGTGAAGCGTACACATGGAAATTAGGGTGGAAGTGATTCCAGTTCTTCTAAATCATGGACCACGTAACTAATCCGACAAATTGTTCAAAATGATAATTCAGGGTAAGCGTGAATGAAATTCAAGTTTTTTGACGATTATGAAAGATGAGCATAGCTGGCTCGTCTCTGTTGACGCTGATTCTCAATGACTTCTCATGACTTTTCTTCGACGTCCTACGTCCTTCTTTTTCTCATTTTGGTCCTCTATTTCTTCGTCTTCCACGAAAACTAAACCCGAAAGAGCTTTGGAAATACTGTAAAAGGGGCGAAGCGAACGATGGATCTGAAGTCTGTATCCAGTGGGATGACGGCAATGCTGGTTGCTGAACTAGTAGTGGTGGTTGTAAAAGAATTGGTGGTGGAAGAAGGCGAGTGGTCGAAAGAACAGAAGTGCAGCAGGTTTGGAATAGTGGTAGTAGCCTTAGCAATGGTTGTGGTGGTAGTCATAGGAGTGTTAGGGAGAGGGCCAGTGACAATGGAGTGGTGGTGCGGCTGTTACTACTATGAGTAGAATTCTTACTACGAGAACAGCTACTGCTGATCGTGGCCGTGATGTTACGAGCAGCAGTAGCTGGAGGGACTGGGAAGCATAGAAGTACTGATTGTGCTGAAGGAAGGGAAAGAAGAACTAGCGCAAAGAGTCGACATCAGAGAAGCACACAAGAAGAACAGAGTGGTACTGGCGCTAAGAGGGATTGAAGGAGAAGCAATGGGCAGCTTCAGAATTGATGGCTAGGAAGATAAATTCCAAGATTTTCTTGCGGCGACTAGAAAAGATGAAGAAAAAGGCACAGCCTACACTGTAGACTGGAACTCGAGTTTAAGAATGAGTCCAGTGGGGGTTCAACATGAGATTGAAGTAGACTAATCTCGACATGGCCAAGCATGTATATAAAATGTATATCTTTCTTGGTTGCAATTGTGAGAGAGTGGTCAGAATCCAATCGAACTTCGATTCAGCATTATCATTAAGTCAGGTCCATGCCTAGTCAATCCAAATACTAATTGGTCCATAATCAAGACAATTGCTGTACAAATAATACCGACCGAGAGCTTCTCACGATGAGGCTAGGGAGAAATTACTTCACCCTTTGATAATCGTAATCCAATTCGTTATTGATCGCCGTTCGCAAGCGTTTGCTCCAAGTTGGCCAACTTGGGGATTGGGGCTAACCTTTGCCAGCTGGGATGATCTCTTACTACTTATCCGCTTCTTCTTCCAACGTGCTGGCAGGTTGCAACGTGCTGCTTTACACTCGTACAATCGGTCTAATGTGACTCTGTTTTGTACTGAAGAATACGAGAGTCGTTAGTGAAAATTACCTCTTCCTGTGAAAGATCAGCCCATCGACAAGACGAGTTGCTCCTGCTGCAGTGTGCAAAGTCTTCACCACGGCTGGATTTGAGATGGAATATGTGTCGAACGGAGTCAAGATTGTCATGAACTCTTCTCTGTGAGCTGGGCTGTTAGTTATGGAGATTTGGTGGCAGGGACGAAAACTAGGAGGAGACGAATAAGAAGAAGAGGGAGGAGGAGGAGGAGGATGGAAGTAAGAACCATATCACTTCTCCCGTCATGGGCCGTTTGCTTCCAGAGTCTCGTGTTAATGTTACAGGAGCTTCAAGATTCAAGTACCACTTTTCCAAACATCATGGAGGGTGTTTCTTTAAAATTTGTAAGATCACGTTAAACATATTGAAGCCTATTTGATATTCTCGAGGTGACGTTTGTTATATAACAAGGATAAACGTTGAACAGATTTTGGTTAAGATTGTTGGGAATCGAGGACAGTTTCATTTTCTTTATATGATTCGTGAGGGTCATAGGCGTTGGATCCGTTTCCCGACATGTCAAAGTGGGAGAGAGTAAGAGGCCCCTATTCGTTCTCATCGTAGACTTCCTAATGTGCTATTATGCCACACACCGAGCCAAAATGGTATTCACTGCCGTAGCTTTTGCCAAAGTTCCTGCTCTCTAAGTTGGGTTCCCTCCGTACGCTTGAGTCGTAGCAATGACGGTGTTGGTGGTTCCAGTAGTGTTAGTGGTAGTAGTAGTGCGGGAGTCTGTTCATAATAAAAGAGGGAATGCTCGAAGTGTAAGCTCAATGAGGGACTGTCGAATGACGACAAAAGTCGATTGTTCCCTCTACTAGTACGGTTTGTCGTCACCCCAAGTAACCAACTTACAAGGAGACATGAAGGGTATTGAAAGGAAGGGCGCTTTGGTCCGACTGAAGACTGGATTAAAGAGAGTGCAAATAAGTGACCCTTATTTCTGATTTTCAACACTGTGCTTCAGTCTTTCCCAAAGGGCGGATGATATTCTTGTTTTTGGCAAAAATGCATTTCTACCCTTTACGTCTTTGTCGCCTTCTTATTCTCAATCTTCTTTCGCTCTTCTTCTCCCTTTCCCGACTCGTTCCCGTTCCTCGGTGCTTCCATTCCAACCATTAATTATCTCTCTCGTTTTGGCTGGCCCCCTCTCCCTCTTCTCTTGGTTGGTTGGTTGGTTGGTTGGTCGGTCGGTGGGCTGTTGGTTGCGCTCCTCTATGGTCTTACTCTCTGACGTTGGTTCCTCAGCATTTGCCTCTAATGTTCTCGGTTTGCAAGCTTATATCCACAGCGAAACGACTCGGACAAAGGGAGGTTTGGAATGGAAAAAATGGTTGTTTATTGCTTAGAGCTCCTGCTCCTGCTGTAGCACTCTTTACCGGCTAGAGGTTTACAACGAAGATACTGCCACACTGTTGGCCAGTTTCTTGGTGATCATGGAGTTTTTTCACAGGGAAAATGAGCTATTGTCCTTGATGACACTTCATAAATGATGGTTGGCTGGGGTTGACGAAGCAATAGTTTGCTTCCAGGTGAGAATGATCGTTCTTTAGACAAACAAGCGAGTCTCGGGAAGTCTTTTTTGTCAAGTCATTTAGTTCCTACCATAGAGTACTGATGTACTGCTTTGACTGCTTCCACTCTGGATGTTCATGCACATATTGTGGAAGCCATTTTGAATGGAATAGCTTCATGCCCTAGTGACATTGTCCTGTAACATGAAATTGCTGTAATTGAAACCTTTTGTTCCGTTTGATTGCAAGAAGTGACTTGTGGTTCTCATGGACCATGAATCAATTCTGTCTTCACTAATGTGTTATTGGACCTCAGCTACGGACCTTATGAAAGAAAGCTGGCCAGGAATGAAAAGAAGCCTTAATTTGTTAGCTTGACTTGACGAGAGTTGATGTTTTCGTAGTCAAGATGTCGGCCTTTTTACTACAGCTACCATCTCTTCTTCTACTTCTTCATTAACAACTACAATAACAGCAACTACTCCACACACACATTTAATGCCACTCTGAACAATGAGATCAAGCAATCCACGATTGGAACACCAGTTTACAGAGAGAGCAAACAACATTCGAATCTGAGATGGTTTTAGCACTGATAAGTTTGTAGCGATTCACCAGCCTCCCTGAAATAGATGTCCTCCACTTATATACGTATATATTTATACATATATACAGACAATAAACCAATTAGTACCACAACTATCTTCTTCATTGTAGGAACTTCCCTTACCTCCCTACAAGTTCAATTTAAGATGACAAGAGCCAAAAAAGCGAATTGTGTGCGCTCTTAGAAATCATCAGCTCATTCTAACGATATCTTTGATGCATGTGAATTGGACGAAAACTTAGAGTATGTATCGTTGAGCATCTCACGTTTCACAAAATCGCAGGGTACCGGCGACCAATGACTCCCTTCCAATTAAGAGGTAATCACGCAGCTATGTTTCGAAAATTATTGCTCGCCACTTCTAATACACATTATTGCAATCGTTTTCAATTCGAAAACACTTTCAAACGCGAGATAGGGCAACGTCATGGCTCTTTCATATCACACTTATGGGAATTGATGATCCCATGACCATGCTAGATCAACAACCATGATCTGCTAAAGGACTCATCAATTCAATCTTCCTTCTTATTTTTCCCCTTGTCTCGGTCGCCCTTTCCGTTGGCGCCGCCATGGTTATACTTGTCTTCGTCGCAGTCGCCGTCGTCGTCGTTTCCCCCGTGGTTCTGTCGGCCATTTCATCGTCCTTCTCATCCCAAAAATTTAGCCAGATAGAACGAGATCCTCTGGTTAGTGCATGCACGCACCATGGCCATTCACTTTGCGTGAACGAGACCATCCGTGTTCGTTTCGTTTGGGGTCTCTCTCTCCCTCTCTCTCTCTTCTCCTCAGGCAAAAAGAGAGCTGAAGACGAGGAGGAGGAGGAGAAGGAGGAGGAGGAGGAGGAGAAGAAGGAGGAGGACAAGGAGAAAGAGGAGAAGAAGAAGAAGAAAAAGAAGACCATAGCTAAGTAAGGGGAGAAGAACTACAAAGTGTGATCGTAATCTCTCCCAATAAACAAGACCCACCGACGACTCCTGGGTTCTATTGAGGGCTCTTAGATGTGGCGGGTGACTAGATCTCCCAAGATTCGTTTGGTTGATCTATTCACATCAAAGTCGCTCACTATTGCTTAGTATGCGCTATTAGGTTAGACTTTACATAGAAGGGGAAGAATTACTGACACCTATCTCGTAGAGAGCGAGTTAGAGTGTCAATCGCCAATCCGTTTCAAATACCAACCTTCACAACATAGGGGAGTAGTGAATTAACCATTCCTCATGGTTGAGCTCAATCAGAGGACAAAATCTACTTTGGGTCTAAGATTGAATTACAACGAACCAATGAGCGGATAAGTGCGTACGTAATGATATCATCCACAATTCCGCATGCTATAACCAACATTTTTTTCCTCGGAGAAAAACGAAAGACTCACGCAATTGATATAGGATTTTCTTTCGATAGATTCTGAGGAATCATAAACCACCGGTTGTGTGATGGTCTAGCAATCTGACGTCGGGATTGAAATGACGTTATTTATTTGATGATCCTTGTCCCGAGGCACCGCTACAGACTCTCAGTTAAGTAGACAAGCCTCACACGCACTTTGATTGAATCAATTAAGCAATTTCTTGTTTGCCCGACTTCAGCCTTCGTGAGCCATTCAGTTGCATCCGCAATCATCTCAGAAACGAGTGCCAAATTCTCCGTGTATCAATGCAAATTCCTGGTTTGAGTGAGTGAATGATGTGAATGGAGTGAACGCAGAAGAAGAAGACGACACAGAGATCGCAGAGGGCAAGCAGCAAAAGACTCCTGAAGT
The DNA here is from genome assembly GCF_007210705.1 of Tigriopus californicus. Taxonomy (NCBI): domain Eukaryota; kingdom Metazoa; phylum Arthropoda; class Copepoda; order Harpacticoida; family Harpacticidae; genus Tigriopus; species Tigriopus californicus. Next base: position 6,214,056 of record NC_081443.1, read on the forward strand.
CGGTAAAAAACTTCATGTCTTTTTCCATCTGATCTCTGGCGGCGTTCATTCTCCGGCTAGTTGAGTGCTCGCCTCCGTTGGCCCTGTTCCTCTGAGACTGTTAGCGCTCGCTGGCCCAGTCTTGTGAAGGCAGAGGCGCCGGCGGCGTTGAATCGCTCGTTGTCGTGGAAGGCCAGTTGTAAACAGTGGTCCATCTGAAGAAGAGGTGTGGATTTGTTAGTGATTTGTTGATTTTACTAAAGGTCATGACACTGGCCGACTTTTAACCTGGAAGCAGTGCAATTGTGCCACTCTCAGCTGTTCCAAGTGAGATCTTATACTTCTAAGGAACAGACCGTGCGTTCTCATTGCCAAATGAGTATTGACCTCGTCGAGTTAATTTGATTGGAACCGACCGTGCGCCAGTTGATCTGTGATTCTTCTTGCCTCGCCAAGTGATTTATTGGTTTCCATTTCCTTCTCATCAGATTCTTACCAGGCTCCAACTCAAATGGTGTGCTTGCCATTGCGACACCATTAGAGAAGGAGAACTGCAACATCCTAGGATTTTTCACGGGGTAATCATTACATTCATCTCTAATTCAAGTGCTAATTGCACGCCGCTACTAGCTTCATTGAACGGGCAGAGTGATGACTCCTGCGACTGTGCTGCTGCTGCTGCTTTTGCTGTTGCTCCATCTACTGCCCCTCATGTTAGTGCGAAGACGACAACAACGACAGCTAATACCTCTACAGCTCCTACAGCAGCAGCAACCACATCTGGAGTTCTGCCGTTACTATTAGAGCAACTGCTGCTACTTGTAGTCCCCCACACAACTCCTTCCTCACTGTCTGGCCTACTTCATCGGCGGGTGTTATGTTTACTGAGATACTGACAGACGAATTATCAGTTACGCCCTCAGGTTGACACTCGGGCACGAAAGAAGGAATGCATACTTGAGCATTGTATATTATCTTTGTGTTTGATTTGAAATCTGCTCGTTCTCCATCTACCCAATGCCATAGTCGGTCCATTTGGGAGTGGTTAGCTTTGGACAGTAATCATTGCTGAACCACTTCCATTTTCTTCCCTCGCTTTTAATCTCAAGTCGCTCTCAGACCGTTTGTTTCATGCTGCTATCTTTTTTCTATCATGGTGCATTGGATTGGATGCATGTACGTAACTGAGCAGTATCGAAGTGGAATCCAAATCCCGTTTTTAGTTCAAACAAAGACGGGGATGGGGACACATTGTCCATCTTACTTTGAAAGCATCTAAAAAGCTTCAAATCAGTTCAGACATGTGACTTAATCATCTTGTAATTGTGGGCAACTTTTTTGAACTAGGACTAAATCCATCAGTGGAGCACTGTTCAATTACACAAGGCATGGATGGTGATTGGCACTCATGCAATGCGAGTCGCAAGTATCCCAAGTGTACACTATATGCTACTTTTGTATGAATCACAAATCCTAAAACTTAAAGACAACTTATTGTGCACAAGGCACAAAGTGCATAATGCACAAGGCTTTACCATTTTTGTGGAAAAAGAACTGAAGCCAACAACAGTATGGTGGAACTTACGGTCTCAGCAGGCACATATTGATGAGTTGGTCTTGTGCGGGACGAAGAGGAAGAGTAGATGGAACGGATAGCAGCACCATCCCACAAAGACCAGCAGCTACAAATACAGCAATAACAACAACGACGACGACTTGGGTAGATCCAGAGGGGCCATTCACCACTATCGGAGGGGCACAAGAGAAGCGAGTACAACTTAGAAGTGTAAGAGCAGCAGTAGCAGCAACAGCAATCCCAGTTGTGTCGCCCTTAGCCTTAGTTGTTGCAATGGATTGAGGAGGGGGAATTGAGAGACAGGAAAGCTGAACATGATATTGAGTGTAGTTGGACTGCTCATAGCCATGAGAATGAATAAAAGAGAAAAGAAGAAAAAAATTTTTTGAGTCACTCCATTCAGGTAGTGCGTAAGAGGATAAGAGGAGAAGGGGAAAAAGGCCCGTTTTTATGAGCATTTGCACATTTCTATTTCTCTCCAAATTTTATATTGTTATATAATAGGGACAACGTCACACGATTGTGAAAAAGGATTCTATTGAGCCTAATTGTCAACTATATCGACACCTTCACACCTTGGGGTATTTTTGACCGTGACTAAAGGAACAAAGCTATTTTTTTCCAAGTTGCTTCTCGAGTACTAGTATTTGTTACTGTGCATCAAGTGAATCTTAAATTGTTTAT
>NC_081443.1:6219145-6280679 GCF_007210705.1 Tigriopus californicus
CTAGTGGGGCTTCGTGAATGCATGTCTGTGATGTGCCAAGAAAACTATCCCACTGGTAATGGTATTGCGGTATTCAGAAGTACTTCACTTTTGGTGGTTTGCAGTACTGGAGCGTTCGTTAGTGGCTCGAAGGAATGTAATACGTTCGACAGAGAGGAGTCTCCTCTGTCAACTTGATTTAAAGCAAAACAACACAGGACTCACTTGGAGGTATATTGAGACGATGGTTGTGCATGAAAGGAACCTCTTTTGCTAGTTTTTCCTTCAGTGGTAGCATGAACATGCTTTGACACCAAATATGGTTGAAGTTATTGTAATAGAACCTAAGTAAGTTTCTGAGTGGTAAGATGCAATCTCACGAAGCCTTCATGTTCATTTTATCCTTTTGAAATTGTTTGAACTCTTACACATGAATATGCTTTGGAGAACCTAAAGATCCCTCCATTTCGTGAAATCGCCATTTTTAGTAACAACATAAATATCTCATGCGAATGTTTTGTGAAGGAAAGGAAATTCTGAGTTCGTCTTTCCCTTTGCTCCCTTTGCTTGACTCGGCCTCGTCTTGTTGAATCATGGGATTAAAAGGGGAAAGGGAAGGGCGCATGCTGTAGACTGCTCGAAAAAAGGGAGACGGAAAATGGAAAATGATTCACTTTGTCTTTCTTTCAAAGTGCCCTTGTGCTTGAAACAGGTCTTGCTTTACCAACCAAAAGTGAGCACATTTGCCATCCTCTGCATTCTACCGACTGAAGGATGAGAAAAGTGGCAAACTAGAAGAGACAAGTCTCTTAAGCTTTTTGAAATGTCAGTCCTTGAAAATGACCGAGCCTCTACTCCACCTAGCAATAATCGGTCATGTTTTACACGATTCAATGAAGCAATCTATAACTTAATTTCCTCTTTTCTTTCTTTCCTGCTCAGGTAGCGTTGTTTCAATTGCAGTTTCGAACCAATAGATGGATTGTCCATCATTGTATCGCCTTTTGTTGTACTTGCGGTGAGCTGTATCGTTTTCTATTGACAGAAGGTCTCGGTGGCAGACACACATTACAAGTAATTTCAGCGCTTTGCTCCTTGCACGTGCTTATTTACTCGCTTTTCTTTCTTAGCTCCACTCTTACGGACTATTCTATTTTTCACTCTGGTGTTTTGTACCCTCGCCGTTCGCTCTGCGTTACGTCGTACCGCACACAATGTTCGTTCGTTCGTTCGTTCTGCTTCTACTCAATCCCCTCTCCTTTTCGTTGTCGTGCGTGTATTCCCGTTGGCTGGCCAAAGGATAATCTTTTATTCCTCGGGTAGCATACACACAGGGAATGCATGTTTAGTGTGCTCCAACCGACTCTGCTACTGACATGTACTATTCCTGGCTTGATCTCTTGGTACACTTTTATTAGAGTAGTACGGTTATTTGAGCGTTCGAGCAATAGATCACATTCTAAAGAGCCATTGATGATTGACAGATATTGTTTGCCGTGTGGCAAAAGCAGCATCGGGCAATTAGAGAACCTATTTCGGAATTGGTGATTAATGCTAATTTCATGGTAATGAAGTTCAAAAGAAGCATACCTCACTCACTCACTCATTCATCCAATCAATCAATGATGAGGTAGCTGTGTTTTAGCAAGACAAGGGTTTTCTTTGAAGGAGTACAAAGCTGGAGATTAAGCTCATCTCACCGGATGGATACTCCTGTATTTCTATATTGGACTCCACTTAACACCCTAGTTTTCTTGTCTCTGTTTTCATTTTTCTCGCTCTTCCAATCAGTCCCTTGATGCCCCATCATTTCCTGTCAGAGCCTATTTGGCGGTTCTTCATTTCCAAATCATTTCAACAAGAAATCGAACCAAACCCTTTCAACACGCACCGAAAAAAGCGAGTGCGAGGGGTAGATAGATTGATAAAGAGAAAGACAGAGAGATAGCGAGAGAGGCTTACAAAAATGCCATACCATTGTTTTGGTTCTCACTTGTCATGTTGGCATTAACAGCGTGATCCAACAGTCGTCGTCGACGAGTTCCAATAGGACTCGACCAGAGCTCCGACCTACTCGTATTCACTGTGTGTATCTGGAAGTACATTCTTCAAGCAAGAAAAATCCCTTTCCATGCCTCGGATATCAAAATCTTGTTCAAAACGAGTACTTCAATGCCGTACAATTACTTGAAACTGAGGCTACATGAGTTGATTGTTTGGTTAGTTTTGTGCATCATCACTTCATAACCAGAAGGGCCTGTTTGAACGCTAGGGGATGCTTTGAGAGATGAGAGAATTCAGATTTATTCGGCTGATTACCAATCTTATTAGAGCCATATACCACCACACTCATCGTGGTGCGAGTGAGCGTTTACGATCCCTTGTGGGTTACTTCCTCTCTTTCCCTCACATTCTCTCTCTCTCTCTCTCTCTCTCTCTCCCTCGCTATGTATGCGATGCTCCCCCTTTCAATGAGACCCCTATTCACATGCAGTGGTAGGTTTTTTTTCATCTGCGAGCGAGGATGGCAGGCGGAGAAAACGGTGTCTATTTGGGCCCTGTATGGTTCAGAAGAAGATGAAGCCGTAAATCTTCCTTAGCTTTTCTTGAATATAGTGAGCCAATGCCAAGGCATTTACAGAAATACTTTTTTTACCTTTGCCCACGAAGATGATGGTATTCGTTAACAAAATTGAAGTCGACTCTTGATATCTGCTACTTATTGAATTGAAGAGTCACTCGGTCGGGAAGAAGCCAAAGAGCAAAATCCCTTTTGATTGAGAGCTGCTATCTTAATGCAGTTAAGAAGTTAAGCCGACAGCGTGTCGGCAGTTTTTGAATAAATCCGACAGGATATCTCTTTCTTCTCACATGACCAGAGAGAGAAGCAGGAAACAGAGTGGTTTGAAGCCAAGTCATAAGAGCAATGTCGATGGAAACATTGTACACTACTTGGCGAGAACGTTAGCTTTGTTCTGTGGCATTGTTCTCTTCGCACGTTGTACCCACGTTACGCCTTATTAAGGGAGTGAGAGAAGGCTGCGATGAGCCAAGGATCGTCACTGCAGCAACATATTGCCGAGAAAGGGTTAGTTATCATGGAAGCAATTAACTTGTAAGATATCACATTACAACGCTGAGCTTGGCAAAGACGGCTGAGTGAAAATGAGAGTCTTGGGCCGACACTGAATCATTTGCGCCCGCGGCTGACTTCCCTAGCTTCACCCGGGAAAACGCAACGAGTCAATGTGAAATTCGGAATAACGCGCTTTATCAAGCCGTGTTTGTCCCAAGTGAATGCATGAACCCGACTGGCTGACTCAATAAAATCCAAAGAACGCTAGAAAAAAGGAAATTGGACAAAGGGCAAGGGGGTTATCAAGTGAGGGGAAATTGGATACACGTGGAGATTCAATAATGCTCTTGATGATTAGATACAGATTGCAGGAACAAATCAAAGCGCTTGTATGAGACAAAAAATGAATAGCTAGGGGTTTGAGGTGAGAGATGATATCTGTTGTCAGGACGTCAATGGATGTCAACCACCGTTGAGAGTGAGCTTGAAATTCAATTACTGTCCTGGAATGGGAGGGATTTTCGAAAAGAAGTTTCAAATCACTTCCTCTTGAAGGCCTGTGGTGTGAAAAGCCCTGAAAAGTGCCCTCAGTGGTATGTGTGTGTGTGTGTGTGAGTGTCAGTGTGGAGGAGGAGTAGGAGTTTTGGTGGTGTTGGTCCGAGTATGCCTCTTGGAGACAGAAAGAGCAAGATAGAGAGAGTCTCTGTGTATATGTGTGTGTGTGTGTAAGTGTGGGGTTCAACTCCTAACTGGAACAGTGCATGAAGTGGGGCAAGAAGAGAGGATGGTGGTGTGCTTCTTGTGTTCCTCGTCTCTTTCTTCTTCTTCTTCTCCGTCATTGTCGACGTCGGCAGTGTTCTCTACGTCTTTTCGATTCCTTGGCGCTCTATTCCTCGTTCTCGTGGTCGTCGTTCTCCTTAGTTTGGCCTCGTCTCCGTTTCTCTAGCTAGCATGTCTTCTGCTTTTCTGCTTTTTGCTCAAATGCAATGTGGAAGTGTTCTCCTTTCATTCCCTCATCTTGCATGGCCCCACTTCCCCACTCGTTCTCCGGCTTGTACTTCTTCTTCATCGCCGTCGTCGTCGTTGTCGTCGTCTGAGCCGTTTCCCTCATGCTTTCTAGCAGTCCCTCTGACTCCAGACGAAACTTCTTTTGGGGAAAAGGAACTATTTCCAACAAAGTCTACTTATGTTATGGGTCTTCTGCTTATGCAGGAGGAATGGTAAAAGCAAAAGGGACCAACAGCAGCCTTACTTTTCATAAAGAAACGAGTGGAGTGGGACGAGGATCTCGCCAAGAGTGAAGTCTTTCCATTTCTATTTACATTGCTTTGTTGCACAACCCGTCCAATAAAGATTAGCTCTCCCTGTGAAAACATATTTCAACGCTTTTTGTTGCTCTCGAAGCACAAGTTCGTGTTCCTGCATTGGATGTTTGTGGGGGAACTCGAGATCATGCTGCTTGCCTCTACTGAATGTCAGTCAAACACCCGTACAAAATGTGGCCAGGAATGAACATCGAACAAGCAAGTCAGCACACAAGCGAGTACGAGCTAGCAAGTACCAAAAAGAGCGAGCGAACGAACGTATGGACATAGAAGTAGAGGAAGCAGCAAAGACGAAAAGCACACATGGGGTTACGATACTTGATGGTAACGTGATGAGAGGAGCTCAGTCAGCTTTATCGGCAATTCTCTTAAAGCATGTTATGTCGACGAGTGGCTCTTCATCCATGATTGTGCCAAATGTCCGCCGAGAGTGGTTAAAGAAACATTCAGCAATTTCGTCTTTCGCACCAAGAGCAAAGCAGAACTTGATCGTGTGAAAAGATTTCCCCTCCTTTTCAATCGAGGGTTTTATGTGATCATGGAGCGAGAAAATAGTTTCTAGTTGACGCTTTTGTGAGGATCGCATCTGCTGCAAAAGAATTTGCTGGCCACTCCTGTCATATTTGGCCAGACCAATTGACCCTGTTTAGGAATTTCTGAGCCTCTCATAGTACGTACAGTGGTTGGCCATAGTCGGATGTTAGTCCCTTTCAATAAGTCTGAAGTCTCACATTGTTGAGCTCTTCTGTGCTGATGCACAACGTCACTGATTCAATGATTCGCAGAGTCGCTCACTCCCTCTCTCGTTCAATCATGCACTCACACACTAGTCTTTGTGGCGGGGTAATCATTGTTGGATAATGAAACGATCATTTGCTTCTTTTTTTATTTGCAGAGCTTCTCGTTCTATTCGAGGAGAGCATTTCGGTTACTTGGCTCGAGACTGGACTCATTTTTCCCTTCTGATGAGTGTCATTGACACTTCGAACCCCACTCCTTCACCGTGGAGGTCGTTTTTGCCACCGAAACAGTCTCAACCTCTCCGAGGCTGTTTGTACCAATGCAAAAGGCTTCAGTTGTAAAGCAGAGTGCGAGTTCGGACCGCTCTCAAACAAAGATTGGGACAGCTGCCAACGGCGGAAAGAGTAAGGACGACAATTTTGACCTTGAAGAGAACGACAACTGGCCAGAGGTAGATTTGGGGAACCTCATCATTGGACTTGATGCCGACATTGACAAGGCCAACACACGAGCCCTGTCGCCTTCCACAAGTACTAGGACGTCTTCACCCTCAGCGGCCATGTCTGTCTCTAAAACAAAAGCAATTATGGGCTCACAGACTGTGACTGAATCGGTCGTGGGCAATGGTGCCACACCACCAACCTCGTCTGGACCTGGAGGGAGCACATCTAGCTCATCAGGAACAACATCGAGTGATAAAAGTTTAAAAGTGAAAATCAAGAGAACCAAACCAAGTAGTGGCTCCTCGAGGCACCCAGAAGGTAACCTTGAAGTAGTGCAATCCAATAATAGTAACAACAGTGACTTGCCCCAAAACGGTGTTGAACCTAATAATAAAACCGTGTCTGGCAAAAGTGATGTGGGGAAAACTTCGGGTAGCTCTACTCCTCTCAATGCTGCCGATGTGATATCCGCTGTGACCACTGCGGTTGCCCGTCAGCATCAGTCAAGCTCGTCATCGACGAACAAAAATGTGATAGGCAAAGTGAAGTTGACTAGTGGTCCCATGGCGGGTAATACATTGACCTTGTCCAAGAGTGGAGCCAATGGATCTCCCAATCAACCGCAAAACGGAAAGATTTCCAATGGGAGTGCTGGTGCCTCGTTTAACCCTCGTGCCAACGGGTCCTTGTCACCGACGTCTTTCTCTTCCTCCAGCTCCATGGTCAATGGACCCTCAGGAGCTAATGGGAATCAAAACGGCCCACCTCCCAACAAAAAACAGAAGGTAAGCATGTCCGACCAATTACTGCCTATGAGCTTTCGAGCCGGCCAATATTTAAGCTAGCAAATGTTATCAATGTGTTTTTCACAAGCACGGCCTAGTTGACACCTTCAATTCTGTCTAAGGTGAACAACACCAAAATCTTTTGGTTCAAAGCACAAAGCGAGTGCCTTTTTTTCTCCATCTTATTTCATTGCCAGCCCCGACGCAGCAAAGGAGACCTTCAGTCGCTTCTATGCTCAATTCACTCAATTCCTTCTCTCATCTTCACGGTGGTCTTCTGTTTCTCTCATTCTCGTCAGAGTCATCGCTCTCAGTTTTTTCTCCACTCATTTTTTGCTGGAGAAGGTTGTCGGCGAAGATGGCGGTGCCACGAGTACGGCTCTAAAGACAGCAGCAGCAGCAGTGACAACAACAACAATAACAACAACAAAGTCTTCGTTGTACACGAAGACGAACGACTACATTGAGACGATGGCCCTGAGCCAGAGTCCATGCATGGGCAGAGGCTTTATGGGTAAACTGTGCTTTGGCTAGGGTTGCCTTGCGCTAGGAATGTGTCTTGGATAGAATCACGCACAAGTATCAAAGAAGGGTTAACGAATGAGTTTAAGCAGACCCACGTCCTTTTATTCCCTATGCAATGCTTTCTTACTGACCAGCTACAAAACGGACTCGAGTAAGGTTCGGCTGGACAAAGAAGCTCACCAGCCTTTTACGGTTTGAAGAGAAAAGGGGAGAAGGAGAAGACGAGTGGTAAGAATTTGGACGTGGTCTCCAATTTCCTTTTGCAAGGCGATAGAACGAGATTCATGCCATGACGAGGGGAATGGAGTTGGAGTGGTTGTGGTAGTGAACCTGCGTTCCCATTATCGAAAAAAGCGTTTCTTCTTAAAGTTCCCCTCTTCTTTTTCTCAAATGGGCAGTGTTTTTTTTACCAATGGTGTGAAAAAGAATGAGAAATATAGACCACCCTAAATATAGCAAGTTTGATGAATGTGAGACGTTGAATGTTTGAACGAGAGTCTGTCTGAACCATAATGAGGGTCACAACAGAGCGGTCCTTGACAGATGTTTGCCTTGGGAAGATTAACGAGCTTCTTTTATTTTGGAAGCATTTGATTGACTTCCAGGGTTCTGAGTTCAATCGGTCAATTTCAAAGAAGCCCGTTCTTCCGCCACTGTTCAGAACGTGGGCTTTTGTCCCTACGAGTAATTGTCAGTGGGTTACCAAACTATAGTGTGATCCTCCAGGGGGTTTGCTGGACCTGTCAATTGTTGGCTGGCAATCATTTCACTTTTGTTTGCATGTCATCGGACGATAGGATTAACGGCATTCCTTGAGTTTACGGTCGCTTAACTTGGCGAGCTGAGCATTGATAAACAAGAATTCTCCTTTTCACTTTGAGCATTCTCATTTGCTAAGCTTACCAAATACTGAACTGGCTTTGTCTAGAGGTCTCGTTCAGGTTTGGGTGTCACTCGAATTCAAGCAAAACGTTGAGAACATTAATCAAGAGATCATTACCGATCTCCAAGATTTCTGTTTAAGCCGTAGGATTGAAATTCCCAATTGCATGGTTGGTGCTAACCAGTTTAGATGGGAAAATTCACCAGAGCCATTGGAATCGTGGCCACGATCTTGGACATTTTATGGCCTCTCTTACATGACAAACTTGAAAAGCCTCTCCAGATTCTCCCTCCCTCTCTTTCTCTCACTCTGGCCCTTGAAAGAGTCAGTCGGTGTATCCTCCGTGCGCTAGATCCAAGTGCTAAAGCCAACACCACTGCGGGAAACATGAATAGCCTCTCCAGCTAGAACATCAACAACAACACATTCACTCTGAAGCATTGACGTGGCCTTGATGATCAGTTGGTGCGCAGTGTAAAAGAGACTACGATTAACTTGAACAGAGGAACGTATTGCCATCCAATTTTGTTGGTTCAAGTTTCTCTCCCCTTTTGCTTCCGAAGAACGGAGGCATTTAATCATTTCCTTGTCGCTTTTTGTCTAACCAGTGTGCACTCTGGGAAAGTCAACCACTGCACCAGAAAACCCGAGGTTAATTACTCTCGCTTTGTTGTGGTAGCAATACATTGGAGGAACTATCAAGTTCTCATCGAACCGTTGCTTCCAACATCTCTTCGAAATGACACAATAGCATGAGTGATAGACAATCTCTTACTCGGTATCTCGAGGCATCTTAATTGATGAACAATATTTGCGACGACTCGACACATCTTTTTCGACTTTTTCACACAAGAAGTTCAACTTATCGTGACCAAAGTAGGAAAGAGCTTAATTACATGCAACTTTGACAGCATGTCATTAAAGCAATGGACGGGCCAACGAGAAACGAACTTACAGAATGCAATGTGAAGGGAAAGAGGGTGTGTGTGTGTGTGTGCATGTGTGCGTGTGTGTGAGAGAGAAAGAGAGAGAGAGAGAGAAGGAGCAGAGAGGTGAAGAGAAGTGGAGAAGTAAACGGAAAAGGGAAACGACGATAGGAGAGCCAGATAGAACTGGAGCGAATGAGGAAAGGGAACGACGCCGACAACATCTGGTCTAACCTAGGGTAGAGAGAAAAGTCAGCAAATCATTTCCAGCTTAATTCGAGTAGGGGAGCATTAAGATTTTATTGACTAGGGCAGGAAGTCTTTATTAGAACACCAATTGACCTCACCAAATGAAGTGAGAAAGAGCTTAGACTTTCTTGGGGTATGCGGGACGGTTGGCTCTCATCAAACGGATCGTATCCTCTGTCGCTGTCTCGTGTCTGTGACGTCCCTGAATTGAATTTCACAAAGTGTGCATTCAGGCAGAACAAGTAGCAGCTCACTGGAAGTTATTTTACCACTTAAGTGTCCAGATCCGACCAACAATCTGTTCTCGATTCAAGTCTTAACTAGAGTTCTCCCCTCGCCCTGCCACTCCTTTTCGACCCTTGCTGTTCCATGGACCATGTTCTCAGGTCGTTCCAGTGGACGTCTGTGGGGAAGACCCAACCAAATGGAGGGAAGGAAACTTTTCTGAAGTTTGCCCCCTGCTTTCCTGGTCTCTTTCTCTCTCTTCTCTCTCTCTCTCTCTCTCTCTCGTTTTGGTGCGTACGGCGTGGTGGAATTGGGTCTCCAACCCAAGACTTGCTTGCTTGCTTCCGCCAGAGCCTTTGTCCATTGTGCCCTCAAGTCTGAATTGCTTCTTCGGTCCTACAAGTTAAACTTACAATTTCGTTTTCGCCCATCATTTCTCTTTCACTATTATTCAATGCACTTTTTGCGGCCATGCTTGTGAACATTCAAAAGAATACCCGAGATGGATCCCCCAGATTTGATGATACTTTAAACTCATGGGCAAATAGATTTCAACCAAATTGCCCCATGCTCAATTGCGTTTACCTAAGGGACATCCATGAAATTGGCTAGAGACGAGGCATGCTTAACTATGAAGAAGTGCCAAACCGATTGATAATGCCGAGACCCATTCTTGATTGATATGCATGCTGGTATCTAAGTTTCTCTCTTTCTGTTAAGATAGACAATTTGCCACTTTTTGCCATCAACAACAACAGCAACAACATTTGCTAATGGGGCACTTCTGAGCTTTGTAGCTCGTATCATGGATGACTTGCCCCTAAGATTATGATTGAGTGCAACGACGGAACTGGGCTCTTCTAAGATTTTTATCCATCCATCTAGAGCACTCACTAGTGGTGCATGGTGTTCCGTTCAAGTATACTTCACTGAGGCTTGAAACTCGCTATCAGCAAACGCCATTTGATAGCCTTGAATGGACTGCATGCACCAGTATATATCGCTTAGTCTGTACAAGACTTCAAGTCTCTACAACGAATTCTAGTCCTAGTACTCCAATGTTATCGAGGGAAGGGTCCACAGCCGTTTTACGTCTATCCATTTCTCCAGCCCTTGCTTGGAGCGTCTGGCAAGTGTGGCACTGCTGCTTGCTTCTGTATGGTCTGCTGAGCACGAAACGAGAGAGAAAAAGAGAGAGAGAGACTCCAAGAACTGCCCTTCAGATGGCTGTCGCCCAAGCTCTGACTTCCCCCCCCCCCCCCCTTCACCCGTCTGCTCTTTGCATTCTGAATGAAAATTTATGACTTCAGTCGTAGCAGCACTAACGCCGAATGTGAGTGAGTCTCCTATGTATATGTAACACAGACCTACTAGCACTACTTTGAACAGTATTTCGTCTGTTCCTAACTTTGTACGGAGTATCTGTGGCCAACTCTGGGGTCGATTTTTCTGCGATAGCCAAGTTTTAGTACGAGCCACGGTGCGTGTAGCCCTCTTTTGCCCTCCTTGACGAAATGAGGCACATACGTGTGTATAAGCACTATGCGTGCGTGATGGTGTGTAGTATGTGTGTATGTGCCGCGATCGGGGCTACAAAAAGTGTGAGACAACTAACTAGAGGGAAAACGAAAGAGATCGGTAAATCTTTGATTGTTGTTCACTTACCACAGATTTGTGTCGACGAATCTTGTTAAAAGAAAAGTTTTCCATCGCGTGGATGGAACAATGAAGTCCTTTTCCTCAGAACATGCGTGCACGCCAACGAGCAAGTGCGATTGATGATGAACTTTACGTCGTGGATTAGTAGTGCCTTCCTCGTAACAGAGAATATAACTTACAAATTGCACTGCCTGTGTTTGCTTTGATATGAAAACCATACTCCTCTTGTCATGGCTACAGAAAGTTCCAATAGGAGATCGGAAAGAAGTACGCAAATCGTGCTCCACAGATAGCAAACAGAACTTCCCTTGTTCACGTTGTCATGGTCTCGCTTGGGTGGATAATAAGAGTTATTGTTATTGTAGGAACTGATGAGAGTAATTGTTCCACCAAATGATATCGGCCTTATCTCCACGTCAGCTTATCAAGCCAGCCAATCTTTTTTGTATTGGTCGCCTTCATGAGAGTCTCCATCCACTTTATTTGGAAGCGGTGGCTTCATGCGGTTATATCAGTGTGCATGCCCTTGTTGATAGTTTGTTGTCCCACACGTTGAATGGCAGCAGTCATCAGTTGATTTGACTCTGTAAGACTCAGAGACCCAGGCTACCTCGAGGGTACCAACCAGGTTCTACGACGAATTCTGAATGTGTGTGTCTCGTATGTAGATGAAATGCTTCATCCTGCAGATTGTACAAGTATGTGAGTATACTGCAGAGTCGATGAGCGTTCTCCACAATGCAAATGAGGGCTTATTTGTAATGTCAGTTAAGTAAACAAGGCAACATCCATGGTCTGCTTGTATCCTGGAGGGAGTTGTTTCGCGAAGGTCTGAAGGTCAATTGAACAAAGACAAACAGGCGTGGTGGCGAGCAATGGAAACTCTTTTGACGGTGCACACTCGCTCTTCACTTCCTGAATGAGTTGTCATGATACTAGTCTACAATCTGCAATTGCTCTTCGACAAGCAAATTAAGAACTGCCATTGCTACTGCGCTCGGGAATTGCATCACAGCCTAAGCAAAAGAAGGTGACGGAGCCAAATTTTCTCACGCAATACCGTTCCTTTTGCGCTAGTGCCAAGGTACCTCTATTCGAAACTATTGGTTTTTTTTTCTCGAGGGCGAGAAATCAGAGTTTTTTGGGGGGGGTTGGGGTTGGGGTAGCACATAATACAAATGTGGCAGGCTATTTGTTCGTCAGACTGAAAATTCTGTGTAATGAGCGATGAGGGGAAGAATGAATCTTTTTCTTGGCTATATAAATTGAAGACTGTCAGGCATTTGAAATCAAGGTACTTCTCATTTTATCGGAAGAAGAATCGGCAAATTGGAGACCATCCTCCTTTTTGCACGGCAAGAACGGAATGGTAGTCGGAATTGGCTGTGTGGCCGGCGTAAAATGTCACACTCATTTATCACTCCTCTCTCCTCGTTTTCCTTCTTTTTTCGTTCTTTCTTTCTCCATCTCTCACTCGTTTCCCTCTCTCTGTTCTCTGCGCCCCCCCCCGCCCTTCTCCCCTCATCTTCCTTGGATCGGTCTCTTCTCCGACTGTTCCACCAACGACGTTTAACTAGTTCTCTTGCCACCGAACTCCCATACACATTGCACACACACATTGGACAAGTATTTCGCTCAATGTCTTCCCCTGTGCATTGGACTGACTACGAGAGATAAAACATGTTGAAAAGAAAAAGACAAATGGAAAATGGTCTCGGCATTCAACTTTTAATCAGATTGGAACCGAACCGAGCGCCAAGATTTAGAATAAAGTCGGGCTAGCTTATACATTTACCAGACCTCTAAAAATACTTAAATGTTGATGAAGTTGTCTGATATGACTGACCATACCTTGTAGAGCCTTTATCAAGCATGAAATTGATGTGCTATTTACAGGATTGATCGGTGTGAAAATGACGTACGTTCGTGTTGTCAGCTCGAGAACGTACAAAAAAAGTTTGACCCCATGCATTCTGATTTCATAATCGTTTAATAGGCAAAGAACTCTGATTAGTCTCATCAATGAGAAAAAGACCTGCAATGCCTAATACGCAATTACAAAGTGACTCAAAGAGCCTTCTTTTGAGGGTGAACTTTGCATCATTGTCCATCGTTTGGAGTTCTAATTTTGATGCACTGTCCTCTTTGTTTCCAAGCCAACCTTATCGGTGGGTTAATCCTTCTCTAGGGTGTTAATCACCAAGGCGCAAGTGGTTGTGGTGATCTTGCCAACAGCTGTACGTAGGTTCTTGGGATTCTTGTCCAAAGTAATGGTGACGGGCTTCTCATCGAATACATGGTTGGTTGGTTGAATGACTGGTTGAATGACTGACTGGCTGACGGGCAGACTGTCTGACAGGCGGGAAGTGTGTGAAGCCGATTTCGAAATGTCCTGGAAAGAAGAAGTTCTTCTTCCCTCGTCCACAAAGGTTGGGCAGTGCGAGAAGGAGCTCCTCTTTTGCTCGAAAGAAAGAACGAACGGAACGTGATGACGTCGCCCTCCTCGACTTTGTCGTCGTCCTCTTTGGCCTCGTCGTCGTCGTCGTCATCGTCGTCATCGTCGAGGGGTTCGAAGTAATGTAAAAGAATACTGATAGAACTTGGGCACGAACGCGTACCGCCGAACATGAGAGGGGAAATTGAATAGCTTAGCTGTCATCAAAGGGAAAGAAAACTCGAAGCAAAGTGACAAAGCCAGGGCCACTGTACAACCCAATGTTCTAATAATGTGCTCTTGCCACGGCCAATTCCCTTTGAAAACAAGCTAATCTGTCCAAAAGTTTTTCGCCTTTATTTCCCCAGCTTCTTGCGGTTCCCCTCCCTTCCCTTCAGTACTTTTTCTCCCACTCTTTCCGCTTACTGTTTTTCTTTAGTACCCAAAGTGAGTTAATGTGGTTCACCTCCTCATCAGCCTCGAGGATTTAATTGCTTTTTGCAAGATATCCATCTAAAAACTGCGAAGAAGTGCCGGGAGCAGATTTGCGGCAAATCTAAAAAAGCTCTAGTCTGTGATGTTGTATAGATTGAATGGCTTGGAACCACGGACGTTTAGGAGCTCTTTTGATGCCTTGGCAGTTGTTGAATAATAACAATTATGTACTCTAGATCAGTTTAACAGCTTCTACGTAGAGTAACCCTGCTTCATATCTCCACACATGTACTGAACTTTGTACGAATGCTAGTCCTCTATACCACTGGTGTGAAAACCAAGCAAGCTTCCAAGGTAACACGCGATCTTTATCCATTTTCTTTCCGTTGTTGGTGCTCGCTTCGAGTTCTTCTTCACCCTCGTCATAATTCGAAACTCATGCAATCATGAATAATTAAACACAACACTGTCATTTTCTCTGACTAAGTGGCGCCCACGAAGAGTGGGGCAAAAAGCAGAACGTTAGAATGGCAAGAGTTTTATTATGTCCTTATCTTACTTGGCTGGCTACTTCGAAACTATCTGCTTTGAACTAACAGCCTCTCCATCGATCCCCCGCTTTCGCTTTCGTGTTCTAAAAATGGTCAATTGATCAAAGGCCAAACGACATCCGAAGGATAAGAAATGTGCCTCTTTTTTGAGGGGGGGGGGATAGTTTGTACTGAAGCCTGTGGAAACAGATTTGGTTGATAGTGAATGAAGGCAGCCGTTCACGAGGAAAAAGACACAAAGTCGAGCGTCAAGCTGGTGAAATTGAATTTAATATTTGATTAGACTTCAAGCCTGATTGACGGGATAAGTTGGAGTTGGTTGGTTGTTGCGGTAGTGTGGCGGGTTTTGTTACTCTTTGCAAGTTCCATCTGTCATCAAGTTGCAGAAGCAAGTGGTTAACTTGTTTGGAATAGGAACAGAAAGTTTCGGCAACCAAATTGTAGGCATTGCATCCTACCGTGTCATCCATCTTTGTTTAAACCGAAAGATGAGCATTCATTCGTTAGTGGAGCAAGTATTGTGTCCTCTCCGGGAGCTACATTTAACCCCCGATCTCAAAGGTGGTACATTATCAGGCTTAATATGCCTACCTACTACTATATGAACCCTGAGGAACGTCTTTCGTGGTTGACGTGAGGGTATCTTAGTTAAGAGGGGAGACATGAGTGGGTGTACTCTTGTCGGTTACTCAGTGCACATACTGTACATAGAACCAACAAACTGTCAAGGGCTGTAAGGTAACCATGTTCCTCGCTTACGCACACAAAGTCTTCTTCCAGTCACCCTTTACACGACGTATAGCATGGTATGGCCTTTGTTGCTGAATAGGAGCGAACTTTTTGGAAGTTGTATATTGGCAGCTAAATTACGGCCCTTTGCTTATTGCGGCAAGTCCAGGCCAAGCGTCACAAGAACCACCGAGAGAAAGAGAGAACAGAGAGAGGAGTCTTTTACCACTCTGAATGCGTGTATGAGTGCGTGCGTGCCTGCCTCTGCATGTATGACTGTGTGTGAGTGCGTTTTTTTCTGAGCACTGTAGCATGGGTTTTCCTCACTTATTCTTCGACTACTTTGTAAGTTGCCATCGACTCGTCGCTTTGTGGAATTGCTCTGTGCTCGTTCGGTGGAAAGAGGGGCGAATAAAAGAGGGAAGGAAGAAAGAATGACGTCGAGCTAGCGAGAAGTTGGATGGCCGTTCCAAATTCATTGGACGTTCACGACTTTTTCCAGCTCCAGCCACTTCCATATACGTCGTATATTCGTGACAGGCCTATTGATAGGTAACGAAGAGGCGGTTTGATTAGTGAATGGCAAACTCAAAAGGTCCTTCTTCCATGCCTCTTGGAAAAGAGGCCCAACACAAATTGGTATATTCGTGTATAATGGTATGATTGACTACGGTACCACGGAAATGACCTTTATGTCTCGCTAACGCGGTCTCTCGTTGACTACCATACCCGTGGGGGATAATGACCGATCTCTTTTTTTCTGGCTTTGTGGCCTTTCTCGCTTGTGTCTGTTGTTAGATCAGGCTGCATTGGGAGATAGAATGCTCAAGTATGTGAGTTTATGTGGTGAAGTAGATCAGTAAAAGTTGATGTTTGGGCTCGTTAAATGCTGCAGCCACAGTCTCAAGCGTTAGAATGTTATTATCCGCAACTCTTAAACCTGCAAATCTGTTTTTAACGACCCTGTCGGCTTAGCTGTTTTCAAATTTAAGAAGATTAGTGTTAATCTTCATGTTGTTTTTGTGTCTAGTGAGTTGCTTAACAACCCTGGTCGAATGTTATAGATGGATGGATCTCACCTCAGGTTTTCTTTTCATATCAATAGAGAGCTCGTAAATCAAAACAAGATCTCATTGTCTAACTTGTGTGTTGGCTTGTCGGAACATTCAAACTCGTAAAAATCCAATCGAGTGCAATTGTCAGTCTGTTTGGAATGCCATCATCCATTCCTCTCAATTTCGCAAGTTTGTCCTTTTTTCCATGGATCCTTGAGTTCCCTGTGCGAGCAAAGTGGTTCAACCATAATGGAAATAAAAGTATCCAACTGAGACCAAATCACGTTGTACATGTGCATGGTTCTCAGTCTTGCATTGGTCTCATGTTGTTGTTGTTGTTGTTGGTGTAGTAGTACTTGTAGTAGCAGTGGGTCGAACTAGTCTAGTAGTAGTAGATGTATTCCATGATGATGGTGATGGCCATGGCGTTGTCGAGATCTTCGTGGGTTGGTTGGTTGGCTGGTTGGTTGGTTAGCTGGTTGGTTTGTTCATTCCTTGTGTGGCTCGAGTTGGATTCTCTTTTTTCGCTTCTTCCCTCTCTTTCTGCTTCTCCTCTTTCGCTCTCGCTCTCGTTCTCTTCTCGATTGTGATTGTCGAGATCGATTTTATCGATTTTTGTCGTACGCCAAGCCTGGGCTGGCTGTCTAGCTGGCTTCCGATGTGTTTTTTTTCCCTGCTTGAGATCATGTCGGATGGCGGCTTTGAGCTCATTCATCTTCTTCCTGGCTCAAACCCAACAGAGCTCAATGATTAGGATGAGTTCAAAACTAATAGAGAGTCATCTTAATTGAATATGGGGTCATAAAATTACACCACGACCCAGAGGGGTGCAATTTAACACTCGGCTGCTCGATGACGGAGAAAATCTGGAATTGGCTCCAGTGGTTGAGTTGGGAGCAAAAGTCGATAAAGTTTGAATGAAAGAAAGACTGATGGAAAGATGGGAGGAAAGATGCTGCACCACGAGCCACCGATCAAATGTTTAATATTCAGGAATTCCATCTTCAAAGGAATGAAGACAAGATATTGGCTTCCCGCCTGCCTGGTTCTGGTTCCGGTGAAACAGCAGCAAGGAGTAGTAATGCGAAAAAAGAACTCCACGGATGCCACAATCTTTGATGTGAAAACTCCCAAAGAAATGTTAATTGGATTGTCATTTTCGTTTCTGTCTCCCCCACTGTCATTTTTAGAATTCTTCTCTCTCTTGCTGCTTCTCTTCTTTTTTCTCCCCTTCGTCTTTTCGAGGAATTCAAAGAAAACTTTGCTAATACGCAGACGAGATGAAAATTCATCACCTTTTTCCGAGACCGATTTGCTATTCGCCTGCCGAGGTTAAAGGCCTTCCTTCGCTCGCGAATTGGATTTAATTGGTCCGTGTTGATGACCTAGTCCATGAAAGAAACGAGCTGTCGCTTATCAGCGTTGAACAACATCACGCAAGATAAAATCAGGTAATAGAAGTGCATTCATTGCCTCGAATTGCCTTGAAGTGATGCCTTTGTGTGCGGGTGGTTGTTGGCACAAGTGGTCGTACTAGCACTTAAGTAATCTCTTGCGACACATCAAGATGGAACCATGAGCTGTCCCCGACCGTGATCCTCATTTATCCCCTGACAAAACGCTATCATTTCGATTTTGTATCCTTTCTTCAAGGGCGGGGGGGGGGCAAAATAGATCCAGAAGGTTTCAGCTTCTCTCGCGGATGCTGCACTTCTCTTCAGACACTCGAGAGGAAAAAAGAAGAAGCTCTGGATATTCTCGAGGGAAAAAGTTTTACTGCCCAAGCAACGCGTCTTCTCATTTCGATAGAACTCGGTCTCATTTTCCCCTTTTTTTTCCTCGGGTTCCTTCGCCGTTGCATTTACAGTGTAGGTACGTGTATTCTGTACTGTCTACTGTATAGTCGTTCGTCCACTCTGCTACGTACTTTGTGTATGGCTTACGAACAAAAGGGAGGCCAAGTTCTCCACATCCTCCTCCTCCTCCTCCTCCTCTTCCTTCTCGTCGTCCTCTTCCTTCCCCTTCGTATTCCACTCGGTGTTTCAGCTTGACAAATAGGTGGAGAATAGGGAAGGAGGCTAACCAAGTGGAGTCTTTGGAACCAAAAAATGGAACACATTTAGAATATTGGCACAACATGATGCTCATTTTCTAGCACCACCTCGTCTTTCTTCTCTTCCGTCAACACCGCGTCCATTTTGAGCGCGGGTTTGGTAAATGGTTGTTGTCAGTTTTTGTTTGCCACAAGTGTTTAAGTTGATTGATGTCATCATACTAGCTAGCTAGCTAGCATATTGAAAAAACCC
The DNA here is from genome assembly GCF_007210705.1 of Tigriopus californicus. Classification (NCBI taxonomy): domain Eukaryota; kingdom Metazoa; phylum Arthropoda; class Copepoda; order Harpacticoida; family Harpacticidae; genus Tigriopus; species Tigriopus californicus. The sequence goes on from NC_081443.1 coordinate 6,237,472, forward strand.
ATCCCAACCACACGTCCTCGCTCATTTTGCTTTAAAATAGAGTGCTTTGGAGCCCCATCCATGAGTGACCGTGTGCAAAAGTGGCCTACCCGCATGTGTACGTACACTACTACGTACTGCATGTAGAGATTCGGGGAAGAAAACGATTTGGTGTAATTTTTCATCGCCCTCTTCTCTCTCTTTTCACCCAAAACATGTTGCATGCTCGAATGATCTCGCTGAATCGCAGTTTTGAAACCTTAATCTTGGTAATGAACTCGAGGCACGCCAGGAGCAGGCCACTCACTTGAGAAAGATTAAGTTTTTAGCTCAGATTGATCAGGCCTCTGCCCCACTTGAACTGGAACATCATGATCATCTCTTGAACGAGCTGGATGTTGCATCAATAAAGGTCAAGAAAATGATGAAAGACTTTCTTGGGCGAGCTCGATAGGAGAGTTTTTGTTCCGTTTCTTTCCCAGTCTTTGTTCTCCCACATCAAGTTGAAGGGAGATATATTGGGACATAGCCACTGGATACGTTCGAAGGAATGGCCGAGCGAACGAACGGACAGAGACGAGCACACCAAGGCTTCCTTGTCCTGAGGACGAATGTTAAGGAAACGACAGAATCGCCCACCCACCCCACACAAACACTCACACACACACGCACACATACACACACACACACGCATCCTATCCATACAGAATACCGTTGTTCCCGCACCTCTGCCATTGAGGGATATAGAAAGAGAAGGAAAGAGAAGCGGAGAAGATATGTGAAGGGATCACTGCGTGAAAACCCCTCTGCCTTGCAATGCTTGATCAGCAGTTTTGTCGTCCCAAAGAGGGTATCACAAGAAACGAGCACCATAAACCATTTTTGAGGTCTTGGCCTGTCATTTGCCCCCTACCATATCTCACAGCCATCAGACAGGGTCCTCCAAACAGGACGAATGGAATGAAGCCATTTTTGGCAGTGCTAGAAGGGATCATGATGTGTCTTTTTCAGGCTACGTTTTTTGGGTTCAAAAAGTCTGCTCTTCAGCCGTTTTTCATCCAACCCACCAGCCACCCTTGAGCCACTAAACCATCGCTGGTGCAATTGAGAAGTAGCCTCGATGTTTTTCCTCAAGACCTAACTAGACACGCTTTTGAAGAAAAGAGTCAAATTTAGGATATTAAGTACCAGACTTCGTCTCTCTGGAATGGAGGGATGCGGTTTTCGACATCATATTGCATTTGTACGTACTTGGACGTTGGAGGGGAGCTTAGGGAAGTTTCTCCTCTCCTTCTTTGGGTGCTCTCAAATGCACCAGTAATAGGCATTGAAGAAAGCTACTAAAGAAGTTCCTCTACCGTTCTTCAGTTTCTTTGGGGCTGTGCTTAGCCTAAGGCTTAAGAGCAAAAAGCAGTTCAAACACACACTGCCCCAAAAGAGATTCTTTCCTTCAGGGATCCGAGCGTGTCCATCCATGTCTCATAGTTTCTTTCTGACTTTTTTCATTCACTGCTCGCTCTGCTTCCAAGCCTCCCATTCTCGACCAATTTTGGCTCTGAATCCTTCGTTCACAAGCACCCTACCATCCCAATTGCCAAAGCTTGTGGGCAATAACTGCATTCTGCGTCAACTTGACTCTTGTCACATAAAAAGATCAGGAGTGCAAATCTTGGGGTGAATTGTATGTCTCCTTGAGACCTTGAAGCCATTCCTCGTTTAGAACACCGTAGAAATCAGCTCAGGTATTTAGGTGATCACAATTGAAAGCGAGGTACAAAATTTCAATAGATAGATCACGCAAGTGATTGATGATGCCATAGGCACGCATATGCATGCATTACTCAAAAAATTTAGGTCTTTTGAATTCGTCATTGATTCCTCATCGTTATTTATGAAGCAGGACCAAGAAGTGCTACTACTGGATGAAACTCGGCATTGTTTCATGACAAACCCTTCTTTGTGTAGCGTTTACCTAAATGAGTGGCGCGTGTTTGATCCACCCTTCTCTTCAATCTTTACAATTATTATGTTCTCTTTTTCATTTGCAGGTTGACGCGAGTGTGAGCACGGATACGGGTACAATTACCGAGCCAGAGTGTTTAGGTCCTATGGATCCTGGTTCTTCGGTCACTCTCGAGGGGATCGTTTGGCATGAGACTGAAAACGGTAAGTGGATTAGAGACAATTCCCTTGTTTGACACTGGGACCTCGTGACAATCAAATTAAGACCCCTTGGGTCGATTCAAGGCCCAGTACTTTGATGGATACCGTGGGGATTTGGACCGACTTCTTTGTCCAAGGTCTCATTGGTTTGAAGCAAGAAACAAGTGCGCTCTTGGCTTTTTGTTGATTGGCTGCAAATGCAACCCCTCGACCTCAAGTGTTCCTTCCACTTTTCAATGACATTGACATCAGCATGTGTCAATCTCTCCATGTGTTCATTTTTAGGTGTTCTTGTTATCAACGTGACATGGCGAGGGAAGACGTATGTGGGAACCCTACTCGATTCTACCCAACATGTGCACCATTGGGCGCCTCCAAGGTAAGTTCGTTTTGCCTTCTTGACTTTAACCCTCGGTTTAAACTGCATCTGATTTGATGCTGCCAAAGGTCCTTATAAGTGTCATCAGCAGACCATTCGCGCACTGTCGTCAGGATGAGCATTTCCTAACTCCATGGGGACCAAAGCGTGGCTAAAACTTTAAGAGTGGCGTTTTCCCACCCGATAGATGCAATCTTGAGGAAAATTGGCCCATTCCTGTAGGGAAATTAAACCGTGCTTGAATGGGCAGTTATTTTTTCTCATGTTTGCAAGTCCTTCCTGAACATCCTAGGTATGGATCCTTTCTATCCTTGTCACACTTGCCTCCAATCCCATCACTTTGCCCTTCGACCTTTGGAGTATGGCCTTAAGCTCGTCAGAAAAGGCTGTTTCCTCGCCCTATCACCCAAGTAAACCCATAAAATCTGTCTTCCTTCCCATATACTAGTATTAGAGCCGTTCTTTCGCTTCTTGGGACTATGTTCCACACTTGGTGTGTTCGGCACATGCACCACCACTGATGCTACATCGACCCCAGAGTACTAGAACAGGAGGAGGAGAAGACATGATTCCCTCTTCCCTTCTCAAAAAGGCTCGAAGCAAGGAATGAGCCTTAGTAGGACAGTAGAACTGAACAGAGAGTTTTCCCCCTTCTTCTCTATCGGTCTCTCTCATCCTTCTAGAGTACTACGGTCTTCTTTCGTCTTTGATGGCTTTACAGTAGTTTTTGGGGGTGGTCGACAATGCAGATCTTCTTCGCTCTTTCTCTTTCTCAATGTTTGCCACTGATGCTCGTCGACCTTCTCCTTGGCTGGCTTGCACATGATCCTGGTGAAGAAAAAGAGCCTGGGTTTCTGGGAAGAAGTCCCACTTTTAGAAAACGCGATTACTTTGACTGGTTTGGGCTGTTCCAAGTTGGTGGCCTCGGAAGGGCCTCTTGTTCGGTACTACTACTTTTGTCTGGCGACGAGAGAAAAGAACGTTTCGCACTTTTCTTACTTAACTTGTTCTCGGGATGGAGAGACGATGGTTCAGAAGTTATCACCCATGGCTCACGGCCCTCGGAGGAGAGTGAGAAAGATCCTTTGTTCAGTTAAGGAATCTCACTCGTTCATTGGAGGATGTCTTGGTAGTTTTTGTCCCCAAGTTGGTCTCGGGCTTGGCTCAAAACAAGGACTTCTACTCTGTTAGCAGGAACCGTGGGTCTATGTTCTTCCTCCTCAAGGGCCTCTTTGCGTGACAAAAGTCGCTCATTTTTCATCCACCTCTTTTGTGCCGTCGTCTCTGGTGGGCACAAGCCACTCTTCCCTCAGCTCGCCAGTCGACTAACCAACCAACCAACCAACCACTATGCCAACCATCCAACCAAATAACCAAAAAGAGGGGGCTATGAAAGGAGGTAAATGGGACACCTAACCAAAACGGCATTATCAAATGGATGAGGAATAACTGCCATCCCTGAAATTGGGTCTGGTGGAAAATATGCTGTCAATATTCAAAAGTGGATGATGGGTGATGATGGGCCTTTTGTCAACAATCACGTTCCATTTTGGAATTCGAACATCACTCGTTTCTTTTTTTGTGAATGCTTTCCCGATTGCTTGGTTTTGAACGGTTAGATTGTTGCGGTTGGTAATAAGTTTGCTTCCTTGCGGTTCGGAAGACAAGACCTATTCGGTTGATGGTCTCATGTTCATGCTTTTTTCCTCTCATTCTCTCTCAACTCCATCTTCACTGGCACTTCTGCTCCCGTACCTCAGTGACTGACGTTCATTCTTTGCTAAGCGACATTTGTCGACTACTAATGAGGGACTTCCAAGCCAAGCTGTCGTACCGCAAACTCAACCCAAGCGATCTAGTAGCTAGTGTGCTCATTTTTTCATGTGATTCTTTGGACACATTTGTAACTTTGTCGGCGCTCGATCCGCCTTCAATATAAAAGGAAAGGAAAGCAAGCAAATGCCAATGACAAAGTACTGACTCCACCGTAGATAAGAAAATGAACTAAAAGTAGGGGGGGGGGCCTGCTCCAAGTTTGATCAAATGACCACAATGGTCAAATGAGTGTGAAGAGGTTATGTTCGTGTTGATTTGAGACTTGGCCTGCGAGAGATTTTCTGGCGAGGTCTTTCGAGAAATTATTGTCTTTGTTCTCGCTTTCTTTGACTCCCAATTGGAGCCAACTATTCTTGATTGAAAAAGAAGGTTCATTTCAAGGTTGTCTGATCTGATCGTTGAAATAAAATCCTAATGCGAAACCTAAAGAAATAGTGTTTCTTAATTAGTGTGCAATATTTTACCAGGCCCACACATTTGTGTCTGAAAGTTAGGAGAACCTCCAGATGAAGAAGTCGTACAAAGAAGAAAGAAAACTTTTGAGACTACCCCCAACTCGTTTGAAACTATTGGATTTTCTTACTCTCTGCTTCTCGCCTTTTATTCCTTTATTCACTCTTCCTCCACTTCCACTGTCCGCAAATGGGAAGCTAATTCAGAAGGAATGGAGATAGATATTGGGTACAAAGTGATGGAAAATCCAATATGTCAACGATCATACAAGGAACTTCTTGCCTGCCCGCACGAATTGGGCTCTTTTGAATTCGGTCTCAATCTGACGTTCTTGTTTCTTTCCAGCTCTCGATACACGGACTCGCCAACCTCCGAAATCGAAAATCGGACACCAAAAGGGCGTGGTAAACGAGGACGCGGAGGTCATTCTGAGCTCGAAGTGCGCAAGAATCTTCGGAGCAGCAAAGGCAAAGGCCGGAGTGGAATCACATTCCCACCCGCGAGTCCAGCCAAAGAGAAGCGAAAAGGTTCCAGCAAAAGTGATAGTGACGACAAAAATGGAAGCGGGAGTGGATCCGAAGACGGGAGTAGCAGTAAAAAGCGGTCGAGGACCTCTTCGCAGAATTCCCCCGAAGATGACGGTGACGACTCGGAGAAAGAGGAAAAGACTACCAAAGATGGGGAGAAGGAGACCAAGTTGAAGGAAGAGAAAGAAGATGACTCGATGACGCCTAAAGATCCTGAAGAGGAGAAATATGTCCCTCCTCCACCTCTCCCATATGTACTGATCTGTCCCAAAGAGGGCTGCAACAAAAAATATCGCCAGCATAGTGGCTTAAAGTTCCACGTGTCCTTTGCCCATAAAGAGTTGCTGAATGCCCAAGGTGAAATCAAAGACACCTCCGAAATTGAACGGATGGAGCAAGAAGCCAAAGAACGACTCCGAAAAAAGGAAGAGGCTGTCAACGGTGGAAAGACCAACGATGTCGATAATGCCACTGAAGCAGACAAGAGTGATGAGAGGGAATCTAATCAAGCCAATGATCCCGAGGATGTTAAGCCTAACATTACGACGAATAATGATGCGAAACCATCTGACGACGCTCTCTCCACTAAGCTGACTACAGCCACAACTGCCACAACAGTCACAACGTCTACAACGGCCACAACATCGCCTCTGGGAGGTCATGTCACTCTGCCCCCTCTAAGTGCGTCGTCTTTGGGTATGCCTCCGTTGTCTCAAATCAAGCCCAATTTCACAAACTTGCCAGGGCCACCAGCGGATGCCAAACCAATCCCAGTGTCAGCAATCGAGGGTGTGATGACCAGTCGACCTCCTCCGCCTCTACTCAACGGGCCTCCGCCAGTGGTACCTGGGGCTGTGACCAGTGGCGGGCCAGCCATTACCACGCCTGTTTCTCTCATGGGTGGGATTCCTATTTCATCTCCCCTGGCTCGGGCTACGGATCTGAATGCTCGTAATCCATTGCTGCCCAAGTCTGTAATACGGCCACCCAGCAACGCTCGTCCAATTGTTCCCGCCACTGCTCCACAGCTGCTTCCCTCAGGTCCCCTTGGTCCCTCGGCCATCAATTTGAAGCCCATCCAACCTCGACCCACCATCATGCCAGAACCTACTCCCAATCTGGCATTAGATGAGCTTCGTAAGAAGAAAGAGCCTAAAAAGAAGAAGGAGAACTCCCCTGGGACGTCGCCTCCCCGCAGTGGATCTCAAAATGGCTCATCTCCTAAATCTGGTCATGGCCACGGTGGTCAGACACCAGAAAAGTCAGACAATCAACAGCCCCCTGTCAAAAGCCCCGCTTATTCGGACATATCTGATGATGGCGAGGAGACAGACAAAAAGAAGACTGCCAATATCCCCAACCCACCAGACAACAAACCTTCGTTTGCTGCGCCTTTCGCTCTCTCGCAATACGCCATGCCCCCCTCAGCCAGAGCGGCATTATCCCCTCAGTTACCAACAGTACCTGTGTCCTCAGCTGCACCGTCTTTAATTAGGCCTTTGTCCCGTGGATCTCCTAGCTCCATGTCCAAAGACCGAGAGAAACAGCAACAACAACATCAGCAGCAGCAGCAACAACAACAACAACAACAACAACAACTTCATCATCAACAACAACAACAACAACAACAACAACAGCCTCGCGGACAGCTTGGGCCTGCCGACTATCAAAAGTTGATGCAAGCCTATGGACTTGGGCATTTTCATCCCGGTATGGATCCAAACCTCCATATGCCTCTGATGAACATGGATCCCAATTATAAGGCTAAAGTGGAGAGGGAACTAGCTGAGAAAGAAAAGGCTCTCAAAGATCAGATCGATCGTGAAAATCGAGAACGGAGTCGTAAAGCCAGTGGTGGGATCAAGGAAGAGCACGGACACCGATCAATGAATATGGGAGGTCATTCCATGGGTGGAGGAGCGCCGGAAGATTTGAGGAAACGTGAGAACACAGGGTCACCTGGTGGATCATTAAGTGTCAAGTCGGAATTCAGAGAGGCCAAGTCAGAGCCGGGAAAGAACGATCAAAAACCTCCAAGTGTTCATGACGAAGGCGCCAAACCCACTATGGAAACCCGAGGACCTCCGCCAGGCACTCAAGCTTATGGGTACATGCAAGCTCAAATGTTAAGACAAGGATTTCCTGGCATTCCTTTCGAGCACTTACTGGCCAGTGGGGTTGTGAATCCGTTAATGTTAGGTGCTGCCGGAGCTGCCTATGGAGCCAATCCATACATGCCGCCTCATATGCGACCTCCTTTTGGGCCTGCTAGTCCCTCTGATCTTTTGAGGCCACCCATGTTCCCACCCGTCTCATCGACGGGCTCAGCCGAAGATCTCAGGAGTTCGAACACCAAAGCCTTGGAGTTGCTTCAACAACACGCCAGTCAATACTACGGGAGCCACAAGATTCACGAGCTGCAAGAACGGGCGCGAAAATCTCCAAATCCTGACAAATTCAGCCACAAGGCACGGGAAAACTTGGCCTCGGCCTCTCCAACTTTGAACCGAAAGAATCCGAGCACCCCCACGCCGCCTCCAGCCGGTGCCTCATCAGCCAACCCCAGTATGGATCGATCGCGATCTCCTCCTCCCTTGAGACATGTTCATACTCACACGCACACCCACTTTGGCTTAGGTTACCCGCTACTACCTCCTTCGTCGGTGTCGTTGGCAGGCGTCACGCCTCCAGCTGCACACACAGCTTTCTCCACGGCTGGCTTTAGTAAGTACACAGCTCTAACAATCGGCTTAGTCTCATTATGAAGGTATTTATTGTTATCTATTTCCCTTGCAGATCCTCTGATGCCACCCAAGCCAAATTTGTCCGGATTTCCGCCCAAGTGAACTAACTCGCTTCATTGCAAAGAAATCAAGATGACCCGCACCTCTTTATGTCCACGCTACGGCTGATGCTCAGGACGTCCGCAGCGAGCGATAAAACGTGTCTTTCATTATTGGGAGCTTCGTCTCTTTCCCATCCACACACACACCCACTCACACACACACTCGTGCACTCACTCCCTCAATCACGCATTCAATCCCCGTCTCGACGGATTAGGACTACGTCTCCAAAGCCGTGCAAATTCGCAAGCTCCATGATTGTGCAGTGTCAAGTGTATCAAGGAGAGGCCAGTGTGGTCTCATTTTTCGAAATCGAGCGTCTCTTTCACTTCAAATACTTTTGGTGTACTTAGTACGCACCTCTTTGTACCTATTTTTGCTCGCATGCCTTGCTTTAAAAAGTCCTCTCTTACTCTAAAAAATGCCCTGAAATCACCGTTTTGCACATGGCGATCGATCGATCCCATGAGCCATGTCCTCTTTCAAGTGTTTCGGTGTTTTTAATATTCATTCTGAACTACATACCATCATAATTTAAATCTAGAAAGTTGATCGAATTATTTTGATGATATGGGTCATACCTGTACTAATTACCCAAATCAATTTGATCCCCCCTGAAGTCAACTATCAAAACAAATGATCTTGTCCGAAGAAATATGCATTAACTATTTTGATTGATCGACAATGATTAAGTTGCAATCAGCAATCCAAATCAATTCCAATCCTTCCCAAACGTTGTCATAGCCCTTCAACTTCAATTGGTTTATGTCATGTCTGGTCCTATCCATACCATTTCGAGACTAATAAAGTTTGAAAATCGATACGTCTTACCATTTTCTCGACTCGTGAGAAGGTTTTGTTATCGTAGTAGTAGTGTCTCTTATGTTTGACAGGCAAAGTTGAAGCCCTACATTTTTGTGGGTATAATGTTGTTGGAGGTCAAGTATTTAGAAAGTGAATCTCTGGATAAGAGTAGAGAGTTATACTTCAAGAGAACCATCCTGTTGAACTCAAGCAAGATCGGCAACGTGTAGTCGATATTCTTTTACTTTGACATGGAACCCGATTCCAAAACGTGATAAATAAGATTGGCTCAAAACGGCCCATCTTTCTGGCTGGCAATTGCATCTTGAAACATTTCTTCTCGATCAGCGCGAACAAGTGTAAATGCCTGGCTTAGTGACAGACCGGCCAACATGTTATCAAGTGGAACGCTTATTTAGCTCACTTCTTCGTAGTCTCTGGAGACCCATATAGCGTGCGTAGTAGTCAGTAGTTACTAGTCACTATCCTGTCAGTATCATCCTCGTTTTTCTTGGCGAGCAACTCAATGATCCAACAAAGACAGGACGGGACAAATGGCGTTTCTCATCTGTTTTTTTTTGTGTGAACTGGGCTGAAGTGCTGAAGTCTCGACAGTTCTTAATCGTGAAATTTATTCATAAATACAAAATTCAGTCAGTTGAAGTAAAATAGTTTTGGGCGGTTTTCGTCTTGGATGAAGTGAAATTCCGATGCTCAGCCAGTCATTAAAAACCTATAAACGGACAAAAGGAAACCGCGTTACTGTACAAAGCCTTCACTAGAGGGCGCATTTATCCAAGAGAGAGAGGGTAAAATATATCGCAACACGCCCTCTATCGAAAGGTACCTAATACAAAAATCTTTCCACAGAGCATTTTTCCAATTGATCGGTGCTAATGCTTCGTTTGGTTGAATATGTTTTTAATTGTCGCAATCAATCAAGTTCTTCGTGAAAAACTTGTTCTCAAATTAGGGGTTTTTCATCGGAAGTGCAATTTATCTCGACTTCAATGAGATCATCGAGGAGTGAAAAAGTACCGTCAGGAGCCCGTATAACTCTTTTGTGAGAAAAACCACTAATGACAGGAATAAAAAGAACAAATGAAAAGATTGACACGATAGGTACATAGATATTGTTATTCAATCGACCTTCGAGCAGGGAAGGTATAAACCTTGGTGCAGATTACCAGAGTTCTTTGGATAATGGTTGTTTTTGATCCAATTTCCAAGGCACAGATCGATACATTAGTAGGCTTGTGTCTTGCTTCGATCGTATGGCTGAGGCCGATGATTGAAAAAGATCTTGAGGCGGCAAAAATGTTCACTGATCTCCTAGAGGTCGGCTCGAAAATGCTCAACGATTCCGAGTCCGAGGACGATACGAAGTCAAGTTGAGTGGCCTAGAAGAGGATGAAGAGGAGGAAAAGGTGAGGCCAATCGAGAGGCGGAGGCCCAAAAGTTTGTTGAAAAGGTCTGGAAGACTCGCAGTGGAGATAATAAGAACAAATCGAAGAAACAGGATTGTTTGGAGAGAAAAAGCCTTGATGTAGATAACGGTCATGGCGATTCTTCTCCCAAGAAACCGTTGGCATGCTTCCTGTGTCAAAGAATGGGTCAGGTGTGGTACGCGTACATGTGTCCCAAGAGCGTTGTAACCCATGAATTTGTGATGAGTCTGTGCCTAGAGGTTCAAATGAACAACGGATGTGATCTCTGACTGGTTGATCCTGGATCTTGTATGTACTTCAGTACTACTGGAGCGATAGGCGTATGAAAATGTGGAGCAACATAACGTCTACCAAATCAAGGATTCCTGTAACAGGAGGATTGGCCATGGCAATTGGCGAAGCTAGGTCACTTTGTGTTAACAATATTTGAGCTCCCCTAAAGTTACAAGGGATGCTACCATACTGTGTGGAAAATGAAAAATAGATGAAAATATCGAAAGTGTCTGGTTTATGTAATGAAAAGTCCGGAGTTTTTAAAATAGGAAATTATGAATATAAAAAAAGGGTACGCAGTTTGGCCTCAAATGGCTAGACATTCGTGCCTGTTTCTATTTAATCATCCGTCAAAGAGCTTTGGACAATGAAAAGTAAAACTGGCCTCGCTCCGCTGATGTTCACTCGTCTAGTTTAAGGTCTCTCTAGCCAAATCAACCTAAAAAGGAGGAATAACAAAGGCAGCCTCGTAAATCAACCTTTTCATCGGCGGTCTTTTCATTTTTTCCTCAGCTTTTCATTTAAAGCCGCCAAATCAAATTCATGATTGTTTTTCTAAACATTGATTTCTTTTTTGGTTTGGTTTTTTACGGGCTTATCTAAACGCTGCGGGGAATGTAATCCCCAGTACTATTCAAATGAAAGCTTATAATTCGTCCATTTATTACCTTTCAATTTTTACATGATATTTGGTCTACCAACGAGTTCGAGTTGGCAGACCGAGCTATTCCTTGAATGTAGGGTTGATTTGTACAACTTAACAATGCTGAAATTTCTCATAATAGTTCATTCAGACCCTAAAAATGCAATACAGTGCACATTTTGGAAATTAACACCAATAGTGTAGTGATTAATTAACTTTTCAGAATGGCTTTTTGCAATTTACTGTTTGCATGTGTTAATGGAGTTTATATTTTATCATCTTATTTATTAATGCAATGGCTAGCGAAAGGCATTACATGATTAAAGGTTAAAATTCTTTACCTTTCTGACCCTTGTGCTCATTTTAGTTCACTTTTGTCCACTTTTGAACGCTTTTGAACACTTTTGGACACCAAGCCTATTCCCGAAATTGCTCACCTTGCCTGCTTGAGCTACTTAATTGGATAAAGAGCTCAAAATAAAAGAAAGATGGCGAATTCAGGATTGAGACAAGCCAAATGTTTTATTAATACTTTTAATTGAATGGAGGAGAAAATTCCGAACAATTATGACATGTAAATCATGATTTCACAGGAGGTTGTTTACTGTGTGATTAATAACGCACCAGCACTTTGGCAACCATCATTTCACACAAAATAGTACCACGGAAAAGCACAGCTTCACAATGTTTTGGTGATCAATCGAGTCAGACCAAAAATGTCGTTACATAAAAAAATATTTTTCACATATTTTGGGATTTTGGAGCCAATGATGATACGTAACAAAGAGAAAGATGACTTCTGAGAACAAGGACTTTATTCAGTAGTGAATCAAATGGGACACAAATCTAATCATTAAGTGAGCAAAAATGCCCCAAGCAATGGCACTAGACGGTCGAAAGGAATCGATTGCAAACTGTACCATAACATCGGAAAATCTTAAAAAGTGTCTTAATGTCAAGCATTGCACTAAAGAAGATTTAATTTCTTGTTAATAGAATAAAGAAGCTCAATAGATCATCCAGTAGATGCAATTGTTTTCCTAGAATTCGGCACTGGAAAAAGGCAATAAACAGGACTGACCATGACCTTTTGGCCATAACAGCAACGTTTTGCCTTTTTTGTGTTCATTCCCAACCGTTTTTTTTTCTCGACTTTTTCGCATTTGCTTTTTTTTTTTTTCTTTTTCTCATTTTTTCCAACTTTTTCTCATTTTTTCCCAACTAACAAAAGAGTTTGGCTAAAACGGCAACTGGTTTCTTTTTCAAGGTCTACTAATCAGGAGCCAGTATGATCATGGCAAGAATCTGCTTCTTAGGGATGACAGGCTCAATTACCAGTGATTGAAGATATTGTAATGTAATATTCCTTTTCATCTATGTGTTGCTTGATATGGAAGGCCAAAATAGCCCTCCTTCTCTAACGTTTGTTGCCTATGTTTTGGAAAGTTTATTTTCAAATTCCTGTCTATATTTGTTTGATTTTTTATGCAAATCTGCTGTCAATAACAACCATATTTATCTGCAAGTTTTGGCCGGCCCTAGTTTTTATGCTAGGAAAAGTAAAAGGGACAGAAACAACAAACCGAAACGTTGTTGGTTAACATAAAATCAACTTATTTGGGTGGTTTTAAGCAACATAAAAATGACATATTTGGGCCAAAAATCCAACATATTTTGTCGGAGCGTAATCATGACTAAACAAATTTAGTGTCAAGCAAGTTAAGTCTACATATATTGCTACAAATGTTTTTTTTTTGCGAAGTCAAAACACGAAGTTCATAAATTTATGGCAATATTTAGTTCCCCTGAGTGCGCATGATATTGTAACACCCTGAAGCTTAAGCAATGTCATTTTTGATTGCAGTGTCTACAGGGTCTTCCACAAATTTTGGAGCAAGATCCGGGAAGTGTGCTATGATAACATTGCTTCTTTACTGAAAGTGCGTACATTTATTGCCCTTTTGGGTTTTGAACTTTGTTCATGCATTAAGAAACAGTCGTGCAAGCATGCACATTGGTTCTTTCAACTTGAAATGACATTCCAATTTTTGTATCAAGAATGAAGTCTCTTGTTCTGGATTGCATGGCCACCTTTCAATTCAAATATGATTCCTCTTTCCTCTCTACTTTGTATCATTCGGAAGAAAGGAATGCGAGATTTCAAATCCGACTTATCTAGCCTTTTGCACGACATTTAAGACCACATAGTTTCACATAAACAGATACAACAATTCAGTGTCTTGGGCAAGAAGATGCTCAAGGCTGTTCTTTGGGAGGAAGGTAAACGTGGAAAAGTGGAAAAAGCTTTATATACCTAAAACAAATATGAAACGAACGCAATACGATGTTGATAAGGTTCTATTTTTGCCCGTATTTCACTTTCATTGCCTGTCGCCTTTTACCCCAACATATCCTGACAACCCTGTATTATATGTCTTGTTTCGCTCAACAAGATCAGAAGGGAAAAAAATGTTCAAGTATTAGTTTAACACACAGCATTTAATGTTAAGAATTGAAGGGTTAAAGAATTAAGGTACATAGAAAAATAAATCTAATTAGTAGTGGCAGGAACTTAAGAACTGACTCAAGCAATTAACACAATGATGTGCTTATCACACAGGTAATTATCATTTATACTTTGCTTTTTAATGTCAGCGTCATAAATCCCTATTGCCAAAATAACAATCAATTCATGAATCATGTATAATGGATTTGATCGTGGTTCTATTGAATATTCGTCTTCTTTCGTCAGGGGGGGGGGCAATTTTTGTCTCTTCGCCAAATTTAGGACATCAATGAAGGATTAGAATATGGAGAGGTATCAAATACTCAAAGTTGTATGGATGTTGCCGCACTCCTCTATAATGGCCATAATGCAACAAAAAAAAAAACTAAGTAAGAAGGAAAGCTTTGAACAAAACAGGATTTTTTTATCTCCTGAACAAATCACTTTAGTCAAAATTGTCACTTGAAATGATAAATGAGCTGGGCCACATTTTGACACTGTTGGACTTTAGGAACTCAAGAGGGGTGGTCAATGTCATGTTTTAATGACTTTTGACTTTGCAAAATGTAAAAAAGGTCAACTAAGCCTTAGTGGTCATTTGTACAATTTACCTTTATTTGAACTTTTTTCCCTATACTTCGCTCCTAAGGTCAAAAAAAAAATCCATGAAAACTGGCATACTTTTCACTCAGAGTTTTCAGAGTTGATCAAAGATTTTGAAGTAAAAGATTCCTCCAAAATAAATGGGGAAAAGTTGTATAATGAATGGATTAATGACGACAATTCATGAATTCCTTCTGCCCCTCAACGTGGCTTATCCCATCTTCCTCCGGAAGCGTTTAATGGGAAAGACATCTGAATGGACGACCCTGCCGTCAAACTGCTTTTTGCTCCGCAGGAGCCAGGTTAGAAGTTCCGAAACAAAATGTTACACAACAAATATTCCGAACGAAAACAAAGGGCAAAATCATGATGATTCGAAATTGAAGGCAGTTTACCATCACTCCTTCATTGTGGGAGTGACAGCCATTTTTTTTTGATCTAATAAAGCGTTATCATATGATATGTGCGGTGAGTACATCTTTGTAATTTTCGTACGCTATATTCAGCAATGTGCAGTCTATATTCATGTAAGATTTTGAGCACTACTGCCCATTCAGCTTGGATTGACGAATCAATTGTTAAGTTGAATGTTTTTTCTATCTAGGTAAATGCATACGTATTCTTCAGACAATTTGTAATAAGTACTTTCGGCTTCGGGACAATGAAAAATTACAAGTTGGTTGTCGATTTGAGTCAAGATGGAACGAAAAGCGGAAAAAAACTTGAACAAATAAATTTTGAATTTGCAGCCTTCTCTTGGCCATCTACAGAAGCTACAAAACTTGGAAACAAGCTGCTTTTGGTGAGGCCAGTTTGAAAATGACTTGCAGTTTTGCATATGTTATGTCATTACTCTTGCTCTCTCTTAACCACCACTCATACTCGCAATAATTCATTCAGTTCTATTTAAACCTCTTCTTTCCCGTACAATAAATCAGTCAACTATTCACCATCTTCATGACTTGACAACATAGACTTATTTTCTACTTCACTTGTTATATTTTGTAGAGAGACGTATAGTTGTGTTGATAAAAATATGTTGCCGGGAAAGTTTGCAATTCACACAGGTCCATATCTATAGAAGTCCTTGGCAAATCCAACCATAACCATTCATTAAGACCTGGATACTTCTTGCTTCGGTTTGATTTTGATTTACATTTACTCTCGCCAGATTTGAAGATACTAGAACTAGCTACATAGGTATAACACATTACCTTATGTCTGTAAAACGACTAAAAACTTTGGTCTAATGCTGTCTCATCATATCCTCAGCTTGAATTCTCCCATCAGACTATTCGTTTCATATTGAAGTATTGCATAACGTAAATAAAAGATTTTGCTCGTCGTCAGGTTCAAATGCAAGACATTAAACGAAGGCAGATAAAGAGGTAGGGCTCTGCGTGGACAAATGGACGTACAAAGGGTAGTATTCCTATATGGGCCTGCAATCTAAAACACTTGAGCCTTAGGCCAACAAATTAATTGCCAATCACGTTTGCAATCACACAAAGAATGAATGCATCCCAAAGCGGTGCATTCATTTGTGAAGTGCCAGCTTATATTTATTTCTCTCAGAGCATTGAGCATAACAATGGCAGCGTTAGGTGTTCATCAAGGATTGTTGGGATCGTAATCAGCGTCGCCATACACGTTAAACGTGTCATCATTGCCAGAAGAGGTGCTGGAGGTAGAAGATGAGCCCCCTGAGTTGGCCAATTCGGGGCCGCAGTTCCGGTTCCGACAATTCCGCCGTTCAAACTCGGTCTCTCTAAACGGACAGACTAAGGCACAAGTTCCAGCCCTGAACAGGGTGGGGAACAAGTCACCAGCAGAACGGAAAAGGGCTTGAGCGGTGTCAATTAGCTCGGGGCCTTTTTCAATGGCCTTCTTAGCTAGAGCCTGTTTGGTTTGGATCACTTGCTTCACGACAGGACTATCGATAATTCCTTTGGTGGTTCGAATCCCATTTTGAAGGGCAGGGAGGATCGTGTCCTTTTTTACAGCTATAATGGTGTCGAGAGTGTCGGTGGCACCAGACAAAGCCTTGGAGATATCGGACAACAAATCTCCGCCACTTTGAGCAAAATCCCCGAATCCCGATGAACTAGACGACGATGAGCCGGACGATGACGACGACGAGGTGCTCAATTGCCTGGAGCTTCTGGACGAATCAGGGAAGGGTTTATAATAGACCTTTCCTGACGGTACCGATGAAGATCTGGTAAATGTGGTGGAACTGGATGGAAACGATGATGAACGAGTAAATGTGGTGGAACCGGAGCTGAATCTCCGCACCACGTTGGCCTCTGACCAAGCTAAGAGCACACACAAAATGATCAAACTCTTGGCCATTGTTGCTCTTTAACGTACAATTTGAGCAAATGTGTTTGGTTCAATCTTCACTCTACGAGGACAATGAACAAACTGAACACCATTGCGTTATCCCTCCGCTTGAACGACAAAGCAGAGACTGCGACACTTCGAATTTGTCGACCAAATTCAGGATCGCCGTACCTTCGTACAGGAGATTCGTGACGCCGGCAGCAATTCGAAGTAGAGGCATTTGGTTGCATTACCGTACGTGTTAAGTCCAAGACAATACTGCAAGCAAGAGGAATAGGCCATGAGTTTGGTTTTGAAGCCTCTTTCAATACTTGGGACGGATTAGCCAGAGATGATAGCTCCTGGATATGCTCGGGTGGATAGAGATATGGTCTGTCAAGCTCTAGAACCGAGAATCATCCTTGTCATTATTTGTAACTTTACGAAGATGTGTCTAATCTGTGATAATGATGGATGAGAAACTTGAGTTTCGCCTCATTGTGCATCGACAGTAGTATGACATGAATGGACAAGACTGTGTTCATCTATGCAAAGATACTAGGGTATTGCCGTGTTTCTTGGTCAGCCAATCAGTTGGCCCACTTAAAGATCATCATGAATCACCACTACAAGATCAAAGTACAGAAAGACACAGAAAGGTTCACGTTTAGTTCAAGATCGTCGAGGTTTTGCCCCGTGAAAAGAAGGCGGTCATCGCTTCTTATCATGCCTGGAATCCCCATCGCTATGAGGTAAAAGTGAACAATGACTTCGCTATGAAGCTCATCTGACATCCGAATCTTGTGCCAAAGTTGAACGAAAATAAGTCTAGGCCAACGTATAATGCCTTTTACACTACACTGTTATATATTCAATTCATTTTCACTAAGGATATCTTGGGCCAATATCTTATCGTGCGTTGTTCAGTATCTCTTTGGAAGTGAGTACTCCATTAAAATAGTTCAGGCTTTTCCAGAATGAAAGGTAATGGCTGGAAATCTTGTATTTTGATACAAAGATTCCAGATGTGGATGGGCATCCATTGGGGGACGTTTGAAAGGGTAATAATCTACCTTGTTTATGAGAATGATAAACCTAATGCACTTCATGATTTGATAGGGAAAAAGTTACTTATGTGCGTTTAGACCTAGTGATTCACGATTTGGCACATAGTCAAAATTGTAATATACATGGCATCAGTCATTCCTCAAAAAAAAAAGAATGGATTGCAGTTCTAGTTGCCTTGATCAAAATAAGTAAAGTCATTATCCGTCCATTCCTCGTCAAAAAATGAGATGGTGGTACTCGATGGAGTGTACTTTTTTTTAAATTTTAATGGCCAATGTTTCAAGACTTTTGCCTCATCTTGGACATAACTTTCAAATGAAATGAGCATCTTTGTCAATGTATGCCGAATGTAAATAACTGAAAAGCAAAGCAATAGGTTAAAAATTGCAAAAAGACAAAAATACTAGGTAACCAACAGGAGTTGTGGCTTCAAGTAGAATGCAACAAGACCCACTTAGCATGTCAATGAATGTTTCAATGACATGAGGAAAAATAACATGAAAGGTAATTAAACTTTAAAGATTTCCCCGCTAGTAACCTGTGGACACAGAAGTTATGGGCATTTGCAAAGATCAGAAATTAGGGGCAACACGCTTAAGCCAAAAGATAATATCCTGTCAAAAAAAGAACTGTTTCGACAATTGGCTATTTCTGGGAAAGCTTCAAATTTCGTTCCGTTGTTGAGAGAAAAAAAAGAATAAAAAGATGAAGGCCTTACTGAAGGTCTAAGAAAGGAACTATTCGTTCAAGTGGTTTTTTTGGATTCAAAATGTAATGAGATTACTCTCTTTTTTCGCAAAACGGAAAAAAATAATGTTATTTTGCTAATACTACGCTGCAAGAATACAAAGACGTAATGGACTGAACAGTCAGTCAGGATGTCAGAAAGCATCCTCGTGATTTTCAGTTTAAAAGAAAAAAATTCACGTTGGTACACTCATTAATAGCTCAATTTCATTCACTCATGGAGCTGAAGCCATTATGGGCTTCTGGTTGAGTATTTTTTTAATTTCAACCATATGCCCTGGAATGCAACAAAAGATCCAAGCCAGTTCAAATACTCTAAAACGTGGTTCTGACCAATGAGAACGTTGATCGCCAAACTGAGAGCACCATGGAAACTGGCATGATGCACTTAAAGTGAGTTTATGGTTCAAATTGCATTTGTGAATCGTCAAACCATAGAAAACCATAACTAGAATGCTTAAGCTCAACAGGAGCTGTACAGCATGAGCATGTTTTCAGGTCAGCTGGCGCTGGTGGAAAAAGGACACAGATATTTCGTGAAATCTCGCTTCAGGCAAGTTGAATTATCCTCATGAAACGTTTGTTATTCCTCTTTAATCTTAATTTCTTTTGAATCTTACAAATATACAGGTAGAAAGAGCGGTAGAATAATAAAAAAACATGCTTTTTGGGGCATAATACACGTAACATGTCAAAAAAGATTCGGACATTAGTAGAGTAAATCACGTACTCTATTGATTGCCCTGGTTTAGCACCGCATCTCGAAAATCTCGAAAGTGTAACAAAATGTATCCGAAATTGCAACAAATCGAAAAAGGCGGTCGACAATACTACTTCATAGATTGAACCCAGGATTTCGTTTTCTGTAAGAGAATAAGAAATCCAGAGAAAAAGTTCAACTAATATTAATGGTCTGTCAGATGAGTACGATTAACTGAACTCAGACTCACCCTGATTGCAAAATTCTATTTTTCCAAGGTTTTGCTGAACCTAGCTTGAAGTACCGGGTGGCCGCAAACTTGAGTCTGATTTTTCATTTTTCACCTGACAATAAATCTAAGACCATGTGACTATTTTTTAAGGTGCGTCTATTCCGATCATTCCGGCACCTCTTTTGCTAAGCGAATACAAAATATGATTTCTTTTGAGTATTAAAAGATTCTGAAAAAGGCCTGATTTACAAAACTACAAGTTAACCATCAGGTGCGCCGTATTATCATGAGCATATTAATTTAAATGGGCTTAATGAAGTAGAATTCATATATAATGAGTCAGACACCTTAATATATGGTATTAAAGTTTGAAAGCAAATATCATAGAATATCTCAAATACACATTGTCTATAGCGGCCTAGGCCTCACCAAATGACGTCTTCAAATTGCCCACATTGCTGTAGATGGTGGCACAGGCCTTGATCTCCTCATGCCCCCAGATCTTAAAATCTAGGGCATCAGGTTGGGGCTGTTTGGGGGCCAAACTAATTTTAAATGCAATCCTCTTGAGCCCAACCTTTGTTCAAGGTAGGCCTGGATGTGGAGAATACCCTGGTGGTGGCATGGGCCTTACTAATGTTGTAAACCAGAATGCAATGGATGCCAAAACCATTGGCAATTTTAATGGTGGTCTCACCTTTGTTAGGTTTAGCCAAACCATCTTTCGCAGCTCTTTCAATTTTTTTTGTATTTGGGTGCTAGGGTTGGAGGGATGAGCCTCGCCCGGCCAGCAAAGCCAGTCATCACATCGTCCTTATAATTTTTCCGATAGGCAGTGTCGTGTCCGTATCAGTTTGGTTCTCCGGGTGTGGGTATAGTCAGCGTCTAAAAGTTTCCTTGAAAAAGGTGAGGGAGGAGATTCAAACCCGGGACATCTCTCGTACAAGGAAACTGCGCTAACAACTACACTACATCTCCTCCCTTTAAGAGGTTGCTTTATCTATTTTCAAATTCAAACCCGTAATATGCTCGAAAATGGTTAGTAACATATTCCTGAATTAAATGAAAAAAATGGCCAGGCCTCTCATTGACACGGTTATCAATCCCATAAAAAAATGTAGACAATTATATAGTGCATCCGGTATAATTCATGGAAAGAGTTAAAAATATGGACTTCGTAACCTAAGGACGCACATAGAGTTCGATAGAAAAGTATATTCTGAGGGTTATTAGAGGTAAGACTTTGAAATCTGGCAATGAAAACAACAGAAAAAAAACCATACCTTAGGATTCCACTTTGAGCATATAGAACATATGATTGAGGAACTGGAGAGACATGAGTCAGTTTATGTTGTCTATCTTGATTTTGCCAATACCTTTCATAAAGCAGATCATGGCTTTTTGTTAAATAGGCTTCATTTGTTTAATTTGCAAATTGTTTAATTTGCTTCCCTCTAATATTCGTAGGGAATACGTAGGCCTTCTTGATCTTGTAATATCGTTCAAGTCAGACTTGGATCTATCTTTAATTAGCATTCCAGATCAACCCTAAATTCAAGGACTAGCTCGGTCTGCCAACTCAAATTCGTTGGTAGACCAAATATCATATAGGGATTAAAAGGTACAAAATAGCCAAATCGTAACCTTCATTTTTATAGTGCTGAGGATTACATTCATTAGCGGTTAGAAAAGCCCGTAAAAAAACAAAACCAAATAAAAAAAATGTTCGTGTCTGGGCATCAATATTATGCTACAATCAGGGACCATCGTTCCGGGCCGGGGCCTTGGACGGCCCATTTCGGGGGCCTGCCAAATCATTGATATTCCTCAACTCAGTCCAAAAGCACATGAAGTTGATCCACTTCAGGAAAATGAAGACCATCGCTCAGATAGCCCAAGATTGTAACCTTGTAGCTGGGAGGGGATCTTTGTTCGGCAATCCATTTCTTGATAGCGCAAAATTGTGGGCCTAGGAAGGAATTGCGACAAGTGATGTGCTGTATGCGCACTGATTTTTGCACTCGATTACTATGACCGTGTTGGCAAGAACTACAAGACGTATGCAACAGCTCGTGGGAATTTCTCACAAATACCGAACGAATTTAAATTTTTAATTTCTGCCAAAAATGGATGTAAAGCTTTATTTCTTAAGCTGGGGACCTCTTTAGACTGACCACGAACCATGACTTAATAGAGGCACACTTGGGATACAAAAAATGCTGTCAGTTGCTACATAGTTAAAGACAAATATTGTTATTGGAAATTGCATGGAAAACCACCACTCATGTCCTCAAAAAGCTCAAGAATGAAATATCCTGAGAGGTTCCTTTTCTTCGTGGACGTCCCTACACCTTTTCCGTAACCAATATCATCATAAGGCTCTCCTTTAAGTTTCTATTTTTTCCGATATAACCTTGTTTTAAAGTGCAAAAATTCAAGACCCATAGTGTAGCAGACATCCCAAAGAAGATATCCAAGTTGGAAAACTACCCGTCCGTGAATGAAAGTCTTGGCCTGGTTCATATGCGCCTTCTGAAGGCCGTCGGAGACTTCATTTTAGAACTTTCAAAGGCTTTTATTTCTTCAAGAAGATAATTAGCAGCTTTTGTCAAAGTAGATTCTCCTGTAGCAATATAAAGTATGTAAAAGATAACGTTTCAGGGCGTTTCAAAGATGTTTTGAAATACTCTTATTAAAGAAAAGAAATCGCAACTCATTTACTTTTTCTGTCCTCAAGTAAAGCCCTAGCCACGTGTCTGTAAAGAGCACATACATTTGTCTTATATTCCATCATGCTTGCTTTAAAATGTAAAAATAAGATTTATAGAATCAGATTTACTCTTATTTGCAATAAGACGAAACAATTTTGTCTGGTCCTCAATTTGACCTTCTGAACGTGGGTTGAATCCTTTGAGTTGAATTAAATTGTAAGCTCTGTTCGTTTGTTACAGAGTCAGATGGTAGCTCACCCGTTAGGCCTACCATCTGATGATGGCACAACCAACTTTAATTATTACCTCACCGTAGGGATTGACCACATCTGGACCCATTTAAACTGTTTAAGGAGCACATCATTCTGCAATTTAGATGCCCTTAAACCAGGATTCGCAAACTGGAAAGCGGTTGCTCTGCTAATACCGTACAGCAATTAGCCTAAGTTTTGAGCAGTTTGTACATTGCTGTTTGAGATCAGCTCTAGTTGTGAGAGTGGTACTTTGTCATATTTGAAGGTCATCATTATTATTTGTCTTTTACTGATAACTAGGAGTTGGAAAGATAATCTTTTTAGGTTACATTAAGTTTTCAACTATTTCGGTCATTTTTGGTTAAAAACACTTTTTCACGAATTTTAACCATAAAATATCTTAAAACCAAGGATTTTTGGGTAAATTCAAGGATTTTGGTCATTGTTAAGGGGAAATTTAGGAAAACTAAAGAAAGGAGGGAATTTTAGGTCTACCTTGGGTGACACTATTGGCCTCTACATAGATCTACATAACTTCTATTACCTAGTGGCGATTAGTGACCCTCCGATCGTTTGTCGCCAAAATAATGTTCGAAAATGCAAATAAGCGCTATCTTGAGCTAAGAATCAAAATAGAGGGCCCGCTCTAGAAGACTGGCAAGATGCTGATGGAAGTGGGCGAACCTTTCGGGGTCCATCCTTGAAGCATTAGTGAGTGGAGTACGTTCTTTATGCAAAAACGGCGGACCCCTTAACGGCAGATGTCCAACATGGAGAGGGTTACCAACCTCCATTAAACTAAAATTGGATCATTCGTTGTATGGTGTAAGGTTTTTCAATAGACCCTTTTCACGAAAAATTGAGACTCAAAATGATCAAGCAAGGGAGGGGGAGGTTTTTTTTCTGGATTTCATATTCGAAACCAGCGACCTGCTGATGACTGACAAGAAGGCTGGGGGAAAGTGGTTGAGCCTTTCGGTGTCCATTCTCAAACCATTGATGACTTAATGCAAGAACGGTGAATCCCTTTACTAAAGACCAGACCAAGGACAAAGATCTTGGGTTACGAAAGTCAGTCTTTAGATGGCCAAAAGTCAAAGGTTTGCCAATTTCCTTTGGACTAAAATTGGATCATTCATAGTCTGTTGATAGGTTTTTCAAAAGTCCCTTTTAAGGGAAAAGATGTTTTTTACTGAGGAATCTTCATGGAAATTCAAATTTTGGCTGATGTAAAGGCAAGACTCAATCCAAAGAGCAAGAACATCGTGAAAAACAATAACCAAGCAAATTGTACCTTAAAAAACACCATCATACTTGAATCACTGAACAAAAAGAAAGCTTTTTATAAAATCACTTTTGCGTTTTCGGAACTTATTTTAGGCTAATTTACATACTTAAAAACAACTATTTTGACCAAGATAACTAACCATTTTTCCGACCCTTACTGATAACATTTTGTATTTCCTTTGAATAGAAACCGTATTGGCTGAAGGATTTGGGCTTTGAGCATTGAGCTTTCGTCAGACCTGTATGAACCACGTAGGCTTTATTAGAAGGGCGTTACGTTTACGTTTCCGAAAATGGGAACGAACTATTATAAGTTTTCCAATAATTCTTGGTAACTGTTTTTACTTGTGTGCAAGAAAAATGATCGGTTAAGTTTGTTATCAAAGTACGATGTTGAACTTTTTTTCACTAATCGATAGCTTTCAATAATTTTCATTTATGGGAAGAAAACTTCGCCTTTGGCGTTCAAGTTGAAAAACTATGTACTGTAAAGTAACTAATTTTCGCATGCAACTAATTTTCGAGATTTTGCGCTGAAAGGTTTTCCTCGAAAATAAATTCTCTTGATACGTAAAGGGACACAATGAAATAAAAACACACATTTGAAGAAAACGCGAAAATTTATTCCAGGTAAATAACTTTCCAATAAAATTCGCGAAAAACAAAAAAAAAATTGCTTTAAGTATTTAAAGCTCACACAGTATGTTTGTACTATATGGCTCCTAGATTGATATTTGGCAAATTATGAGGTTCTTTACAATTGCTAGGCTGCAATATGCGGCAAAGCATGGGAACAATTGAAATTCCAGTACATCATGATGAGCAACTGGACTCGAATGAGTATTCGTCTCCCTCTGAACTGGATGAAAAGAGGATGAATTTTCTTTTGAAGCACTCATTACCTCCTCATTTTTCGAATGAGGTTATGGACATCAAATGAAAAGGAGGTATTTCAAGAATGATAACTTTTCCTGATCTACTCTACGTATGTTTGACAAAGAGCAATGGTAAGAACAAGTTAGCTTGTGGGAGGAAGCTGGTAACGAGTTTTGATTCCATCTTCAGATATCAAGGAGCCTCAGGAATTCACATTCCGATGATTTGGCCTCCTAAGGTAGGTAAAGAACATCTTCGTGTGCATAAGTTATTGGCTTTGGTAAATTTATGACAAGGACATGGTTCGACTTTCATTGGATTTTTGGACAGTGTGGTTTCTTCTCGAGTCGTCACTAAAATCAGAATGTGTCTTGATCTTTCGCTTGACGATATCTCTCAATTTGGAGCCCAAAACCACATGAAAGCAGAAGATGAGAAATCCTTGGAGAGCGTTGAGCACTGCGAAGGTCACGGCCAAGTAATAGCTCGAACTTACTTTAGCCACGAGCCCCAAAACCCAGGTGACACCCAAAAAGAGTGCCAAACTCAGCCATCCACGGGCTTGACTGTAGAAATGAGGCCGGGGATGAATTCGGAACACCTTCACGATGACGAGAGAGAGCATAACCACATTGATGAAAGTCACCAAAAAGATTGGAGTGAGAAAGCTCACATAGAACAAGCTATTTGGGCTCATCCAGCACGCCTGGTCCGTTCCATAGGTTTGATCCTCGAGGGCAGCATGATCCACGATGAGAGAAATGATTATCAGGGCCAAAGGAATGCCATACCCCAACACAAGATACTGCTTCATGCGATTAGCTTCGGATTCAAAGACTTCAACTAGCAATACGTAGATTTGGTGGCCAGCGAACAAAGACCATGCAAACGATACCAAGAGGAAGTATTGGAGACCCAGAGCCACTGCCTTGCAGACTAAGGAATGATCCGTTTGATCCATGCCAAAGAAAATCAGGATCTGAACGGCAAGCAAGTTGGCGCAAAACTGCTCGTTAATCCGAACTCGATCGTTGTATTCATTGCTGTTTAGGGTTCGGAAGAAGAATATGGTTCCAATCAACCCCACCGATGAAAGCGCACATCCAATAAGGGTGAGAAGTCGAAGAACTTCCGTGGTAGACTCGTCCAGATCGATGATATTCAAAATGACCGCAAAATTGGTCAAGTGATTGCAACTGCACGTGGTAACGCCATCGGAATTTTGAATGGTTTGGCAGCCATCATTCGACCAATTGGAGGATTTAAAGTTCCAAAACACGCATTGAGGTTCTACGGTTTGGCCTTCAATCGGCGGAAGTTTGACTTGCTTGAAGTGAAGGGTCACGGCTTGATGAAGGTTTTGGTTCGTCACGTTCCCATCAGAGTCGAAAATGGCAACGCTTTTCAATGCTGCAATGTTCCCTGTATTGAGGATTTCTTTAACGATTGAGTTTTTGTATTTGATTACTCCAGCCAATAACGAATTCTCATGGGTTCGTAGGCTGGGCTGATCTGGTAAGTTGACGCCTTTGAACGAATCAAATACGTTGGAGCCGAATTGCTGATTATCTCGTCGTAGGATGGAAAACGATCCCACGGCATCAAAATCTATGTCGATGGTCTCATTTGGCTGGAGAGCTCCACTCAACAAGCCAAGTGCTTGTTCGGATTTAATCAAGAACTCTTCCAAGGCTTCTTTGGGTCGTTTAAAAACGCGGCCTTCAACTTTTCGACCTGGAATTGAGCCGGTCAGTTTCGCCTCCAAGAGCTTCAGACCAATTTTAATCTTATCTTTTTTGTTTAATTCTCGGAACCTTCTCACTTCATGAGAGGATTTAATTTCCTGGAAATCGGCGATTGGCGCTTCTGTGACGTCGCTTCGTTGAGGATGGAACTCAAAATTAATATCCGTGTCACACCGGGTCTGTCTTATATGTTTCCGGCATTTCTTTTTTTTATCTTCCATTGAACCATCTCTCGGACACTCAAAGCAGATATACCAAAACTTGTACTTCGGATCTTGGCCGGTCTCTGCCAGACTTTGGGAACTCTCAAATTTGGTATGGCATCCGGATTCTGAATAGCAACTTCCTTGCAACTCTTTTGTGACATTGATCCAATGGCGCTTTGGTTTATCCTTACAATAGTTTTGACAAGTGGCCAATGAGTCCAGGCCATACCAAGCCTGTTTGATATTGGGCATGGAAACCTTATCCGGGCAAGATATCGGTTCACTCGGAAGCTTGGAGGGAAACGAGACCACGATTTGGGTTTCATGGGTACATTCACAAAAACAGTCCCCTTCGAACGCATTCAGAAGGCCGAAATGTCTACCACACACCAGCCAAAAGACGATTTTCATGGCCACTCTCTGATCCGACACCACCATGATCACAATGCAGGTCAAGCTTGACCATAGACGAATCCTCTGTTGGCTAACTCCCACCGGATGCCCGATCGGTGTTATCTATTGTAAGAATTATTGTTGTTTTTCCTCCGTTGACATTTACTTTCGGCGAACTTGTTTATGAGACTAAACAGTATTGAACTCGTATCCCACATGAATCATCATGCTGTGCTTCTTCCTCTCTTGCATTCGATGCTATATGCCAGCCTCTGTGTCGTCATCCGCCTCTTCGAGAACTCATGAAAATCACTAGGGATGGGATCGACCAGTGGATGCGGTTTTGCATTACCTAACAACTGATGGCCTGCATTAAAAACAGAGTTAAACCACTATAATATAGAGATGGCTTCAGATTTGAATCAAAACGAACTATTGCGGAAATGAATCTAAAACCTTCTAAAATGAAATATAAATGTGAAGACTAGAGTGATAATTCCTCAAAATCACTTGGCATTTTTAGTTCGAAACATAATACTGATACTTAGTAAAATGCAAATGAAATCTACAAATTTCCCCAAAACATGCTGATTACTGCATCGGCTTTTTTGGTTTGGTTTTTCACGGGCTTTTCTAACACCTACAAGGAATGTAAGCCCCAATTCTATTAAAATGAAAGGTTGTATTTCGTTTATTTCTAACTTTTAATCTTTATATAACATTTGGTATACTAAAGAATTTGCTGAGCTAGTCCTTGAATGTAGGGTTGATCTGGAATGCTATCTAAAAATTTGTCCAAGTCTGACTTGAAAAAAGCTAACGGCTCAAAAACACCTACGTATACTATGTTTATCTTTACTTTTCTGCCTATCCACAACTTGCACATTTCGATCTGTTTTTTTGCTGGCTATAAGCAACCCATTCTTGTAATCTTAGCTTTGTCTTATTTCATGTCAGCTATTTTAGCAGCCTTGAAAAATTTCTGTTTTCTAATATACCTATTTTCTTACTAGTTTCGTAAAGAATTTTTTATGAGAATTATAAACATTCATCACTATATAGTCGTTGTTATATCACTCTCATCCCGATCCAATGCCCGGATGATCTTTCAAATCACATCTAGTTAATATCATCCCTAATGTTGACTTCACTGTTCGCACCGTTTCTATCCGCGTCATTTTTCCAGAAGCCAAGTCGGTAAGGGCATTAGTTAGACAAGGTTCAAGCCAGTCGTGCTTCAAATCCCCCTAGGTGTCTTTTTAGGTGACTCTAGTAGAGCACTGGATTGAACTTCCTCGGCTCATGCACTAGACTGGTGGTCTACACTACGCCTTGTACAGGACCATGGATGGCCGAGTGCCTTGTTTGTAGTAGACAAAGCATGTAACGAAAGGTTTGTGTGCACCATTGGCCTCCACCAAAAGCGAGCGAGCTTAAAGTTTCCCAGCTTTTCTAGGGAGTGGCAGAAACAAAGAGTTAGCTTGACTTTTGAGATCAATTGCATCCTAATTTCTTCTTGATAAGCATGAGCGCAGTAAAAGTTTCAGCATTATGGGCTCTAACTCCTGAAAAATACATCTATGTGAGCGTCGACGACATCATGTCCCCCCACCCCACCCACACACACACACACGAACTTGTTCATACACGTGAGATAAGGTTAAAATTGTTTTTAGTCTAGCCGGAAAGACGCCTCAGCTTCCGCTTTAAAACTCGAAATTAGCGTTGACAAAAAGAATTAAAGATGGGCTTTGTTCCACGAATCGGTCCAATCTTCACTGTTGTCCTCTTGAAACACGGATAGTTGAATAACAAGGCGTATTCAAATTGAAAGAAAGCTCTTGGGGAAATGCATTGCCAACGAAACATGATTTTGGCATTTCAAATCCCACAGAAGGCTTACATTAGAGATTTCAAATCGTCTCAGTCAAGGCTTGCAGAAATTTGAGCGGATTTTCAGTTTTATCGGTTTCTACATCAATTTTTTTGTGCCAGCCCTTCATAGACTCGGATCAAAAAATCGATCGTGATATGCTGATTATTCAAGATTGACTCATTTGCAAATTAATATAAGAAGTGGTTACTTCGATTTTCAATTTGAAAATTGTACTGAAACTTATTGGCTCTGCAATAAACCATTGTTCGAAGATGAAACAACCATCTATTCTGATCAGGGCCCTTATTTGCAACGTCACACGGCCCAAAGAAAACGGGAAGAGGCACGGTAGATTACTAAATAAACTGCTCTTGCCGTGCCCTGAAAGCAATTTCTTTTCCGGACATTATGTGACCCAGGGCACTAATCATAAATTAGATTCTGATAGAATTAGCCAAAAACAACACAAACGCATTAAATTTCACAAAAAAAGAATTGGCCCAATCGGCCCTCTATTTGGTAGAGGCTGAATGGCAATGACCCCTCTGAAGTGTAGAAAGTAAAACATATTTCGTGAAGCGTAAGGGGGCTACGTCTTGTTCTTTCTTCTATTGAATAAGGAAACTTTTTACACAGTGCAGTATCATGATTTCCTTTGCCCGTTAGCCGGTAAAAAATACGTTAGTGGTTATCTAATTTCGCTCTACAAGCGGTTTCTTAAACTTCTTGCGAAGCAAGCATTGTCATTTTGACATCAGCATAAACCTGATAAGAGTTCATTAGAGCATTTCTAAGCCCGATAACTTTGAATCTTTTTGCATGGCCTGGTATACATCCCCTCTCTCACACATTATGCACACATTACGACGATTCATCTAATTTTAGGGATGATTTTTC
Organism: Tigriopus californicus; assembly: GCF_007210705.1. Taxonomy (NCBI): domain Eukaryota; kingdom Metazoa; phylum Arthropoda; class Copepoda; order Harpacticoida; family Harpacticidae; genus Tigriopus; species Tigriopus californicus. The sequence continues at coordinate 6,267,243 of NC_081443.1, forward strand.
TCTTTTTGGCAAATTCATTGTTTGCTTAGGACAACAGTGGCAAAATAGAAACATCAGATTTCTCGGAAAAATAACAAATATGCATCGTGGGATAGGGGGCCTGAACCGCAAAGTATAGAATTGCCTCCGGGGTGCTCTCAAATGACTTGAGAGGCTTTATATTTTGGCAATTTGTTGTCTTTTGTGTTTAATATTTCAATTATTTCTTATTCGAATCCTTATCAAGCCAGAAAAGCTCATATTTTTGCAACAATTTGGTATTCTCTTCTCTCTATGGATGAACCCTTATTACAAACAAATGAGTAATTCAACACGTTCCAGTTTAACGTGCACTCAACAGGCTATTAAGCTTCTACGTTGGCTATAATTGTCCTGGGTTGGGGACAAGCTCATGGAGGCTTTTGAAGACGTACAGTATCAGGTAGCTTTCGTACCTTCTTTGAACACTGTACAGTCCCAACTTTTTTAGTCCCTCCCAAAACGAAAAGCTCTCTCATTTCTGAGAGAGTTTCCTGTTTTTCCTAGTAAAACATTTGTGGACTTGTTCGACTTTTTGACAAACTGCTGAGCTCATTGGAGCCCAAATGGGCGAAGCATATTCAAGATGTGACTGAACAATCGACTTGTGCAGAATTAGCATTGTGATACTACATCTGGACTTCCAACGTCCGATATTACCAACCACACATTTGAAAAGATTTACCCATCTTCAACTGGATATGTTAATTTGGAGGACTACGTACACTTAAACCCTTCATGAATAAAACTTGCAGATAATAGACGAAAAATATTAAGCAAGTTTTATTCATGAAGGATTTAAGTGTACGTAGTCCTCCAAAGTAAACAGATAACAAAGTAACAGATAATAGACGAAAAATATTAAGCAAGTGGGGTATTCAAAGGTGTTTACCCAAAGATCATTGTGCGGAATTTCATTCCGTTCAGAGCCATATTACTCTCAAGAGTAACCCAAGAGTAGATTCTTTCTAGGTCCTTTGCAAGACTAGTGGAATCTTGGCCATTCCTACTGAAACTAACTTGGTGACGTCACCATAAGAAGAAGTACTGGCAGTAATACTAGGCTTTTGAAGCGGGGCAACGAATATTATAAACAGGAGGGGGTCTTACCTCTGATCCCTTCAAAATATACATTTTATCGAACTCTATGTGCGTCCTTATGTTATGAAGTCCATATTTTTATCTCTTTCTATGAATTATACTGGGTGCACCATATCATTGTACATATGTATATACATTTTTTCATGGCGTCGATAACCGTGTCAATGAGAGGCCTGGTTATTTTTTCATTTATTTCAGGCATATGTTGCATGGGATAATTACTAACCATTTTCGAACACATTGCAGGTTTGAATTTGAATATAGACAAAACAGCCTCTTTAATGTGAAAACACTGCCAGAGAGAGTTTGGCCAAACTTGACAAGTTGAAGCAGGGCAACGATGGAGCCCTGGGGAACACCTGACTTGTCATCATGTACGTATATCACTAAATGATCCTTCAACCTTCACTATTTGCTTCCTATCATTAATGAAGCTTCTGATCTATTCGAGAACCTTACCAATGTCATGAAGTCTATTCAGCAAAAGGCCATGATCTAACTTATCGAAGGCCTTGGCAAAATCAAGATAGACAACAACAACTGACTCATGTCTCTCTAGTCCCTCAATGATATGTTCTATATGTTCAATCAGTTGGGTAACCCAAGGACTCTAAAGAGAAATTTGAACTTTGGATGCTTTTGCAAAAAAAAACCCACAAATTTATTGGAGTCCAAACCAGTCGAATAAAACAGGTGTTATATCTCTTAAGATATATTATTCCATGATTATGAAGCATCCAAATGAGTTCAAAGAACATTATGTAGCTCAGAGCTACATTTTTGTAGCCCTGGATTGAGGGCTATCCATAGAGTGAGAACCATATTTTCATAACAAGTACACCAAATTGCTTGAAATTTGGTCAAGATGTTTCTGAAACAATTTTCTTTAAATAGTATTATTAGCAAAAAAATATTGTCATATTGTGTTTAGAGCAAATTCTTGCTTTATCAAGAAACTGTAATTAGCACTTTTCAGTTGTGTACTTCAAGACCTGTTATTTTTTTTTATCTTTTATTTTTTTGTGCGGACTTCCTTACCGCTACCGGGATTGGAATCCCAGCTGTTCAAGACAAGAAGATTATTTATTTTACTTGACTTTTATTTATATATATTATTTGATCGACCAACGAATTGGAGTTGGCTGATCTGGCTAATCCTTGAATATAAGGTTGATCCGGAATTTTAATCAAAAACTTATCCAAGTCTGACTTAAATCCTGCTATTGGATCAACGCCTACATAAGCCCTACGAATATTTGAGGGCAGCAAATTGAACAATGAAGGAGCCCGAGAAGGAAGAGAGGTGGACTTCATTGTTTTAACTAGCCTGGATTCTCGAGGGCTTGAAGGTGCTCTCGAAACGCACGTTAAGCCTGTACGGTCACTACAATTGACCCTAAATCCTGGTTTGGGACAAAGCTCATGAATGCTTTTGAAAACGTGCAATATCAGATACCTTTCGTACCTTCTCTGAGTAATGTACAATCCCAACCGTTCTAACCTCTCCCAATACGAGAGCTCTCTCATATCTTCAATGTCCCTAGTAAAACATCTTTGGACCTGCTCGAGCTTTTGCAAACCTGCTGAACTAATTGGAGCCCAACATGGACGAGAGCATATTCAAGATGCGGCTGGGCAATCGACTTGTATAGAGTTGCATCGTGATATGATACTATCTGTGGACTTAACGTGCGATATATCCAACCACATGTTTGAAAAGCCTACCAACTTTCAACTGGATATGCTCATCGAACTTTCCATTATCTGGAGGCTACACCTAAATCCTTCATGGATGAGACCTGCTCAATGTCCTTACCGTCATCATCTAATAGTGGAGTGTCTAATGGCGTCGACCCAAAGGTCATTGAGCGGAATTTCATTCCATTCAAGGCCATGTTACTCGCAGCAACCCAGGAATAAATTTGGTCTAGGACCTTTGCAAGACAACCGGAATCCTGACCATTCCTACCAACTACCAATTTTGTATCATCAGCATACTACTACCAAGCTTCTGAAGCGGAGCAATGAAGATAATGAAAAGGAGAGGACCCAAAATGGAGCCCTGAGGGACACCAGACTTGACATCTGTATGTCACTAAGCGATTCCTCAACCTTAACTAATTGTTTCCTACCGCAAATGAAACTTCTTAGCCAATTGAGAACCTTGCCTTGGATCCCAATCTCATGGAGCCTGTTAACTAAAAGGCCATGATCTACCTTGTCAAAGCCTTGGCAAAGTCGAGATAAACTACATCGACTGATTCATGGCTCTCCAGTCCCTCAATAACCTGCTCTATATGCTCAATCAGTTGGGTAACCGTGCTAAAAAGTGGTCGGAACCCATGCTGGCTAGGAGAAGGACTTCATGTATATCAAGAAATTCAACAAGTTTGAACTTCATGATTTTCTCAAACACCTTCGCAATATTCGAAGTGAGAGAAATTGGCCTGTAGTTACTGGGGAGTGTCTTATCTCTCCCTTTGAAAATTGGACAACATGAGCTACCTTCAGAGAAGAGGGAACTTGCCTGGTCCAAGATGCAACGCATCAAGTACGAGAAAACAGGAGCAAGAACCTGTGAGCATCTCATCAGAAACTGAGATGTCACTCCATCAGGGCAAGGAGAGTCGAGAGTCTCAAGTCCCTGATGGCCTCTAAAGCATCCTGATCTGTGACTACAAGATCATCTAAATGCTCAGCTTGACATGCCTTGCCAGTCCCAACAACTCATCAATAGAGCAATGGACTGTTGCTCCTAAACTCAGTGGAGTTGAAAACACACTAGAGAACTGATCTCCAAGTATGTTGGCCATAGTCCCTACATTGTCTATGGCTTCCCCATCGACCTCAAAAGGCCCTACAGGGTGTTTGATCTTCCTCTTAGAGTTTGCATAAGAGAAAAACGCCTTTGGATTCGACCTCACCGCTTGAACATTAGAAGTCATTTTAAGTATATTTGCATGCCTGGTTTGAAGCACATACCATCAATGGTTACAAAAATGATATTAGTCACATATTTTGTTTAATAGTTATGCCAATAATTGACATTAAGAAATTTCCCTATCAAAAGTTTAGGCCTAACTTGGCGGGTGAGGTTTGGTGATCATAAAAAGTGGCGTTTCCTTGCTTTAGTGTCCTTGGGTAACCGTACTAAAATGCGCTCGGAGGAACTCTGACTTGGAGGAAGGACATCATGGACTTCAATAAATTCAACAATTTTGAACTTAAAGATCTTCTCAAACACCTCCGCAATATTCGAAGTGAGAGAAATTGGCCTATTGTTACTGGGAAGCGACTATCTTCCCCTTTGAAGTTTGGAACAATATGAGCTAATTTCAGGGAAGTAGGAAATTTGCCATGGTCTAAGATGCAACGCCTCACATACGAGAAAACGGACAACCTGTGAGAATCTCATCAAAAAACTGAGATGTCACACCATAGGGACCACGAGAACTTGAAAGGCTTAAGTCCAAAGTATCTTGATTGGTCACTGCAAGATCATCCAATTTCTGAAATTTGAATTGCATCTTTTTGCACAGACGCATCGCAAAAACCATCAATCCTGTAAAATCCCCTAAACTTCAGCCTTGTAGTCAAACGTCAGCGATAAATATCGGAGAAAACATCATTTTCATATTGGCTTTTATAGGCTCAAATTTCATGTCGGTTTTTACTTACTATACTGGCATGTTGAGTCCAGATTCAGTTTCAGTTTCCTCCAGCGTTTATTTGTTTTCAAATTTCGTCCCTGGAGAGTGGAAAGATGATTTAATGATGTCTATTCCAGCAGGGTCTGGTCATAATCAGCATGCGTTTGTGAGCGAAAGCAAGTCGTAAATTCTAAATGCAAGGGACCAGTTTTGAAACGACAATCCATTATCTGTGATCGAAAATGCGAAATCAAAATTAGTGATGTTCTAGGCCATTGCCAGGGTAGTAGCAACGAAATTGCGGTAAATCGTTAGTGTTTTCCAAAAGGGAACTTTACTGCCATTATATTTTGGAAATGTGTAACTGTAACGACCCAAAAACCCTAAAAAATACTCGTTACTCGTTCTATTTACTTCAAACATTTAATTTGATCAAATACTGTCGACGTTATCACTTTTGAAACATTGCGCAGACAGTTTCAAATAACAGCAAATAAAAATAAACCGAAGTCAACAAATCAGTTTACTTACGAATTGATTTATCAAGAAAGCTAAATTGATTTTGCAATGCAACAACCTAACTTCTGGTATATGTTCAAAATCCCCACCCTGAATATATATTTGTTTTGACTTTTTTAAATTTGTCTTTTGCCTGCCAATTTTCAAATCTAAAAAAGCCATTAGGCATGTGTTAGATCGCCATATGATTGAAACTGTTGACGTAATTCAAATTTGGAAAAGAGCATGGCCAAAAATGGGAGCAATGCAGTGCTCAGCAAATCAACAATATCAATGCGTAATATGTTGGCAGGAAAAACATAAATTTTAAGACCATTTGAAACGAAATTGTAACCATTGATTTTGCAAAGAATGGTCTTGATGAGGCCAAAAAAGCCTGAAATATTGGTCATCTAAAATTTTGTAAAAGTAATTGTAACTAGTAACGCCATTACATTTCTTTTCATTGAGTTTTGAGCAGTTGTGTAATGAATTACTCTTTTCGGCCAAAGTAATTGTACGTATGATCCGTTCCTTTTATTGGGGAACGACCAACGCCCTGGTCATTCCTAATTTTGTTACATGTTTTGAAGGAATTATGAAGCTTGAATAACTTTTTTAACAGTTTTTCTCCCATACAGTTGTCAACTATTACTTACTTGTTTTACTTGCTTCTGCCATTGTTGTAAGATTGCACGCGCAATCAATGATGATCCTAGTTCAGTATTATACAAATTAAAGGATGAAAACGCGTTTCAGAACGAAATGATCACCTGAGACTAATTTTTTGAAAGTCAAGGATTGAATCTTGGATGGAGAAAAGATCCAACTTATAAAGTACGAAATTTTCTTAATCTAAGACTCACTCGCTTTAAAGAGTTCGGCTCTGGTTAGTGGAACATGCAATCAGCAAGGGCAAAAATAATAATTCACACCTTCAAAAATTGGCAAATTTAAAGATTCATATCTAAAACAACCAAAGGAAAGCTTGAAGGATTTCCATCAAGCTTAGCGCGGTAAAATACCGGGAAGTTCAATCTTTCTTCATATCAGAATTTCAGAAATATGAGCAGACATTTTTGCAATCCCAATTGTCACTTTGCCCCTTCTATCATATTGTAAAAAAATAACATTGCAAATTACTGGACGAAAGGGATTTGTTTCCACAAAAAAACCGCAAACCATAACTCAAAGCACTCGTTAAAGATATTTTCAAAAGACACCGGATTTCTAATTCTATCCTCACTTTCTTTTCATCATGATTGAACGACATCATCATCAAACTTTGTTGCATGAATGCAAGCACGTTGTTATCAATCCAAATTGATGCTACAAAGAGCTATTACATCAACTGTTGATTTGAAATAACAGTTTTCGGGGCGTTTTGTTTCAATGACGCTTAAGTATATTACCAAAGCATGTTTTCAAAATATTATTTTGCCATATTATCTTGTTTGGCGCTCTGACAAACCTAAAGGAGTCACATTATATTTGAACCCAATTTCATTAATTGCAATACTGACTAACATTGATTAAGAGCATTACAGATTGCAGGATGTTGAATTAGCGGAAGCTGCAAAATAAACTGTAAAAATGCAGATCCAATAAGAGTGTCATTTAAATGAAAATACCAATCCAAAATTGTCCAACCTATAGTCGCTCACCAGATCTATTTATTGCGGACTTGCTAGCTAGGCGAAGTATGAATGGAATGAATATTCATGATCGAGTTTAGAAATGTAGGCATGCATTTCAACATTTCAACATTGCAATATTTATTTACATTACATTTCGTGTTCTTGTAGATATGTTCAACAGTTTTTCTTTTTCTGAAAATGCGGTACAAACTGATTCAGATGTGGAGAGTATGTGAAGATTAAAAAACATGATAAACTATATCTGTGGTGACTCAGCCTTATCCAATGGATTTTAAGTATATTTGGTATCAACATCACAGCCGAATTGTGATAAAAAGTTTTTGGGAAAAAAAAAATCAAACTGACTCTTTTAGGGGCAGTCAGAGGAATCAGAAACAGCAGAGAGACAAAGCTATGTTTGCCGATGCTAGCGTCATAAGGATACAGGCACTTAAGTCACCCAAATTAAATATTTTCTCGCTATAAAGGAGCTGAAATATATACATCATTGCCCATTCCAAACACCTGAGTAGCAAGGCCGACGTTGGGGTAACATTTTGAAGCACCATGAGGTACAGGAGAGTTCCTAAGGTCCCAAAAATGGCGGATATCCCAGAGGCCCCCACTAGAGTGGCATTGGCGCTAGGCCATTGGAAATGCGAGAACCCAATGTGATTCCAATAATCTGTAATAACCAATTTGAACCTTTGTCAGTACTCGAAATCTGCCGACAGAACAACAGGCTATTCTTACAATAGACACATCCGAATATGGACCCAACTCCCATCCAAACGCCCACCACAGACCAATGCTGTCCTTTGGAAATATGGATAAGCACCATGAGATAACCCGTGACCACGGTCACCATGAGCGTAGCTAGTATTCCAATGACATCCAAGGGGTCCTGTTTGCCAAACATATTCAGAGGCACAACCGATATCGGCCACGAGAATCCCACGTCCATGGACAGGATCGGTACCACTTGAGCGGGCTGACTGGTGAACAGAACTTGAGGCTGAGTTAGTAAAACTGCAGCCAAAATGTACATGACCAGGTTGATGAAAACGTAGGCGTTGAAGTTTTCTCTGTTGAACATCAATATGAAATGAATGTATGATTGTAATCGAAATGATTGTCCTATGATTCAGAACTTACAAAGCCAGAGTCATGGAGAAGATCCAAGTGAAGGTAGGCACTAGCATGAACACGAGGCTGGAGCTCAGTCTTGGGATTGTGTTACCGGAGATATCAATGGAAATGATCAAAGAGGTCGTCACGGCGCCCTAAACGGTAGAATGGTCAGCTAACGCAAGAGTCACGAATTCAAAACTAACCACATTTACCACAAAAATGAGTAGGACTCGATACCCGGATTGACCCCAAGGGAATTGCCGTTTGGTGCAGCCCAGGATGAGTGAGATGAGAATCTGTACAAAGGCTCGAAGTAGAATGCCTAGACACACATCTTGTGGCGATCGAGTTCCAATTTGAGTGGAATTGGAAACATGAAGTGAGATATCCGAAATCAGGAAGCACACCACGGCCACCAAGGCCACACACGCGTATCGTCTGCCCTTCCGTCTGAAATGGGTGTCATCAAAAGCAACCCGAAATCACTGCATCTTCATCATCGTATATCTTACTGCTCTGGAGTGGTTGGCTTTTTATGATTCCAACAACACGCGTAAGGCTTGATCTCCTCGGGTTGATAGGAAGTTTCACTGATTTCCTCATCACAATTGGTCGAAGGACCTCGAACTGTGTTGAGATTCGAGCTGAAACAAGGAAACCACTCGATCAGTCTATGCAAAAGGAAGTTCTTTTCAGCCGGAGGCGATTTCATTCCTCAATGTAAAAAAATGAATGAGACAATCATGTGGACGTACTAGATAGCATACAAAACACGATGAATGAACACAAATACCCATAAATAAACTTCAAAGAATCACTTCACCTCTCATCGGGCTCTTCGACTTTTTGTATTTCCATGTCCATCATTGGCGAGCACTCGTGGAAATACACTTGATAATCCGGATCACCATCCTGGTTTGGTAAAGATCTCGATTCAGCTGTTGGCCAATATTGTTCACCACTTCCACAAGAATAATACGCCAATGAACTGCTGCAAGAAGAGGAGGAATAAGGGGAAGCATTGCTGCGAAAGGAGGACGGGTCCAATGAGCACGAGGGTGGGTGCCGAGGCAAAGGGGCGGGACGGCCGGGACAAGCTCGGGTGCTTGTACTGAGACTAGTCAGATCACTTCGGCAGGTCAAGTAACTTGAAGAAGAAAACGACGACGACGACGAGGATGAGGCACAGGACGAAGAACTGCACCCTCTGCTCGGCGGCTTCATTGGAACACGCAATTCGGATTGATTTCACTGGTTGATTTTTTATTACTTTCAACCGACTGACTGACCAAATAGTAATTCCTGTGACGACAGTGAGGAAAACAAGTCGTTCGACGTGCTACTTCGTTGGAGAACAAGTTCAATTGAAACTAGAATTTTTATGAGATCCTGTGGTGTTAGTTGTGGGGGAAATTGTTTCCATGTCTAGGCTCGAGATGGATTTAGCATTTGTTTGAACAACTCGATCGCGATAGAGCGACGAAGTGAATATGACGTTTCGTACAAATGATGAAGACGTTGGTGAACTCGAAATTCGAGAATAGTTTATTCCATAAATTAAGGAGCCTGAATTATAACCGAATCGGGGTTTGATGGCGGATAAGGTCACAAAACAACGAAGAAACAAAAAATGATGAGGGAGGAAAGAAGGACATTGGTGTCCCATGAGGGAGGGGATAGATATTTAGATGAACCAGGTACGAACATGGCAGAGTTTGAGGGCAATGGTGAATCGATGATGTCTCATGGAGACGGAACGCCATTTTTACATAAATAATCTCGTCTTTGATGACAGTTATTCAAAAATGATGAGAGGGGTTACTAGTATAGACTTAGTGATGCAGGTGATGGTGATCATTTGGGTTCACTTTTAGCGCTTTAGCCGTCATTGGCCAATGGGTTGATATCAGAGAGAATGGATTGATGCTCCAGATTTTCAGGTGGCTCCTCATCAAACAAAAGTGGGATGCTGGGCATGCTCGTTAGTTTCGGGTAGGAGAGCTGAACTTCTACCTTCCGAGGACTTTCTGCCAAATGATCGATAAAATCAGAGTCGCCGTCATTGCGCGGATGCGGATCCGGAACAGTGAATGAGAAGTGATGAATGGTAGTTTCACTATCCGAAGAACTTGTGGGTGGGAGCATTTCTATCTTGGGACTAATGCACGGAATGCCCTCGGGCGAGGGCCTAGGCGATGAGGAGAGGCCACGCTTTTGATGAATGTTGATGTGACGATCGAGGTTTGACTTGTGATTCGTTGTATAGGCACACTCGGGTTCAGTGCAGAAAAAGGCTTTCTCCCCAGTGTGGATTTTAAAATGTCTCATTAGGAGAGCTTTACGCGGGAACACTTTGGGACATCCTCCCCAAGAGCATTTGTAACCGTCCGAATGGCAGGCCCTGATGTGCTGACGGTATTGAGTTTTGGTGTGGAAGGTGTGTCCGCAACATGGCTGGAGTCGCCCGTTCTCGAGAAAACCGTGCATTGTTCGAGCATGTCGAAAGAGATTGTTCTTCCGATCTGTCTTGTAGTCGCAGCCTTCTTGACCACAATAATGGAGTTTCCCAGATTTGTGCGATTTAAATAAGGCTGGCGGCGTATCGCCAGCCTCACTCGAATCGTAGAAGGAAACATCCGAGACGGACGACCGTCGGGTCTTCGCAGGCACCAAGCCATCCTTGGACTCGCCTTTGATCCCGCCCTCGCAACTCAAAATTCGAGGGTCAAATATAACAGGTCCCGAACTTTTCATATCAAAAGGATCCAACGACATACCTCCCGAGAACGAGGCCGGGGTACTTGCATGCGTTGAGGGCACAAATATTTGAGCGAAATGATTTGGCAAACCGTTCGTGTAAAACTGACTATAATCCAAAGGTGGAGGGGTGGGGCCCATGGGTGGGCAAAAGCTACCCGGTAGATCGAGAAGAAGAGGCGAACCAGACCCGGGCATCATCATACTACTATTGAAGTAGTGATTGTAATCATAACCAGGATAAGGCGCCATGAGTGAAGCTTGGCTGGATAATCCCCCGGCGGGTTGGTTCCAGTTGAAGTCGAAGAAAGACGACGCAAATTGTGGATTGGACATGATGATTTGGGCTGAAATGCATAAGGTTGGGCTTTCGATAAAGCAAATGTAAGGAAAGTTAAAGTTAAACTTTCACACCATTTTGATTACCACCGACGCAAGGTTTTAAATGTATATCCCTAAACCTTTTATTTGAACATTCATGACTAGATGTCGAAAAACTAGTTTTTTAGTTTAACTCCAGTTTTGTACTAGTTTGGGGCAAAACAACCTGTTGCGCAATCTTTACCATAAAATAACCTTAGACCGACGAGTTAGGGGGAAAATTGAGAGTTTTGGCCGTTTTTGGTAAAATCCACAGCGTGTAAAGAAATTAAGGGCCGCTCTTTGAGGCTTCTGAAAATCCTTTCCTCTTACTCAAAGAATAATTTGATCATATTGAATCTGCAGTTATCAACAAAAGGGCATATTGAAAAACCCAACACCATACCACGAATGATCCGAATTATCTCTGAAGGTCATTGGTAACCCTCTGATGTTTGGCCACCAAAAGATTGACTCTTGAAATTCCAAATTTCGGCCCTTGGTCCGGTCTGCTCTAAAAGGATTTATGGCATTTGTACGAGGTTCTCCAATTTCAAATGGTTTGAGGATGAACACTGAAAGACTCACCAACGTTCATTGGTCTTTGCCGGCCTTCAGGATGCCCCTAGCTTTGGTTCTGGCCTTAAGACTGCGCTCACTTGAATTTTCAGACATTGTTCTGACCGCAATCGCTCAGAGGGTTACTCATCGCCTCTAGGATATCGTTAGACCATTTGTAATATGCTACTATGTACTAAACAGAGTCTGGTTTTATGTCAAAGAAATCTTTGAGCAAGGAGAAATATTGCGAAAAACAGCCATGGAGGCCCTTAATTTCTTTACACCTTGTAGAACAACAACATTAAAGGCGAATTGTACGTTTCAGAGATGATTCTTGAGGATCATTTGATAGTCGACGTAGTTAGCAGATTTCAAGCAATTAAGCCTACGTGCTATTTTTCCATTTCTTGACATAATTGAGCTTCCCATTCGGGCCAAAACCGTGATGAAGACATGAGGTAAAAAAAAAAAAGATGACTTTGTTCAAGTTTCGGTTTCGAGAAATTGAAGAATTGAAGGAATAAGATTTCTAAAATCCAGATTTCTCGTGGAATGTAAAGGAATGAGGAATTGCCTTGAAAATTTCGTTCGGCATCATGACAAATTTCATATTATGCCGAGAATAAGATGATTGATTGGTTTGATTCCCTGTGGCATTGTGGACTCCTCGTTTTTTTTTTATGTAAAATTATAAAAGGATATATTCACTGCATCTAATGTATTATACCCTTGATGGCTTAATCAAATCCTACTTTTGTGGCAGAAATTAATATTCTACCTGGCTATCATTAAAAGGAACCGGGCCATAAAAAAATAAAGCTAAGGATCCATTGAAGGAGAGTTGGCTCTCCGTTTTCGCTTGAAAATTTTGATGATTGATTATGCTTCGTAACATTTCCAAATATATATTAACATATGACTCAATGTAGCTCATCCTGAGGAGCCACATACCCTTCAGGTCGTTCAAAGAAACTGGCGAGTCTTTGAACTTCTGAAGCGGACCCTACCAAATAACCAGAACCACCTCATCAACCCTTTCAAGAATCCCACTGCCCACACTCATGCCTAAGCCAAGTTTACACGCCCTTTCCTCAATTTCTCGCTCGTTGAAGTGTTCCTTTCTCTCCTCGGCATCGACGCCAATGAGGTGCTCAAGCATTTAACCAGCATAAAAGTTCAGAAATCCATCGATGGATAAGTTTGACTCGATTTCATCTTAAGACATTATGTCAAGTCTAAGTACTTGATGGATGCCACCCCTAAAGAGTATAACGTTCATTACCAAGGCGATTTAATCAAGCCAGAAATGTGCCAGGGCGGGTCCGAGTGGGAGTAGTTCGGGAGGATCGAGGTGCGAGGATGAGATGAGTCGATGAGTAGGTAGATGGCGAGAGGGCGAGTTTTGAGGCCACTCGTGATGGTGTCACCATAAAGAACGCCCCACCAACAAAATTCCAGACAAACTGACCCTCAAGTCTCACGTGTTCAATAAAAGGAGCCCTGAGGGTGCCCATTTGAGTCATAGCAAGGCCAAATACTCATCGCCATACAGCTTTTGATAAATGATTTGACTGAACTTTTCAAAAATATCATGGCTAGTTATTGCTAGCCATTTCAGATAGAAACTAATTTTGGATGCTGATCAAGTAAGCTAGTTGGCAGCAAGGTGACGGTCTGGTAGTTTTATTTGCGCCGAGCCAATCACAATTTTTGAATTGATGTTT
>NC_081443.1:6280721-6280790 GCF_007210705.1 Tigriopus californicus
ACGCCATTCAGCTTTTGATAAATGATTTGACTGAACTTTTCAAAAATATCATGGCTAGTTATTGCTAGC
>NC_081443.1:6280826-6308575 GCF_007210705.1 Tigriopus californicus
ATACTCAACGCCATACAGCTTTTGATAAATGATTTGACTGAACTTTTCAAAAATATCATGGCTAGTTATTGCTAGCCATTTCAGATAGAACAATCAGATACTGCTAGACTGCTATTAAGATTTGTGAGAAGGTCTCTTCTATACCGTTTGAGAAGTTTTGTGTTAATTGCAGGTATAATTTTTGGGCTGGTCATAATTGGCATCACTGAGAACTAATTTTGGATGCTGATCAAGTAAGCTAGTTGGCAGCAAGGTGACGGTCTGGTGGTTTTATTTGCGCCGAGCCAATCCCAATTTTTGAATTGATGTTTAAACTTTGTTTTACTCTAACTAAAATATGTCAAAGAGCTTGAAACATTAAATCCATCCTGCCAAACTTCATCTCACAGCTGATGTGGCAAGATAAATTTCATTCGGACTTCAAATATTTTCGTTACCTTGACAAAGCTTTCAAACACCTGATCCAGAGTGGCAAACAGGGCTGGGTTTACATGATTAACTTCATAATTTACAATTTGCCATAACCTTAGATGCATGCTGCAGTTGAAGTTTCTCAAATAGACAACTGTCTGTATCGGCATTATCTGTATATGAGTTTATTGTTATTATTCAACCCAAGGACGTGACATCTCTGCTCCTGTCTGTGTGTGTGAGTCTTCTCGTCTCCCCGAACACTTGTTCGTATTTTCTGAATATAAGAGACCTTATGACCAATTCAAGTGTGTGATGTTGGCGACTGAAAGATTGTGCTTCTTCAGTAAGGCAGTAGGTGCGTTAGAAGTCTCACATTTGCTTGAGTCTTGGGTTCAGAGGTGTTAAAAAATATCAGTGCGTCTACTTTTGCTTTATACTGAACGAGTACGTGGCTTTCTTCGTTTTTACAACAATGTCTTGAGTGATTGTGTCATTATGGTGTCTCAGTTTAAGTGTTTTCTGAGCGCGTTAGCTTGTTTCAGTGTCATTTGGGCTATTGTCTATATCGTGCAGTATCAATGCCCTGTTGATACCAAGCTCCAGTCAAAGGTTCAGAGGTTCCCCAGGTAAAATTGATTATTATAAAAAAAACCAAATTTTATTTGTTTGTTCACCTTGGTATTTGTGATTTTAGGTAAGCCCATCTCCGGATTGTCTTGTTTGACTTACCTCTCAAAATTTGATACTGCATCTGGAGTTTGAGTCGTCGCATATACAGAGACTCTTTCCGATCCGAAAGCAATTCTTTGATGGTGAAAGCCATCTTCTTGGGCTTTTTAACCAAATTCGTGGCCTTGAAGCTCTTCACTCGACGCAAATCCATGTTGAACTAAGTCATTTTGGTTGAGCTTTCCAACCCCCCGATCTCGAGGGTTTCCCCCTCCATCCCCTCCGTCGTAAGCGGAGGGCAGTTCTTTTTCCCGATTCTTTCGCACCCTTCCACCCTCGGTGACGGCGGTTGAGCGAGGATTGCCAATGGCAGATCGCGAGGTTCGAGCCCGGTCGGAAAGAAAACCATGGCAGACGAACTGGACGAGAGTATTGTGCGTACGGAATACGGGTAGGATAACTTGGGTGGTTAGCGGGAAAGATAGATGGATCCTTCTATGTCCTGTGGTGGAAATATCGGAAGGATCTGTGACAGGTAGTAGACCGACTCATTTGAATTTTATGGGGGTTTAACATGAATCTGTCGTTGGTCAGTGATTGAATCTATTAACACCTGCTCGGAGCGATAGGCTTTGTTCGGGAGCCAAATCTATTCGTTGCTCAATGATTTCGAGTACGAGAGCAAAAACTATGGAGGTCTCGGAACATCAGTGATCAGTAGTAAATCTATTTAAAGTGCCCTAATCTACCTTTTTCCAAAGTTTTGGCTGTATTTTTGCTTTGTGTTTAAATACCTTTATCCCAATACGTAAGCTTGACCAACATGCAGAAGCATTAGTGTCTTAATTGGCTTACAGATCCATTGGTGTTCACTGTATACATGCAAGGGCAACCAATATACTGAACTCGCCTCCTTTCTCAATCCGTAAAGCCATGTGTCTTTTCGTTTTTCCCTATTGCTCTAGCATGCAGTACTTCATGAACCTCCCTTCGATTTTTCGTTCCTCCCCCAAAAGCAAAAAGGGGTTATATCCCTGCTTTTAGGGTGATAATCTTGTTATTACTAGACGAGGGGGCACCCAAAGGGGTTCACCTAATGCATCAAATTAGTCATCTTTGGCTAATGAGCATTAGGGAGCATTGGTTTTTCTAAATGGCCCATGATTATGTTCCAATTGGACACTAGACACGTCAACTGATATGCCAAAAACCACTAACTTGGATCATGACGGAAGCTGTGACTTTTTGCATTTTGCAATATCTAAAGTTTATAGAATGCTTTTACCGATCGTTGTAAAAGTGTCTGGAGCTGTTATTGATCCATTGTTCCATTCTTGCGAACCTTACTTTTCATGATAAGGTACGATACATTATTAATATGGTCAAATCTCTTGGTCATGAATATAATTGGTTCCAAAATTAAATCCTCGTGTACATCATCCAACCGTTAGAACTTCATCGTTTCCCTCTCTTTCCTAATAAATATTGTTATCATGTCGTTTTTCAAAAATTCAGTTATGAGTTACATTGTGCGTTGAAGTGACCATTAAGATTAGGCTCAAATGGAAGTATCGAGTTTACTGTACTTTAATTTGACCGCCAACTGTACTACACTGTATATTACTCTTATGTCGTGAATGTTTTTTCGCTTGCTTCCTTGCCGTCCAATCATGGTCATAGCAATGTATATCACATTGTCCCCCTGTTTGAGCTTGTGTAAATGTTTCCTTGCTTAGTGCTAGCACTCCGAGTGAGGAGAGACCAAGAGAGAAAGAGAGCTAGCGAGAGGCTTTGTTTCGATTTCGCTGTCACGCTCAGTGATCAAATGAGGATGAGCTCTGGGGAAAAGCCAGGGAATTCAACACCTGGTCATCAGAACGCCTGCAAACCATCATAAAGCACAACAGCTCTATATCAGGACGCATTTGGATATCGATAAGATGATCACAATTCGTGTAACACCGTCACAGTCAAGAAATGAAGCTTTGTTGTTTTTAGTGGTGGATTGACCCAAGAGGAAGAAGAACCCCATACTCGAGACATTAAGTGAGCTCTTCCACAACGTTTGGGACACATTGATATCTGGGTGCGCTTTTTCCGACACTTCAATATCCGGTGATGATCAAGGTACTCCTTATGATGGAGATTATAATGATGATGATCGTAGCAGCGATGCTCCCGAGTAGCCCGTGCTGGCCATCCGATGCTAATTAGACCCCGTGCTCCATCCAGATAAACAATTTTGACACATGTTCTCCAAGAACTGCAGTCTGAAAAGAAGATACGTGTTCAGGATGTCGTCCCCATCTATTATTGTGGAGTGATTGAAACTTATGGTACATATTGCAATGCTACTGTATCTGATTATAGCCTACCGGACTTTAATGCAAGCCCAGGACCAATTCACTCGCCTAAGTTCCATTGATGAGGGGGTAGAAAATTGTATTGATATCACTCTGCCATCCATTGATGTTTGCCTATGAACCAAATTTGAAGGTGAGGCAAGTGGACGGCCCGAGGTCCAAGGATAACGATTGTACGCTTGGATGTAGTACTTGGATCCATCTGATAATGTGTCTCAATCTCAAACTCGAGTTCATTATTTGCCTGGATATCGTTGTCCTTGTCATGCAATGGAAAGTAACGGTACGATTTGATCTCGCCGAGAGATGACTTTAATTGAGCTCTCCTTGATGACTGGCTTGCAAAAGCTGGATCTGTATTATTTTAAATATGGCCGACTAATTGGCCATATCTGAAAGGGAGCATGAAAGTGAATCATGATGAATGTACTTGATTTGGTCCCCTGGAAGTTTTTTTCCCTCTTAGCATCGATAATCTTGAGGGTGAGCTTGAAATATGCTCAGACTAGTTGCCAATTGAATTGGCTTAACATTTGTTATAACTCAAACCGCCTGAATTTTTCATGAAGCCATATCCGCTTAAGAAAAGTTTGGATCTCCCACCGAGTGTGATTGAATGCTCCCGCCAATGACAAATTGAACCCTAATGACAAGTAAACAAAGGAGCAATCCAATTCTAAACTAAGGATTTCAATGTCTGTCTGTGCAGGTGTGAGGGGAATATCCCTGAATCTTTGATGACATCTCGGCTATATTGACGGCCACAAATGAGATCATCTTTGACGTCGTCGTTGCCGTCGTCGTCGTCGTCGTTGGCTGGACCGAATTTGTGGCTCTCGCGTGCTAATCTCCGATTAGAATAGAGCGATCACAGCTTCTGTGGAGATGGTCCTTAATTTGTAGGTGGTGGTATACTGAATATGTGCTGCATTGATCCTCTGTGTATGGTTCCACCAGATCAATGAAGCTTTTCTATCTGGTATTCTCACTTTAATGGCCACCCCCATGTTCAATGGATAACCAAGGGCTGAGGAGTCCTTTGTGCGTACACAGGAGTAGTACAGTGGAGTGCTGAACAGTAGCACGAGTTTGCTGAAGAATGATGATAATAATGATGACCAACATAATAGAAACACACCAGCAAGGTGGTTATCATTTATCTGTCCAGTGTGCTTTTCAAGTCTTCCGCACATGTTCAACTTTTCTGGTAGATAAATTCTGGTCAAATGATAAATAATCCTTTTGATCCGAATTCGAATAGTGAAGACTCTGTATTGCTAGCATTTAGCCCAGTGTCCCTTGATACATCCTTCTGTGGTGACGATATCATGCTCCCTTTGGTATATGCAAATTAACCGTTCATGAAATAACGCCTCTTTAAATGGCGTCGCCGTCGACCGCATTTGGATCTTGACCAGCATTTCAGCATGTCCCTTTACTGTTCCACTATTGTACTCTAATTCCGGCCACGACGACTACCTATTGGTAAGCACTTTTGTGTTTTCCACTCCACAGGGTGCAAAATCAAAGCTCATTGGGTTGTAGGAAATCCTGCCCACTCGGAGGTCGCCTCGCAATTCCAAGTCCTCTCTTCAGGACATGATCATGAAACGACTGGCTTGGTGACATTGTTACTCCCATTTCAAGACTTTCAAGACCCATGAGTGGCAAGAACAAAGCGAGCCAGTTTGTTGCTGTAGCCTCTGGCAATGATTGAATAACTAAACTAGAATTTTGGTTTGACCAGCCATCACTTTCCACCTGCAAAATAATGATGATAATAATAATAATAATAATAATAATATGGATTTAAAATTTTCACGCAATATCGTACCAGCACAATACATAAACTCATCCAGGCTCAGATTTACAAGCAAACTTTGTCAGTCTGTCCCTTTTGATCAAGGTGATGACCCCCTCGGATTTCGAGGTTGGATCCAATGTTGATTGTTCTCACTCACCTGCTCCAAAATAATGCATGACGTGATATTAGTGAGGAGATGAGCAATAACACGCGAAACAGGATCAAATTCTAATAAAGCACCTTGCCACTGGACCGACCTACTAGGAACTCTCCTAGTTGTAAAATACCCTTTGGCTCCTGTGCTCCTGGGGGACAACCATTCCAGAGATGAGCATGGGTTGAAATCATTATGCCTATTCCGGGGACAAGGTTTCGCATTCTAAGAAAATAAGCGAAATGATTACTCCCAGAGCTTTGTTTGATTTCTTGACGTGTATAACTTAACACCCCCCACCTCCCTAAAATTTCAATGTAAATATAATTTTGAACGCTTATCTCTGGCGTGACCAGGCAACTTCCGTATTCTCCTTCCGGACTCAAAAAGCATTTTGCGGCTTTGTGTCCCTACCAATTCGGCTGGCCACGGATTTACTTCTGACGAATGCACGAGGGTAACAACCCAACCAACGCTAGCGAGCTTCCAACCCAGCCACACGGAGGGCTATGCCGGGCCATTCGGTGGCATTTTGAAAACGATGAACCCGTTCACATTCGGGTGCTTAGATTGACCTGTTAAAGCGTGAAGCCAATATAAATGTCATGATTTCTCTGTGGGAGCCAAGCTTAACGGAAAAAAGTGTTGGATTTCCTGGACGGATGATGATAATGATGATGCTGTTACTACTGCTACTGTTCTACTGTTTTGTTGTGCACGGAGCAAGGTAAATCATCAAGGAAGTTCATTAGATCAAGGACAAAAGATTCAATTTCCCAACGTAACGAGACACTTCAATGTCGCTCATATTGCGTACCTTTGTTGTTTATCTTATCTAACTGCTTGTTCATTTTGGCTCTTGATAATATTGTTAATCATCTCACTTCTATGTATTTTGATACTTCATACACTATGGCTGTTAGGTTAAGAAACAGAAATATAGGTATTTGTTGGACCAATCTCAAATGATGTTCAATGACGAGCAAGATGCGATGGTTTCCTTTTCCACCGTACAGCTCTTCTTATGAATAAGCTTTCCATGTAGAAAGTTTTGAAAACGGAGAAAAGCGGATTACAATTTGTTGAGGCGGTGTCTGCAAGGAAATGCGTAATGAACACTTCATAAGACGTTTCCTCGGTCAACTTGTGTGGTCACTTTCTTGTCGGTACCCCTGAGAAAAAGTTTGTTTTTGGAAACGTGATCCAATGAGACCTTACAGAGCAAAATGTTCATTAATAGTTGTGAAACTTGAGTTATTTATTGAGCTCTCTTCCCGAGGTAATGCTTTCCAAACTGCTAATAGTGACAACTTCCCACATCCTTGTTTATGGTCCATTTTCAATAACCAGGAGTTTTGAAATCTAAGAATACTTTGCTCCACGCATTCGTATACGTTAATCGGTATTCGCTCGTGAAGTGTAGACCGCGAGGTCTTAAGCCCTTAATACCTTGGTCAATGCATTGTATTATCATCCTTTAATTGAAGTGACAAATGAAGTTTTTTGGCTGCGAAATAGAGGACAAGAGCCTGGACCACCAAAGATGATTTTGGAACCCTCGTTGGGCTCATCCTCTTTTGTGGCCAAGTTGAGGGTTCTACATAGGATTGAGAGGAGATGGACCGTTGTGAATTATTCCAACGAGAAAGAGAGAGAAGACACAAACGATATCTGATCCAATAGCTAATGGATTGTCACAGTTGGGTCGTCACGTGTTCTGAAGGAGACAACTTCCCTGTTCACCATCACACTTATTGAACGCCACGATAGGACATACTGGAATAGAATTTATCCCATATTGAAGGGCCTGATTCTGTGACATAAAAACGACTCTAGTCACAACTTTAGGGGACCTTGATTGATTCTGCGAGATAATTCGTGAAGTACTATGTTAGGCAGTTATCCAACACTTCGCATGATACAAAAACTGTAACATCATACGTAGGCCATATAATACTCGTCGGTTCCACAACACATTGAAGCGATCACTCTCTTGGTTAAACTGAAGCCTTCTTCTCTTCCTTAGCCCCTACAATAATTGAAACTAGTTTAGGCACAAATTGTAAACGAAAGCACCTTTAGCGCGATTAGACGAGTTGGTGAGCTTCTCTTAGGAACAAAACATGCGTTGGATGCCCATTAATGCATCGGGAGCTCAAAATCGGGGAGTTACAAGCGCTACCGTTACTTCGTTCCGCCTCTCATCTGAATGGTTTTCAGTGGTTTGCGGTTTTGTCTCAACATAATGGATGATGATTGTTCTTGGTCTGCGAACGATGACACCCAAAAGTAAGTGAATGGGTGACCAGGAGTCAATCCATTGTCACTTTTGGCACTCGCCCCTACATGATCAGGTCAAAGAGATAAAGGGGGTGCACGGGTTGGTTGGCTTTCTAGTCGTACCACCAACTATAGTGGAACCAAGTTTCATTGTAGCATCTGTCACTCTGAGAGCCGAAGCTTCAAGCTTCATCAGAGTAGCTCTTACCAAAAAGATGAGAGGCGAATAAAACTCAGGCTTTCGAGTTCAATGGACTGTTGGTAAGGAGCTGCTTGGTCCCTAATAATTGAAGGAAATTATGATATCCTGAAAATCAATCCCGTCTCTTCCACTCCAGCAAAGAGTCAAGCAGGCAGTAGACAGAAGTCAGTAAGGCGAAGGGTACGTGTACATGGAAGCACTTGAAGGGACCACACCTTGTAATGAGAGGTTGGTCTTCCGAAGAATTATGCATTATTTTCTCTTGTGATGATGATCTGTCAGGAAGCGCTCATCAAAGTCTGCGGTTTCGATTGGCTCGTGCAGGCTAATCCGGGGAGCAAGATATCATGGGCAAGACAGTATAATTGTTCTAGTAAGCTGACAAGGCGAGGCTCGAGGTGTCGTTTTTATCATTGCGGTGGTTTTCAATCTCGTTAACTTTGCTCGGAGCATCCTGAGGAAGTGTATTTTCTCGAGAGGGTCGGGCTCCCCATCTCTTTGTGTGCGCGCGTCTCTCTCTCCCTCCATCTTTACGTAGACATGAGGAGATTATCAATCAAATGGGCTTGATTCTACCGGTACAAATGCTGTGTCCACAAGCTTGTACCGTAGACAATGGTCGCATTGTGGCATGGCCTAATAAGTGTGCTTGAGGACACAGGTGAAGATGAGTCTTTTGAGAGCTAGTTGGATGATTGTGCACGCGTCATAAATCGATCCTAACTTATAACTCCCTGTTGCCTTATCAAAAGTGGAAGCACCTGGTCCCTTATCCTAGCCAAACTTAGGTTTCGAGTGCATTCTCATATACCCTTTGAGTTAGTACATAACATTTGGACTCTTCTATGAATCGAAGTATATTTTGGAACACAATCCTCTTGTACCAAAAGTCGTCGGGATTGGCGATCATCCTGACGCCATATTTAATTGAAGTCAACTACATGATGAACAACAATTGAGCCAACGCCCTCTAATCATCTTCTGTTTAGCTCTTAAGTCTCTTAAGTCAGTAGTTGCCCTCTTCATGAGGGAGCCAATGTGACAGGGCTCCCCTTGATAAGTAGTCTTGGCTTTCCGAGCAATTCTTTCTCCGATTCAGCCGAATTATGAGAGAGAGTCGACCCGGTCCATGCGTACGAGACTCGCCTTCGTACTGCACATACATAAAGTTTGTATGTATGTAGACTGCACAGGAAGCTCAATGAAGCGATAGACCAAGGAGTTTGTTATGAGGGTGATTCGAACCTGCTGCCCCGTGTGGTACTGCAGGAACTGATCTAGGGTCCATCCTACCATACATGTTGTTCATATCACCTGCTTGACATGAGTTTCCCATGCCATGATGAATGGGGCGTTCCGCAGGATCTTTTTGGGACAATCGGTGTCAGGGTTTTTGTGTTTGGTGAGGTGTTCAATGATGTTATTTTTTGGCCCATCACATTCTACGCAAATTTACTTTTAAAAAGAGGCGGAAAAGTGGCTTCCCCTTGCTGAAGATTTATATTCTGTTCGTAATGACCCCTTCGGCCGGTGACCTCTTCGGTATTGGCAGAAAACATTGAGCTACCTCGTTGGATAGAAGACCGAAATAACTCATCCTGATATCTAATTTGGTATAAGAACCAGGATTCTCGTACACATGATTGAGTTGGACATTCCCATCGCTCTGTTTGGAACCGTTTTACAAGTAAATTGCTTCCAACGCAAATTAGACCCAACAGACCACACTTCACCTGACTGCGAGACCGATGATCATGTGAAAGTCATGTGAGAAAAAGTCAGTTATATAAGGTAGGTAGGTATGTAGGTAGAGAGGGGTGTTAGTGTTATTTGAAGAGAGCCAGTTGCTCCGTTGTGGCCTCGTGATCATCTGCTGTTTAAAGCAGGTCGTCATCCAATAGCTTGTTCCGGCACGATGTTACATGTGAAAGTTTCGAAAGGAGCGAAGGAAGATGGACAAGTGCCGACCGACCAATCGGCTCGAAACAGTGATGTTGGTTGGTGTTCATAATGATGCCAATTGAGTTGTTCATATTTGTAGTTGTCGACCCTGTATTGCGTGGGATGGTTTTGAAACCGATGCTAAACCTCAACCGCCCATCGGACGTTTCCCCCTAAACGGTGATGGGAAAGAGAACTTTCATGTTGGTTTCGGGCCACGCGGAAGTTGATGTGGTCATCCGTCATTGGATGGTACCATGTTCATCCCCAGAAGCAACTAGCACCCCCAATCCGTTGAGCCTGATTGCTAATTGCTCTCTCTGTCTCCATTCTAAGGGGTCATAAACCTACAGATGACAAATTTCTCAGGAGTCACAGGGACTCTTAAATCATTAGGCAATGCTTTTTGTATTTCTCTTTATGAGGGTGATCCAATAGTTCCCAAAGGCAAAGGAGTCGTTCATTGTCAGTATGATGACTACTTCTTCCTCATGACATTGGTATAACCGGCATCTTCGAAGAGCATGTTCTCCATCTTTTTAGTCGGTTGAACAAACTCCCAGTCGCCTTTGGTCACATGATCGTTGATGATCTTGTCGTAACTCAAAAAGAAGTCGTTGAATCCTTCATAACCGTCAGCAATGTTCCAAGCCAAGATGCCGCCTAAGAAAATCGATAAAGGTATGTTAACAACCTCAAGAGGTACTATTGTCTGATCAAACTGATGATTGATTACCTGGTTTGACCACGCGGATCAGCTCCTTAAAGGCTTGAGGGACGATGGAACCGGGAAACATACCGGCGGAACACAATAAAACATCGTAGGTGTCTGAAAAAAACAACAATCCATGCATCATCCAATTTGCCCTTTTCCACATTTATTTGGTGGGCTTTTGGTACTAGTCAGGACTCACTGTCTTCGATGGGAGTCTTTTCATCAGGAGTGACATAACAGCAAAAAGTGTTTTTGTACAAGCTCTTTGTTTGGGCAGCCTTGAGCAAACCATCGGAAGGATCCAGGCCGTCAATGTTGGTGTAACCGTGATCTTTTAACTAGGGTCGAAGAAGGATCCGTTTCAGTTTGTTTTCGATTCAAATATGGGCAGTAGACTTACGATGTAAGGCACGTTTCCAGCTCCACAAGCCACGTCCAAGATTTTGACATTCTTGTCTAGTTTGAGACTCAAAAATTCGTCAACCAACGTCTCAGGATAACGATAACCCATGATCTCTTTGCAGGCAGCGAAATCCTCCAGATACTAGTCATTCCAAATGTCGAATTAGTTACATTACCAATGCTGATCCATTGTGATGTTTAAATGATAATCAAGTCATTGATCGTGAGCGATAGGTTCATTCTACTTACGGTGGGCCAATGATCGAAGAGCTTGGTGCGATACTCGGTATTGTTGGTGGCCCCAAAGATGTACATCATCATGAAGTTCTGAATGTTGAACTGCTTGCCACCTTTCTCCAATTGGTCAATGTATCCTCGACAGATCTTCTCCATCTTGAGGATCATGGGGGTATGAACGGATTTCTTTTCTTCGGCCATATTGACGAGGTAGTGAAAATTCTAATGAGGAGAACATACTTTAAAATTCATTTTCGGACATTCAGATTTGAAAGCAAGAATTTATTAATATTGATAGGTTGAGCGAGTTTTTTCTCTCGGTTCCGAGTTTTAACTTTGATTGGAACTTTAAAAATTGCCACTTTTTACTTGTGCCAAAAGACGTAATAAATGTTTTCAATTAAAGTATATAATGTTTACAAAAGGACAAAAGTATGCTGAGAAATTATAAAAGTGAGACATTAATACAGGTAACCCTCCCTAAAATGATTAACATTGAGTTGCTAAGAACTCTCTCTACCTGCAAAATACGGTCTAATTAAAGTTCCAATACGAACAATCCTTTTAGCAAAACATTTGTTTTGTGTCATATAAATTGAGCAAAGTCGAAAAGAGAAAAGGAGAGCTTACCTTGGTACTGGGGAGTTACGGACCAAAGTGAAATTGGGATTTTTTTTCGATTCCCATGTGGCTGGTGACAAGCACAGACATGGGCCACAGTCCGTATCTGTGGATGTTGTTGTGATTAGATAAAGTCAATGTCAGGTCTTAGCACTTAATTTCTCGTTCATCCAAACCATTTCATTTCTCCGAACGTCTAGTTCTAGATAAGAAAGTAAAATATGTTTAACCGAATAAGCCATTCCATCACCGTTTCATCAAACTGGCAGAACCGGTTTTGAGGGGCACAAATTCTCCAATTCAAATTCATAAAGTCACACTCCCGAAGTTCATTGGTACCGCAAACCTAGTAGTACATCCATCCACACCATCCACCAATCATTGCTGAAGATATGGATTTAAAGCCCTACACTACCGTTAGATATTATCTCTCCAGGTTTCATAGATTCATGTCAAATGTTAATAAACAAAAACCAATAAATGCTCCACTTCAATAGAACATATTTAGGATTTGAGCTTAAGTCACATCGATAGCTTGGCTTTAGCTCTCTCTTGAGATGGGGTTAGTAACATCGTTATTCGTTACGTCAGGAACAGGTCATCTTTGGGTCGGAGGCTGGTCGGAGGATTTCCAAACATGTGGCTTGAAATCAGGTTTGAATATTTGTCCCTCATCTAACCCTATTTGGTCACACTCACCGGTGACCAATGAAAACTGGTATCTTCGGTCGTCTTCTTGTTGTAAAGTGTTCTTGGGCTCTCAGACTATTCAAAACAGATCGGCAAAATTCAACTTGGATATTTTTTGCCTTTGGTTATAGTGCTATATATTTCAAATATATAATACGTTATCGTTGTCAACTATAGATCAGCCTTTACGTGGGCGTTAGTTTTTTCAGCTGGACCTTATTATATTAAACAAAATCATCGTTATATTTAAAAGTCAAGTAGATCCGTCAACTGTTGCTCGTCGATTGATCACATATTATGTCAACGCACAATAGGAACAATTATTACAACAAATAATCTGAACTACTTTTCCATCATGATTGAGACATTAGGAAGTGATACATAGATCCTTGTTTGTTTTCTCTAAATTAAGTGAAGAGAACAATAAAAAAAAAAAAATCTCCAAAAGAGGTTTAGTGGTCTGGCTGAAACTAGTAGCGAAGATGGTTTGTGCTTAAGCTTGCTAGATGTTCATTTTTTTCAAAATAAAAATGACAACATTTTCCATCCCCAATAACACCACCAAATTAAATATAATGCCGGGCAGAACATGGACATACATAAACAAACAGATATTCATAAGAACCAAGATGCATTGACTTGATGACTTGACATGTTGACGAGATTAAGTTGAAATATCAATCGTTCCTTTTTAGTAAGCCTCCTTGTTATTTTATTTTGTATATGACCGACCTTGTGATTACAGCAATCATAAATCCAAAGAGTATTTTTTTTTAAACCGAGATTACGTTCCAAACTCGACCTTGGGGCCACGTGATCTAAGTTTTGATCAGCGGTAAGTTATTATCTTTTTGAATGAATATTTCCAATAAGCTTTGATAGAATATTTCTTTCTCGGTTCCCATCTTTGACCTCGAAATGGCCTCCGAACAAGAAAAGTGAGTGGTCATAGCCAACAAAAAATTTAAGGAAGAACTTCACCACCATCGTCTACAGCTTTACGGGGATTGTGTCCTGTGTCGCAGTCTTTAATGCGGTTAAGCGCTACGCCTTGAACCACAATCTCTAGGAAACCTCACACGTACACAGTGGCAAACTGTAGGTCCAAGAATTTTGCGAGCATGTTTTCAGGGTTCAGGGTGGAGCGCCAATGACCGCCATGCTCACCAAACGATAACCTCGGACCTTGCCATTAGACCCATTTTGGAGAGAAAAGTCTGCAACAATCCCGCGGCTCTTGGTAAAACTCTCAAGGTCATAGTCAAGGCAACCTGCGCTTGCATAAAAAAAACTGAAGATATGCCTGCCCGTTCCGGACCAATCACCACATGTTCACTGCCTTGATGAAGGCCAATCGTGACCATTTCGAAATGTCTCCAGGTTCTGTGCTACTTCCCCTTCAAAATGTTTTATTTTAGGTGAACTACTTTCAAGAAAATGTAGCTGCTAGGCCTAGTAACGTACTCATATTATTGAAAAAACGATCGGTAGCCAACAAGTTCATGAGTTCTGCCCGGGAATCTTTTTGCACCATTGGTATAGCCTTCGTAATTTGCAAGCCTTGACATGTTATTACCCCAATGAATGGGCCTCTGTACATTTCGTTCAACAAATTCTTCAATTCCTTTGGTATTTCATTTCAATGCCTCCTTATTTACGTGCGGGGTTCTTCATCGACTTTTTCAAGGTTTATACGGGAAATTTCCACCCTCATCCACAATCAAGAGCTTCTAACTTCCGCTCGCCAATTTTCAACGAACTAAGGTCCCCATAATGGTTTCATTAGCCTAATGGTTTGATCCGGAGGTGAGCACCTTCCAGTTACGATGGAGGCCAACCAGTCCCACCCTCATCATGCCAGGTGGATTCATTTGTTCCGTTGTTTGTTGTGCCCTGTCCTCGAAAAGAGGCCACCCACCTCCCTGACAAAGGACCATACAAGTAATAAGTCAGGGCGGGGTCCGAGTGCCCGACCCCATTGTCGAGCCCAATTTGCTTCGTCGCATGGGACAGTTGAGTTTGGCCGACAAAATGGGAAACAAGCAGACCACGTTCAGCGAAGAACAACTCGACAACTATGTGGTAAGACATAAGTAGAATACTCTTCATACTCTGAAGAACAGGGCTAGCTTTAACTCGATTGCTGCTATGTTTGATAGGACACGACGTTTCTGGCCAAGGCTGAGATCCTCAGGTAAGCAAGCCATTATAAGATTAATATTCTAAAGAGATTGGGACTACAAGCATGTGTTATGAATGCCCCTGGTTTTGGCTTTGACAATCCTGAATTACGTCACATCTTTCGTGATGACCGTCATCAGCGCTCGGAACATCTTGACTCATTGGAAGCCATCTTATTTTAATCGCCTGTAGGGTGTTCAAGAGGTTTTGTGAAATCCAGGAGCCTCCCGTCAATTTGAGGAGTGTGACCTACGAACAATTGAAGCAGATTGTCATCAATTACACCGAGTTGAGCAAATGCCCAGAGCTAAAGGTAAGATAATTGGCTGATTTCGAACACACACACCGTGTATTAGAATTCGATTGGAGATGGTTGTCCTCGTACCATATGACGAAATGGATCTGATTGCGGACAAATTCCGCAATCACCGACGGGAACTTCACTACCCGATGTAAGATCTAAGATCACCGATTACTCTCTCCCAGAAAGCCACACCTACCCACACGATTCTCTCCTCATCCTCGTAAGTTAGTTCCTTCTTTAGCCTCAACCATGCCCCGAGTCATGCATCATCATAATCGTTGGTAGCTCGTAGCCCGTCGTTTTTGACGTCGTCCTCGTCGTCGTGAAATGTTGACCAGCGAAACGTGTGTTCGGGTGTAAATGTCATGACCTTGGAGAGAGGAAGTTGAAACTCGAGAGAGAGAGAGATGGAGAGAGAGAGAAATTCGTGATGATGCGATCGCTTTGGAAGTTAAAATGCCAGCCACTTCTTACACTGGTACTATGGCTTCCACTTACGTACTACTACTCACACTATCGTCACTGCCGCCAATAGCAACAGCAACGTTTTATTGTCCAAATATTAATGTTCTGCTCCTGCGCTTTGAACTGATTTCGCTCGCTTGTTCCCTGCGTGGTTTTGTTCTTTTGGTTTTGTTTCTCTCTCGCGGCTCGCTCCTCTTCGTCATGATTTCTTTGCTATTTGTTCGTTTCTCGCCGAGATCCAAGGTTGCTATCTTGGAAAAAGGTGTTGCTACTCAGGGTGCTTTTTTGGGAGGCGAGAATTGCTTTAGCGATTAGGTCCTTTATCTTCAGATAGATAAGTTTTACACCGACTAAAGGGAGGGTCTAATCAAAGATGACACGTAAAGGTCATTGTTCCGTCACCTTGGACACCAAAACCACTACCATCATTATCGTTGCGATAAGGGTGTTTTCTTCCAAGAACGGCCCAAATAAAAGCACTGTTCTGAACGGCAATCTCTTTGGCTTGGCCGAGACTCAATCGCTCCCTTCCTAGTGATTAAAATGCATAGCCATGCCATTTCACCTGGTTGATCTTTTTTTTTTCTAAGTGGATCATACCTTAATCACATGAACAAGTAGACACGTATATCGGGCTCGATATTATCCGTGACCAAGGTGCCAAACATTTTCAATCGTCAATCTGTAATACTAACCCCAAGCAAATCTCAAGTGTTGTAGACACGAAGATGATTTTTCGAGTTTTCTTGTGCCCAATTCTGCGCCGAGTTTTGATTTTTCTTTGGCCGGGGTCGTGAATGAAGTTTTGGACTTGACCTTTGTTGATGGGTGAGTGTGCGTTATGTTTCCTTTTTGAAGAGCTGATCAGGGTCATTGAATCAGAGAAATATACTTTGACTAGGACAAAACCCTGCCCCACTTGAGACTCGACCTCAAACCTCCTCTTGGTTTCAAACCCTCGAAGGCCAAATACCTAGTTACCGTACAACACGGCGGCGTGGTCCGTAGTACAGTAGTGTACAAGTGTGAGTACGTGTAGCTGTAGTGAAACGGCTCATTAACATTGGTGTGGTTGGTGGAGCTCTGATCGGATGCCAAGATACCAAGATGCCAACGAGATATATGGCTGCCGATTCAGATGACTTACTTCCAATTCCTCGTGTTCAAGCAGAGAAAGAACGAATCAAGAAACGATCAGGTGCCCAAGGTTATGGCTGATTAATATTGATCTCCAGGCTGTGGCCATCATTCAGATTTCTTCTTTTCCTCCACTTGCCGGGAATTGAAACGGCTGATATTCGATATTCGAGATTAACGGAAAACGTACGAAGGAGCATGCTTAGTGAGTCTTTGAGTGAGAGAGATTTTATGCTTCTGTTTCCAGGAGAATCCTTTCCGTAAGAGGATCTGCCGAGTGTTCTCGTCAGATGACTCGGCCAGTCTGACGTTTGACGAATTCTTGAATCTTTATTCCATCTTCAGTGAAAAGGCACCTCGGGAAATGAAAGTCCACTATGCATTTTTAATCTACGGTGAGTAATTACAAGCCAGGAAAGTTCTGTTTGCATCCTTATCATCCAATCCCAGGCAGCCAAGCTCAACGACCAGACTCGGGAACTGTTTTCTATCCAGGATCTCCGCCAACAAGAAATGCACTTCATTTCTGAATCAATTAATTGGCTTTTCTTTTTGAAAAGTCTTGAAAAGGATACGCTTAATGAGCTCGTCACTTTCCACGTTAAAAAATTGGGAGTCTTGGGATAATCATGATGACGATGAGCTCGTTTATTTGGCATGATAACGGGTGTTCGTCAAGGATCAAGCTAACCATTTCACTTTTCAAATCCCAACGCCAGTCTGGATTCTCAATATAAGAGAGAGTATTTTTTTTTGGTCGAAAACTTTACCACTAATACAGAATGCCGGGTTGTCCAGTCCGATTTCATTTAGAAAACAATTATAAATGTGTGGCTAATTATTGCGTGCACGCCGCATGCAGACTCCCCTTCTGTCCCTTTGAGCCTCGTCATTTAAAGATGGCCCGTGCAAAACGCAATGAATACATCAGGGTGGATTATTAGTCTGCAGTAGAAAAACTAGAGGAGCACCAAACGAGGAGACCTCCTCTATGTACGTGTAAGTGCTTGTGTGCAATTGAATCAACCTATTCGGTCATCCCGGAAATCACGCTCCAAAGCATTTTTGAAATCATACTCAGTGGCTCGAAGTAGTAACGTGGTAGTGCAAGTAGTATTTCGTCGTTTTCACAAGAGCAATTGTACTTTTGGCAATCATTGCGAACTGCTCCCTCCCTCCCCCTCCCCTGGTGGTGTTCAACGGCGTGAACCTCTCGATGACCAGGACGGGTTATATTTCATTTCATACTTAAAACCAAGTTTAATGAAGGAAATCGTACTCATGGTACTCTGTTTCTAAAGACTAAAACGTGAGCCGAAACAACTGAAGGAGCCTCATGAGGTCATTCGTTATGTTGGTGGCTTGGCTGCTGTCCTGGTCTTTTGTGGTTCCCACAACAACGCCTCGTGGTTGATCTGAATGAAATGAAAAAGGATTGCGACTGATTTGAGGGGGCGAGCCTGACGTTGTCTCGTGCCAAAACTGGAGCTAGTAATTCAACTAATGAGATTCCAATCATGCCAGTGATGTGGCCGAAAAGGGACAGAATTATCTCCCATGACGACCTTGATTCACTCAGGGACTTCATTCACATCATGTTGAGCACTGACCAAGCATTCAGACCAAATTTCATGTTGCCATGTTGCAATCGACCTGATGGATTAAAGCATGAATTTGAACGCATGGAAACAGTTTGTGTTTGGGGAAATGTGCAAAGATCCCTTCCAATTGGAATGCTGCCACTCTGAGAAGATTCAGTCCCGAGTTCTCATTAATTTCACATTACTTTAATCAATGGGATTGGTTTTCGTTAGCACACTCCATAGATATCAAGACCTATCTCGGACAGTATGCATTCACGTTTTAAGGACTTGGACGTTGTGTTGATCGTTTCCGAATCGAATGTACGTACTAGTACAGAACGTACAGTACACATGTACGTACATCTCCCAAGAGCAATGAGTCGTGGCCATATTACGGCAATGACAGCCAACACGATCCGTTGAATAGTTTTCGGAGCATGTGCAAATGCAAAACGATGAAACTCCGTGAACTTCCTAAAACACATATCACGTATGCATTGTGCTTGAACGTGATCAATAAGCTTCAAAGGCTTCCTGAAACTTTCCTAGACAAACTGGCATACGATCAGCTTTGCGCTTACAAAGTAGGGATTTGTTTGGTGTGGTTTAATCGCTAATGAAAAAGGCACCCAAGAATAGACGCAGTTTCTTAATATTTCAGACTTTGATGGTGACAACTTTGTGGGTCCTACAGATATTGAGCACGCTGTCAAGTTATTGACGCAAAACGAATTGGCCATGGAGGAGATTGAATCCATTTGGGAAAAGGTAACGAGAACTTGTTCTTCTTCGCATTCTTTTTTTACCTCGACTGTAACTGCAGTATCGTCATCTTCTTCTTCTTCTTGATCATCATTATCCCGGTCGTTTGATTGTACCCTATTCATCTTGCTCCATTCTCTTTTCTTCCACTTCCGCTTGAAACATGTCGTACAAACCATCGTGTCCTTATTTGAACATGTACTAGTGCGCTCAGCAGGTCGTGTCAATTTCTTAATCAAATCTACCGATGCCTTGAGGTTAGCAAGTGATCAATCGACTTCCGGGCTCATTGAGAATCGTCCCCAATCTGTCGATGTCCATATTTATTCGTACCTTTTTCAAGCTTGCCTTGAAAAGCTTGAAAAGAGGATTAGGCAAATCTCTTGAAGGGCGTAGTTGAGCTTAGGGTTGATCGGAATGACGGCAAGTATTAGCCAAGAACTAATGCTGTCATCTTCATTTTATTTGTTCAACGGGGAGTTTTGAGAACGCGTGAAAACGTTTTATTGATAGCGGGATCTAATCCAGAACAATACCGGGCACTACCCTAACACTTCCTTGTGAAATATGACTACCAGGATCAGATCAGGAGAGAGAACCACTTCAAGTCTACCATCCGCCCGATGGCGATGGTGATGATCGTGCATTTTAAGAATTGGCAGGAAGTGGTGGCAAAGGTATCAGGATTTGGCGCAAGTCTACATCAACAGCTTATTACAGTATGCTCGTTTTTGGAAAGAGTCACCACCCTCTTCCGAGACAAGGCTTGCTTTTTTTGTACTTCTAAGCCGGATTGTTGCCCTTTTGATTTGACCGGTTCCTTGAGAATATACACTTTATGCATCCCTCTGACATGAAAGGTCAAACTAAGGCAAACCACAGCCAGGTCTAAGAACCAATATGGAACTGGATGGTACTGCAAGTTTGAAAAAGCGGGGGGGGAAAGGAGTGCGCTAGAACTGGATGGCTTGAACTCGCGTCATCAGAAAGAAATGTGTGTCATGATTTTTCCAGCTTTCTTATGGACAAGATTCTACTTTCACACTGAGCTGTCGGATTGCGAGGTGTCATCGTGTGAGACGATCAAAGTCAAATTGTCTCTATCATTTTCTCAGGTTCTGTACGAAGCGGACATCGATGATGACAAGAAGCTATCCTCGAGCGAATTCGAGCACGTCATCACCAAATCCCCGGACTTCATCACGACATTCCATTTTCGAATCTAAAATCCTCCTCATCTTCGTCGAGTGTCATCTTTCCACCCCACTTAAGACAACCGCAATAATGGCCTGGCTTTGTATTTTCAGAGAGAGAGAGAGAGAGCTCCTACCAAAACATTCATTGGTTCAAAGAAGAAAGTCGAAACAATATTCGGCCAGGGGGGGACATTAGCACCATCAATCCTGAGCCCTCAGACATGTCATGTGGTCAGTCCATGCAGTCGGAAAAAAAACATCAGGATGTTTTTGGCCCGTTGTTGATGCTCTGCGGGGAAAAGAGATATTCCATTGGCAAACCCACAAATGGAATTTACCGCTGTCCAAAGTGATGTTTCCTGGATGCAGAAGTGCAATTTCTCAACATAAATAAGATGCGGTGTGTGAGTGCGAGTGTGAACTAATAAATGCGCTGAAAAATTGTTCTGTGCACAAATATAATGTACATGTGAATCTGGCGAATCTGCAGTCCCCATCATCGATCTCCCTTCTATGTAGTAGATTGAAGGAACGACGTTGTGTTTGTTCCCAGTCTTTGCCGATCTGGTTGCACATAAGAGGATCTGGAATTACCCACGGTCGTTCAATTACTACCGACAAACGGTCGGCAGAAGTTGCTACTTCCTTCTACAAAGGCGTATCTTTGTGCGCCCACCATTTTTCCCCGGGGGTGGAACCCGATCTTGGACAAAAACATTATCTAGTGCTGTTGTGCGCAGACCTGTTATTGTATATGCGTATCCTCACGACCACGACCACCAATCTAATTCCTCGTCTTCTTTTGCGTCTTCTTGGCACATATTTTGGTAGTAATCTTTATGATCCATCTGGTTGGTTCATCCGCTTGAATGTGTTTCCTGAAGGATTTGTGGTTCATTTCAGTTAGTCGGGCGGCAGCAATAAACATGAAATACGACTATCCTTCCGATTTGCTGACCAGGATTTCCGTTACTCCCGAAGGGCCTTTCATTCACGCGGTATGTTCCTACCCAAAAATGGGACGAACTGGATTTCATGACCAATTTTACCCCTCCTCATTTCGATGCCATTATTCTCCGAGTAGGCGAGTAGTGAGAAGATTCGTTCGTGTAAATTGGGGCACCATTTTTTTTCGCGTGTTATGACCCACTATGTTAATTCACCCCACAAATTGATTCCCTGTGGTAAACAAATCATTCTGTTTCCTCATTGCCTGGCCTATTGTCCAATTTGCCAGTCTCAGTTGAATTGGGAACAGACCTGTGAAAGATCTGTTATCCGGGAATCCTGTTTTCTTTGGAAGGAGACTGCCTGTGTACCTGAAATGGAGTGTCACAGATGTTGTGACGATTTTTTGTACCATGATTTCGTGTCAGTCAGGTTCCCTTGTACGTCTCACACTGTCAATGTATTCCATACTATACTAATGACGGCTCTTACGTACGGTAGCTGGCCTGACATGATGACGAACCGTTACGAGAACCACTATCAAAGTACTGGCCATTTTCATTTAATTTTCCATGATTTCATTTGGCAATTCTTTTGTTCATTAATTTGGTGGGTCTTGGGATTTTTGGGAATACTTCAAGACTTCAAGAGGAATAGTGCATTAATTGAGAGGTCCACGCAGGATCTCAATTTACCTCGTGTTTCGGGGTTTTAGCCTGCAATCTAAAGTAGCAGATGAACGCAACCGGACCTAGGATAGGGAAATGGGTAAATGAGTCCTTCACATTTGGATTGCTTCGCCTATGTAATATCATAACGGGGCAATACTTATGGGTCCGTGGGCGCAAGTTGGATAATGACATCGCCCAAGACCCTGCAAGCAGCAGCATTATCTTCAGTCTCTATTGGCTATTGTTCAAAGGATCCTTTTTTTTTACAGGACATTTTCGAGTCCAGAATTTCCGTCAGTCGTACATAGAGTGAGGGTGGTTTCGAAATTCAGTAGACGTGTTCTGCCATGACCACTGGCTTCTACGTAGAAATGAACACATCTCAGATGGAGTGTCCACTTGAAGTCAAGGGTCTGACCATCCCATCATCGCCTTTTTGAAGTGGTTGGCCCATTTTTCAATGAGGTTTTGTTCCTATTTCGTTCAGTCAAACAAAGCTCAAGTTTTTGAAATAGTTTTGCCTATCGATAAGTGGATTGGTCAATAATCCATTACCAATTGAGCGAACAAGTCAGTTTATTAGGAATTTCGGCAAATTGCTCTTCCTCAGACCAATAAAAAGCTTTATCGAAAGCGGACGTGAAGACGCTTCGTCGGAATTGTGGCTTTTAATATAGTCATTTGGAAGCAATTTTCCCGTGTAATTGTCAACTTTCACTCTCAGAAAACTGAATGAAAAAAACTTGTCTTGGTTTTGGTTTAGCGTGATTCATTTCATTCAAGAATCTGCTGAAGAGCCAAAGGATCTCAATTGGATAAGTAGTAATCGTGTTGGTCGAGACAAACTTTCGACAGATGGTAAGAGGTTTTTCGAGCTCAAGAATTAAAATCCAGCATTTAAACTGCAAGATTGCTTTTGTTTTATTAGGAAAAAACTTTCCTCTTTGGTTTTGTCATACAATCCTTTAATGACTTGAGTTGGATACCGTCAAACGTGATCATCCTAGTTGACATTCAAAGGTGACATTCAGAGTAAGCGCTCCTGATAAAACATACATTGACTTTGGACGAAAAATATGACATGGGGAGACAGTGACAAAGTCCATATGTTAACTTGGCCAATAATTACTCACGAAAGAATTCGGATTCCCAGGTAGAGCAAGGAGTAATTTACTCTCCATCCCAACCCCGTTGAGTATGATCAAAAGATTTGAAATGGTCAGCCATGTTCTTATGATTGAGATTGAAGATTAGTTGTATGTAAATATTGACGGTCAGATCATTTGTCTTTTTGTTCGTCAAATGTCATTGGGACGTTGTGTGTCCTGGAATATCATCTCGTCGGACGGTAGGATAGAGGGTCTGAAGATTCCAGATGATGTGATAGCTTCTTTATAGCCACTTCAAATCGATCTCTGAAAGCGCTCTTTGGTCATCATCTGTCATTTGTAAGACAAACTAACCCAGAACTCTGAAAGATAATCCAACGGGAAAATAAACGATTTCCAGTTCTTCCGTCTTTGCCCGTCTTTACGGAACAATTTGAACTTGGAACGATTTTCTTAGATCCACTTTTCATTGGCTCTTCTCGTCATTGCGAATGATTGTCATGGTAATTCCGGGGTCCACTCAGCATATGCTGAGTGGTCACCATGTACGACATGCCACACATGACTCTGAACTTTAGGGTTCAATAGTAGTACTACTACCACTACATCACTTAGGAGGTATGAATGCTTACTGCCTACAGTACAATTCTCTGTGTTGTTTTGTTCTTCATTGACTGAGTGACCAGTCACTCAATTGGTATTTACCAATGCTTTCATGAGTTGCCAAAATAACGGCACTCAGGCTGACCTGAGCATTGGCACTCCTCAATCAATAGTGTCCAATCTTGACTGCTTGTCATTCACCTTGGATAGTGATCGAATGACCTAATTTTATGCATTTTTTATGCGTCACTTTGGCGACCTCTCGATCGGGTCTCCATTACCAATCGTTCTTAGCACGGGTAATTAACCTTGAATAGTGTTTTGGCCCAAACCAACGTTTGCCATTGTTACCTGGCTTGTTATTAGGTAGATAGGGAATGACTCGAATTTCTCGGCTGTTACCCCCCATATTTTGGCATTACCTTCACCTTCATTTCATGCGGAATGTCTTCCTCATTTTGGCGTTGTTTTCAATCGCTTCGTGGTGGGCATACCCACCTGTACGGTAAATTCGAAGTGATCATTACATCGGATTGCGAAAAAAATATTTCCATTTCCTGTTGTGATTTTTCAGCACAGCCGAGGGAGAAACTTATTCTCTTGGCATTTTCAATGGACAAAAAGGCAAAAGGCAAAACTAGCGGTCTTGACAATCTGATTTTGGCTAAGTAAGACATCATTTGTCATATCCTTGCATTGTGTGATGACTGACGAGTGACTGTTGGGATATCGAGAACGGTATCGTCGTTCTGAGAGAATGCACCTTGTCACTTGAAGTCGATGTGTTTGCCAAGCTCCATGTTCATTTTCACGTGATCAGCATTGACCTCATTCTTATTCACGACGAAGGTCCAGCAAGAGTGGATGTGCTTTATTGAATAGTTGAGTGGGACCTCAAAATTGCTGAGACAATGTTTGACAGCCATCATTTACGAGATTTGGTCAAGCAGGGTGAACTTTGGCCTCTTTGACCTTTATAGATGGGACGGTGAGGCAACAGGGAATGGGTGCTCGAGGTACTATGGCATGGTTCAGAAGGTATGATTTCCCAAAACAATGTGGCAACTAAATGGATTGCAGGGAACTGCTCTACTAATCCCTTTACGTCTAAGCATTTAGTGCCAGGGTCTTTATCATAACATAACATAACCTTTTTCGAACATTTCCGCCTTTTACTTTGCTATTATTTCATTTTACCAGTGTCCTTGACCCCCAATCCTGTCCCTTCCTCTCATATTAATAATACCGACCTGCCAACAAAATCAAAACCCGTTGTAAATAACCGGCCACTAAAACCAGGAAGAGTTTTAGTTTGTGACACTTTCTATGAGAGTGTAGTAACTCTAATAATGGCATTGCAATAATGAGTGAGTGACCAGAGCATCATTATATCATCACGCTGCCCGCTCCGGATGAGTGCGTTTGTCATGAGTACATTTCCAAGCGATGTCAAGTTGTCAGGTAGGATCATGCGAAGGATGATGCCGTTGATGATGGCAGCGGATTAGGCTTTAATGTGGCAGCCGTGAGCATCTGGATAACCGGCGGGTTACTACTTACAGTACGTACGTGGAAGCTATTTCTTCTGTCAACCAATGAGTGGCAAAGTTGTTCTACAGTATGTAATGTCTGGTCCCTGTGAACGGCTTCAAAAGTATAGCTTTGTGCTTAGAGTCCCCGGAAAATATGAAAGGGCTTCAATGTGGTTGGGTTGGTCACGTCATTCGGAAAAGTTTCAAAGTAGAAAAAAGTACGAATTGTCGAGTCCCAAAATTGGAATTGGAGCTATGGCTCCCAGGAAAAGGATGTGCATGTGCATGCAGAGATCGGATTCACGTTCAAGTTTCGGGAGATTAGAAAGTCTTGAGATCAGCCCCAATGCTCTTGCGGAAGGTACGCTTTGATATTGCAATTTACCTCTTTATCGTTAGACACTTGAAACAACGTCAATTCTCATGAAATGCTTATTTTCGCAAACACATTTCAGTCGTTTGATAAAACAATTCTCAAATTGTTATGAACAACGGCCAATATAGATTCATTGATTCATTTCGTTTTCGTTATGGGTCGAAAAAATAAGCGAAGCTAGATGCTAGTAAATGTAATAATAGAAATGTTTTTTAGTAAATCACATTTGTAGAATTTCAAGCGACATTTTAGGTGAAAATCTTGGTAGACAGCTTATACTGCAGCTACTCAAATGCATTCAGCAAGTTATTTAATGACTCCTATAAATAATAAGAGAAAAAGACTTGGTTGACCTTTCCAGGGCTGATCAGTGCCAAAAGACCTGAAGTTTTGCTCCTGGCCATCCCTAGAACAGGAGACCAACTCCAGGTGGATTTCTGGACATCTTGGAGGCCCTCGAGAGCAAGATCCTGGATGTTAGAACGCAGCCCTCAAAGAATGATAAGCAGATTTATCGTACATTGCCTGAACGGATCATTATTGATGCATAACCATTAGGTAAAAATGAATCTTCGAGTTTCTATACATCTGTGGTAGGTTTCAAGGTTTGTTCGTTCAAACCGAAAACAACGAAACTTGTGATTCAATTTAGAACGGTTTTGTTCCATGAAATCGCCTTATCGTCCTCCCCTTAGCCTTGTCCAATGGTATAGTGTAAAGTGATGTTGAATATTAAACAGTCCAATAATGTCAAACTATCATTTGACGCCTGATTCAAAGGCTCTTTATCAAGATAAAATTGAAGAAGCAATTGAAAGAAGCAAAATATTGACTCTCGAGTCGATTTTGACTTTGCTCTTTTCTCTTTTCCTTTTGAGTAAGATCTGAGAATTGACACGTCTTTCTTTTGAAGGCGTGAAAATG
Source organism: Tigriopus californicus (assembly GCF_007210705.1). NCBI lineage: Eukaryota > Metazoa > Arthropoda > Copepoda > Harpacticoida > Harpacticidae > Tigriopus > Tigriopus californicus. Next base: position 6,307,110 of record NC_081443.1, read on the forward strand.
CATCTCGTCCCCGATTCGTCATCTTGGGGGTCTAATTGCATCAGTCATTTGATGTGCCTTTCCGAGCAATTGAAAGAATGGTCGTCGGGCTATCAAAATGGCTCTGGCCTTGCAGGAGAGGTGAAATTCAAATTCAAATTTGATCCTCCTCCTTCTTTTCCTCGACGGTGTTGCCATTATGCAAAATTGAAGGTCAGCTTTATCTTCCGGAATGATCTTGTCTTGACTTTTTTTCCATCCCAACATTGCCATTTTCTTCATCGTCCCTTTTGGTGGTGATGGTGGTGGTGGTGGTGGTGGAGAAGGCGACGTCGGCTGAGCATTGAAGAGTCTGAGCTTGATACAACAAAGGGCGTTAGCTTTAATCTCTGAATGATTAGAGGATTTTCAAGAGGGATCAAAGGGAAGGGGGGGGGGATTGCCATTCTTCAACCATTACCTCGACTCCCTAGTGAGCGCCAAGCCATTCGAATTTTGGTGAATAAAGATTCAAAGAGAAGTTCAGCTTTTCTGAGGAGACCCTTTTCAATAGACCGGCCCAGTCTAAAGTGGACAGCACTGATAATAAACTCATTGGCTGTTGTTGCTTCAGAATGGGGCCTTTTTGATTAAACATTAGGCCTTTGGCAATTCAAAAAAAATCATCATAGACTCAAGATGCGTTGTCCAGGATTGTTCGAATGCATATAGGCTCCCATATCCAATCTGAGAGCACATATGTTTCCTCATGGGAATTAGGCTAAATATAGCTTTTTCTATGGACGAGTGTTTGTGTTATATACCGTGGGGATGGTGGCTCTTCAAATTCATTTCAGGAGCAGTTGTTTCTGGTGCAACTCGTTTTTTTAATGCACATGCCTCTTACGGATGCACTAATTAGTCATGTGGCATATGACGGGATTCTTTCAATTCTGGTTATACTTTAGAACCAGCCAGTGTTGCTTGGTCTTAATTTCTTTCGTGCCCTAACTTGATACAGAATGTGAGTGAGTTTTGCGTCAATCGAAATCGGGTAGTGATGACTTCCTTTAAAATACAATGGAATTCCGCCGATAGTCTTTTTGTACCTTTGGGCTTTATGAAGTTGCCCCTTACACAATTCAATTATTTCTCCACCGTCGAATGTGTTCAGAGTGCGAATCCAAAACCCCTACTAGGTGTAATACGTACTTGCTTCATCAAAACCCAGCAGTTGTAGCCAGACTCTGGAACCATTATCCGAAGTGCATCTCACCTTCTTCACTGATTCCTCCACCAAGGGCCTCGTCTCTAGCCCATCCGTGAATGTGGACATTGTGAGCTAACAACTAAAGCTCAATTGCAGCCCTGGACCTCCACCGAAATATTAGTTCAAATACTTGACTCCTTTTGATTTGTGCAAAAAGCATCCTTTTCCTTTTCTGCACCTTCCTATTGAAAGTTGGACCGAGATGCCGGGGATCTTGGACGGGCGTGCGCGAATTTGG
>NC_081443.1:6308611-6332092 GCF_007210705.1 Tigriopus californicus
GCACCTTCCTATTGAAAGTTGGACCGAGATGCCGGGGATCTTGGACGGGCGTGCGCGAATTTGCGTCAATCGGCTCTGTGCCTGGCGACAGACGGATGAATGGAGCAGGAGCAAGTCGTTGCAGAATCAGGGATGACGCGGGGGGAGGGGGGGGTATAGATGGAGGGCGTGTACGCATGCAATGTACTAGTAGGGAGGAGGAGGGAACGGCGAAGGTATGTGTTAGTATTTTCCTATCCTTCCTGTTCAAATTTAGATTTGGTGCTCTTTAGTTGTGCTACTTGCTTCGAAATGAACAGTTACCCTTTGGTGATAGTTCATCTTTGAAGGAGCCCAGATCACCCAAACCCAATACTATACAACTCATCTTGTGATTTTCCTAGTGGCATTGATCCTCAGGAAGTCTCTTCAACGTGATTTGAGGGTTGAACCCTCATCATTTTCGGTCCCTCGTTCCAGTGGCATTATTACTGAGTCGAACCCATAATGGTTCAAGAAACGAATCATCACTAGCTGTCGGGCTCCAATTGTCGGGATTGTGAATCGTGTTTTGAATAGATTTGTGCTCCCGTGTTCCTGACGAACCGAGAGAAGCCAAGACAGTCTCTCAACAAGTTTGCTCTATTCGCTGGAATTATCTCGAGGTAAGATAAGTCAATGGAATTTGGAGGAACTCAAGTTGTTGGTGCAAAGAGAATTTGCCATTAAAATGACATTTAGATCTTATATGTTTCGCAATATACGTAGCTTAGTGGTCTCTGTGATGTGAAGGAACATGTCTTACTTACTCAGTCTGATGTTATTTCTCTAAATCTGAACAAGAAACTCTTCTAATGCGTCAAAAAAAGGAAACATAATCAAGGTGACAATTAATGCAATTATCCTTGTCAATGTTTGACCTTGTCCAATTTGCAATTTCACGTCGTTTTCTGTGGATGTAAAGGAGCCTTAAGCAACGATAATTCAATCTCACAGTTTTATCTGCACTTTTTGTATGCGTGCGTATTATCACTATTATTTTGTAATTGTACTTCATTTACGTGATCAAATGGAGTTTGAACGAAAAACGGTAACAAGGCAATTCTACTAATAATCATGCTGGATTCTGGCTTCAGCTTCGGCCGAACAATTTTCTCGTATTCGAAAATTATTCGCGGTATTAATTCAAGGGCAAATCCCGTCGATCGGAACTTCGAACCAAGCGAGGCAACAGTTCAATCATCCCGACATTGTCGGTGCAGCATTACGTACTGTTCGTACAGTGTATGTAGTATGTCTTTACAGAACAATACCTACGTACATTAAGCGGTAATAAAACGCCAATCGCCATATCAAAGTTAATTTGAAAACCTGAAAGAAATCACAATATCGATTAAGCATGTTTTTTCATTGGGATGGTATTCAAGTGAGGTAGCCAATCATCAATGTCACTGTAAAACAACAGAGAGGCTGGAAATGCCGTTGACATACGCCGTCAAACCATGAAAAGATCACTTAGTTTACGTCTGAATGCAAATTAAGTACTAAAACATTCTAGAAGGGAGTGTTTCATGGCAATTTCCTGATTTCCTTTACAGACTACAATCATCCAACGACTCCAGTTTCCCAGATTACCAAACACATCAAAATGCGGCTGATGTCACGCCTTAAAGGCTCGCTTCCGATTCCCCGGAACTCTGTGATTGTGATAATCTTTCTAATTGCCATATTCAATGTCTTTGGCTTCGCTCATTGCGGCTGGAAACGATCTCGGGATCTCAAAGCCTCGCCCAAGGCCAGCCAAGCATCGCCCCATGTGGTGTTTGACCCCTCGACGGGCACATTCAGGAAAAAGTCAGAGATTGGCCCCAAGGTCCCCGTGGCTTCTCGGGTGTTGAAGCAAGACCTTCATTCGCAAGAGGACCTTCGAGATCGTGTGCAAAGTCGCCAGGATCAAGGTGATGAGTTCATTCAGAGACGGAAACGAATCCGGTCGGGTTTGAGGAAGCGTGGACGAGTATCTCTTCGGCGAGTGAAAACTCCCAGAAGGTCGGATGACGGGTTGAGTGACACTAGAGTCCTTAAATCGGGCTTTGTCAAAGAAGAATCGAATACCGATTCGAGCTTGGAGCACGACAATGATCGCAATCACTACTCGGATCCCCATGATGAGATTCTACCCTCGAGCTCGAACACGTATGTCACGCAAGAGAAGTACCACACCTACTCCCATCCGTCCGAATACCAGTCCATTCCGAGGCCGAATTATGGATTCGCTACCCATCGCGATAACGAGGTGGAACAAAAGGAAGATGGGTTCGAGCTCACCTCATTGGCGCCGGTCACGTACGACTATACAATCGGAGAGCGGAACTATGAGGTGCTAAAGACCTCCCAACATGAGCGATTCACCGGAAGACCAGGAACAGTGAGTGTGGAGAAAATTGCGCTACCGCCCACGCCTTTTCCTCATCACGTGCGGAGTGATTCCAGAAGACATTACTCATCCACTCCTTACTCACTTTTATCCTCCAATCCTACCTCAAGTGATTCTTACACTGCAACAACAACAACTATTAGAACGACAACAACAATATCTACTACTACTACTACTGCGTCTACAACAACAACAACAACAACTACGGTGAGTACTACGACGTTATCCACGACTAGCCAAGGATCTTCGTTGTTGAAAAAGCGAGGCGAAGTCGAGTCCACGTCCAAGAGAGCTAAAAAATTCACCAAATACACGAGAAAGCCCCATAAAAAGCCCAAGCGACACTACAGAAAGAAGAGCAATTGGAAGCCTTCAACCAATCGTGAAGAAATTCGAGAGAGATTCCAAGAAGAGTTCAGTTCTTCGGGGCTAAGAAATGAAGTAGTAGTAGAATATCCCAAGAACGAGAATGCAAAGTTTCCGCATTTTCCCTCTAAAGATGAATTACCCGCAACATTGGACAACGAGGACTAAGATGCTGAGAGTGATAAGGGTGACGATGGTTTTAAGGACGACAAGGACGGCAAAGGAGAAACCCTGTTCTTACTCTCCCATCCCAGGTTAAGAAAACCTGAACCGAGCACGGGCCGACCCAAGTCAAATCGAGATGAATCGAATTTGTTGACTCAGGAAGGGGTTGATAGTCTTTTTACCCCTTCTCTGTCAAAATCCAGTTTTGTACCGTTCGAGAATGCCAGACTTAAGAATCTGGATGCTTCCAAACGGAGAAAAAGTGGACGACTTCTTCAAAACTTTGCCAAGGATTCCTCATCCCCCTTTTCTCTCTTTGATAGAGGGATCACAACAACAAAACCCACCACAACCACCACCACCACCACCACAACAACAACAACTAGCACCACCACTACATTTAGCACCACCGCCAAGTCAAGCCATGAAAAAGACGATTTTGAGTGGGGAAAGAAGAATGGCGAGAATGATGGTCATCATTCCCAGGCACACAATGGCGACGAACATCACCAAAATGAGGATGAAGGTGAAGAAACCAAAGAATATGAAGCAGAATCATTCTTTGATAAATCTCCATTTAAATTCAACTTCAAAAGCCGGAGGCCGAACGAAGACCAACGAACGTCCTCAAAGCCAAATGCATATTACAACAGATCAAAACCGGCAATCACTACTACTGAAGTTTATCAACCCAAAGCAGTGACTACCACGACGACGATCACAACCACCACGGAACGATCGGGTCCGTTTGGCATTGACAACATTTATAGCAAAGGAAGCTCCCCTTTTAGCGTAATTCCACCTCACGCCACACCCAAGTCCATCCTCGATAAGGCCAAGAACAAGCCCACTTTCGGACCCAGCTTCCCGTACTTTAAAGCTACCGCTTCCACCAAAGCCCCATCCAGATTCTTGGAGACGCCTGAATATTATGGCCAAGCCATTCCCAGAACGAAGCGAAAGCAAGTAGAAAAGCCCATCGAGGCTGAGGACCCCTATCAATTTCGTCCTCAGACAGCTCTTCCAATACATAAGAACATCGATATTGAGACTCCTGGCTCTATTGTGAACAAAGGGAAGTACACATATAACGATTACTTCGGCTATGGGACTCCATCGCACCCTTCTTCGTCGTCGGATGTGGTGCAGAAAGAAAGGCCCTTGTCAGTGCGACCTCCACCCCCACAACCCCCCACCCGTCTCCAGAGGCCTTCCGCGTATTACAAGCCGGCTTTGTCTTTTTTGCCGTCCTCGTCATCTTCATCGTCAATGTCGGCTTCACCGTCCACAACTGAGCGTTCCCCATTCACCGGTCCACATCTTGAGAGGGGAGTGTCACGTGACTCGACAATGGGATTTGGCCATTTTTCTTCGGACGCCGGTCCCACTGTGACAGTTCGACCATATGGCCATCCGTCTACACTTCCTCCCATGCACGGGGAGCAGCTGAGGCTCACTCATATGAAGTACCGTGACGAAGATTCCAAGGCAGAGCATCATCATGAATTGGAAAGTGAAACTCAAACACCAGCTCACCGTTACCACCATCGTGGTCACAACCCGCACTCCTCCTCATCCAGTTATAATCATCATCCACTTAATCGTGACCATACTGACATCCAGCGCCTTCCTCCTCATCCTCTTTCTTCTTCTTCATCATCATTATCATCATCATCATCACCGTCATCACAAGGAGGAAGAGGTAGCGGAGGAGGATTTCGAGTCCAGCCTGCTCTAAGCTTTGATCCGACTGACGCACACGCCAATTATGGTGATGATGACGATGATGACATATTTGCCACAGGCATTAAGACAGGCGCACCACATCATGGCAATCCAAATATGTTTGCCTCGCCAACGGAGAAGTCTGTGACGCTTTTGGGACAGAGCGCCTACCGCCATCCCGAGCTCGAGTCGTCTTCGGGATCAGGATTTGGTGCCAATTATAACGATTATGACGAAAACAGAGACCATGATCACTCTATTTACGACAATGCGGACAAAATTCTAAAGTCATTCGAGCTGAAGAAAGTGGATTCCCCGAGCCTCACGACGGAAAACTATTCAAAGACGACCACAAACAAGGACTTGTATGAGAATATCAGGAATGACAAGATCTATGGACACCATCAACAACACAAGATCGTGCAGGAAGAACAGACAGAAGCTGAATATGACCCGGAAGAAAGTTATGGATTCCACGATTTTAAGCCAGAGCCTTTTCATTTGCCAAATCATGACCAACCTAGGCAACAGCAACCTTATGATGTTACCGAGAATCCTTTGATTATTCAGGACTATTTTGGTAATCCTTCGTCTGCCGTGGGAAGATTCCCGCGCCATAAAGGTCCCGAGAGAACTCCCAAGCTTAAAGGGGAGAATACTCAACAAGTTCAAGAACAACCTCTGTCAGAGTTTTCCAAGGCTCATTTTCAAGATGAGTTCTTCCAACCGGACAATGATCCGTTCATGCAATCGAGTTCCATTCGACAGACATCCTCGCATCGGGTGCCGTCGCCAGATACCGCTAAGCCCCGATTGGGTTCCCGCGGGATCGGGTTTGATTTCTCAGCCGAATTTCCCCCTTTCCCCAAGTTTGGAGGTCTAGCCTCCATTTCGCGGATGCACGATGAGTTCTCATTTGGAAATGAGAGACCTCCGTCCTCCTCGTGATAGCCAGGGATCTTTTCAAACTGACCTTGGTCTGGACAGTAAATCGCGTTGTGCCTTGAGTTTCTCTCTCACACTCCCATACATAGACAATAATTAGTGCATCATCGCTAACAACGATCAATTTTGGCGTGACCCTCATGTGACTGGGCTCAATAGTGTTCTCACGTTGCCGTCAATTGTCAATCTTGCGAATTGGTTCTTTCCTTCTCAAGACGACGAGCCAGAGAGGTGAACGTGGTTGCCTCGTTCTTTCAGAAACCCTTACTATTATAGCTGAGTCTGGCAAGCAATTTAGACATGGATGTAGGCATACATGCTTACATGCATGCATGCATGATATTTACCACGGAGACACACACACACACACACACAATGTTAACTATGCAAATCCATCGACTCAACTGACGAGGAGTGAGCTTGCCTCCACAGGAATATGGTTTTCAAAGAGCGTGTATTTGGAGTGTCCTCTCAACTCTTTTTATGTGAAACCTACTAACGTGCCCTTTGGTGGCTATGCTGCCTTGAGTCAGGTCTTGTAACTTTGAACAAGAAACGGCCCCCAAATCGAACTCATTTCTTTTGGCGCCCCAGTTGTCTCGTCCAATGCCACCACCACCACCACCATCACCATCATTGTGTATTACTAACTTTGCCTGTGTTTTGGGCTTCCTCCCCAAGTTGGCAATTTGTTCAACAGAGGTCAAGGTAATACTGGTGTCTGAACTGAAAAGTGGAAAATGAGATCTAGGGAGGAGCATAATGTGCAACGGAAAACATCAACCAATGTTACACTACACTGCCATTTGCCATTTGCCAACTGATGATCTGACTTCTAGAGCTCCGATGTCGAAGATTATTATCAATACTATTATCACTACCCGTACTACAAGAACAGCCTGTTCTATTCAGACTAATGTTGCGATTCAAAAGAAAATGTGCTTTAAAAGAGTATGGATGTCATGTCATATCCGCTGCCAAGAGAGACCGATTCACGCTGTGTCATTTTGGGCTGCAGCTTTTCCTCGGTCCCAGTCGCCCTTCCCATGTTTTGAATTTGAAATAAACAAGAATGCCATAACTATAAATCGTGTCTCCATTGTTCCTTTCTAAAGGTCCATACCTACCATAGGGCCAAACATATTGTTGGCACAAGAAATTAGATCCAGTGCCCTCTATTGGAAAGATAGGCCGTCTCTTCAAATGACAAAACATACCTGCCCACTGTTTCCTTGCCAATTAAAAGCCACAAGACAATTGTCCTCGCTATGAATGCTTGGAATGGCATGAGCCATGACAAATATATTGAGCAAGCTGTACCTGCACTACGCCTTACTTGTACGTGTGTAAGTTCGATGACCAAGCAGTAAGAAAAGCAACGGTCCCGAGTGTTGAGCAAAAACATTCCACCGAGACGGGATGCAAGTCTTGAGAATAAAACGTCCATGATAAATGATGGAAAGTGCTCTTGGCATCGTTTTCTAGGTCTAACAGATATTAGCGAGGAGACTGCTAAAGAAACCCTAAATTGGATTGGGCTCGATCGAAAAGGGACAATGAGCTCAACATTTGCTTTGATCAGGATTGAAGTACCAACAAAAGAATTGGACCATATTATCGCACGCCAAGGGTGGTAGATGGTGGTATTTTGGTTTTGACATCCTTGAGACCAAGTTTTTGATGTCTTCCTTTGTGTCTGGGTTATTCCGTCTGTCTAGCCTCAGAGAGTTTCTCAATCAGTACCAAATGGCCCAAAATCTATTCCGGAAACCTGCTGGTAAATGGTCGATATTTCCCGTTCAAGGACCAAATGGCCCGAGGATCAATTGTGTCAAGCCCTTTTTGAAATGCAGCGTATCTTTGGAGTCAACCCCACCCATGGATCACTTTATCCCTCCAGGGTGTCGCTTCATTACAAGACTATACATGGACAATTGACCAATTCTACGTACGTGTGTACCAAGCGTCCAAACGCCAATATTAGAAGAGACAATTGAAATGGACCGACGCAGTACATATTATCATTGCACATTGAACGCATTGACCGCACATTTCTGCAGCATGAGCTCTCGGGGTTCGAGCGAGCAGGTGTTTAAGCTTTCATGATTTCATGAACGTTAGCCGCTCACTTGTGGTCTATGGTTAGCATCGGTTAATGAAATGATTCCTCGTCGTCAAGACGTGCGCTTGGCCATCATTTGTTTCAAGACAATTACGCAATGCAGTCATGTGGAAACGTCTCGCAACTGACTCGAGCAGTACTTACGTACGTACTAGTGTGCGTATGTATTAAGGATGCACGCACGTGCAAGATACTACTACGGCTATTTGGATGAACTCCCGTTTTACAAAAGATAGGAACATCCCCCCCTCCCCTCCTTCACGCACACACATTTGCTTGTCAGTAGTAGGCCAGGCCATGTAGTGGTCGACATATTGAAGCAGCTCACGTTTTAGTATCAATTTCTTTGGCCACGTGTGGATAGAGTAATAAGTGCTTGGCCCTCTCCAAATGGTTCTCGTCTACTTTCGGAAAGCGTCAGAGTTATGGTGATTTTCTTTAACACCGCGCTCTGAACCTCCTGACACTGGTTTCATCTTGATGGGGTTCTCTGAACGATCATGAAAAGTCGTTTCACTACGGAGAGGTTGTAGATAGTTAGGATGAGAATCAGAGCCCAATCGATTCCAAAACACTACGGTGTAGGCAATCAATAGATAGAGAATCCTATTCGTTGAAACATCCGTGCATTTTTTGCTAATCTTTATTGCATTATTTGAACATTCCTCATAATTTATAGCAATCGCCATTAGACACTCCACTATAGGACATTGAGCAGGTCTTCATTCATGTAGTCCTCCAAGATAATGGAAAGTTCGATGAGCATATCCAATTGAAAGTTGGTAAGGCTTTTCAAACCTTATAACCTTATAATGCTAACCTTATTTTAGCATCACTGTGCTCTCACAAGCTAGTGTTATTCATTGATCCTTCATCATCACCAAAGTCTGCTCGAAAAGAAAGTCAACTAATTGGTTGTTGACAAGAACTGTGCTTAAAGTCTCCAATTGGAAAGTGTGAAACAAGCTCTTTACAACTACATTTCACAAAATAGGAACATAAGTTTACTTGCCAACGACAATCATAAAAACGACTCGAAATGATTCTCTTTGGGCCTTTAATATTGACAGAATGATTTGAAATCTCCTAAAACATAAATTTTTTACAATACATGAGTCATGATAAATAATATCATAATAAGAAACTACTCAAAAAGAGACAAAAACTACTATGCAAACGTAAGGAGTTGTCCTTTAAAGTAAAATCTATGAAGTACCCAAAATATTGTCTGTCAGCGATTGCTACTATTTACTAGTGTTGTTCAAATAGTCTGATTGAAATTGGCAAACGTGCTCACTAAAATGCAACAGAAAGAGCACAGAAGTGCAATAACTTACCCTGCTGATATTCTAAATGATCTTGTTACAGAACTACGCAAAGGTGCTTAAGTAAACTACATTGATGTCTGTACATTTCGAAATTGATAAAAATATACTGTAAGCGGCTTTTATTTTGTTTTCTTGTTCATCTCATCACTTTGAGTTCCTCAATAATAAAGATTCTTAAAACAGTCCACGGAAAGTTGGTAAGGTTCAGTGAATTCATTTTTCAACGTTACGTTGGAAAAAGGCCTTGAACATGTATTTGGTCTGTTTGGCTGACAAGCCCTAAATATCCATGTTTCGGCATGAGATACCTCAGTTTCAATAACGTTTCAAAGGAGCGCGTTGTGATGTGTATTGTTGTGTTGCGATAAATTCAATTGTAGGATTTTGTTCGTTCATTTTGTGTTGTGCTTGAGAGGGGCTTGAAGGGGCGTGAAGAGGAAATCCAAACACTAGAAGATGCCCCGCATATTCCAAGCGTTTACAGTGTCTTTAATTGCCAATGTGTCAGCGAGAGGGCGCCCAAACAGTTACCATTGCTTGAAACCCTTATCCGTGGTTCAGTTTCAATTCCATGACAATGTCCGAAGCCTTGGCTCGCATCCGGCTACAGCGTAAGGATATTCTCTCATCATTAAACACTAACACATCATTGAGAAAGTCGTTTGACTGACACTTAAGTGACTTATCCGTTCAATTGTTCTGGACAAAGCTGAGAGAGCCCTTCGCACCTTTAGGGCTCTTTAAGTGATTGATTTAAACCAGCTAGTTTCAAGTTTCCATCCCGGGAGATTCGGATTGCATCACGTCATCAAAGAAAAGAGGTTGATATGAGGACATGGATCATATTTGTTGGGATTGAGATGCCCGACCAGCCAAAGCTTACCACTTAACTTTCCCTGGACAAAACCATTGTTCTCTTTCAGAGCCGGGGTCCATCTCAAGACATATCAGACGTCCAAATAGCCCTCAGAAAATCTTATTCGAATGACAAGACTCTTTTTTTTTAAATCAAGTATCAAGAGGAGCGAGTGTCTTTAGGAAAAGAAATATTCAAAACACTATTTTAAGAACAATGTTGTTTTCTTGAAGTTGTTTTACCACGGGATTAAAGGCACATGGTCCAAGTTCATGTCGAACGAAGGCGTGGTGGTCCATTAATGCAAATTTAAAGCCCTCAGATTCCCATTTGGTTATGAGTTTGTCAAACAAAATTTTTCTCTCAACCCCCCTCAGGCAGACATTTGTTATGTTGGGGCGACAGTTTAATCATTGCAACTTCGAAAAACTATCTGATCTTTATTCTTCGTTAAGTACGACATTAAAATTAGATAACAGGCTCGTCGAATTGAGACTAATCAGTACAGCGCCAGATGGAAATTTCTAATACTATTCTGTGATACTAGTTCTGAATGCACATTTACGCTTGGTTTGAACAAAAATTAAGCACTTTTTTTATCTGTGGCACTGAAAAAGCTTTTAGCCACATTTTGATTTTTTTTTTGAACTATGAAACAATGCTTAGTAACGCTTGACTTGTTTCTCTTTGTTCCCAAGTTTCAATATGAGCTCTGATTAACGATTTATTTTTTGTACCCAAGTAAAGTGATAAAGGGGCAATGGGATTAAGTGGAATCACCGCCAAAAGGTTTTCTTGACAAAGTTCCATTAGGCGACACGAACCCGTCTCATGGTAGAAGACTGCGATGATCATTTCACACCAAATGTCTTTCCAGAAGGTGGAATTTAAACTAGCTTCTTCTGGGAAATTATTTGTGCCTTTACTTAAGAATTTCCAAAGAGGGGACAAAACTAAAATGCATGTGAACCTAGAGCAAGTCCGGTCAACATTATCATCATTCAGGCCCCTTCAAAAACCATATCCTAGAATTATGTAGACTGTTTAATGTTACTCAAATGAAAGCATTCTCATGCCCTTGCTATGTCTAAACTCGGGCTTGGTACAATGTTTGCCCATAAAAGGAGATTTCAAGTTGTGATATTTATGCTATGGGGACAAGCTTCTTCATTTGTATGACTTTGGCTAAAAATGATCATTTACGATGAATGAAATATGAACCGCAATTCAAAGAAACTGAAATGGCATGAAACTGCTGAAGCATCTGACTAATAGGTGAATTCATCAAATAAAGGTTTAAACGTGACCTAGAACCTTCATTTGTTGTAAGAGGCAGTTTGGTTAAGGTCACAGGATTCCTTAGTGACATGCATGATTTCAAGTGGAGTGTTTGTTCCCCAAGGCTCCATTTTAGGTCCTCTTCGCTTCATAATATTGATTGCTCCACTTCAAAAGCTTAATATTATTACCAGTATCTCTTCTTACGCTGTCGATATGAAGTTATTATCTTGTGGGATGGCCCATATGACATTAGTTAATGGGAAATTATTTTCAAGCATCGGTAAATAACCCTTAAACATTGTTTTAAAAACCTAACTGAAAAATGTACTATTTGCTGGGCATTTCGGTATGGAACTTGTAGATTCTCTGGAGAGATTATCGGCTAATGACGTTTCATTCTAGCATTGGTTATTGACATACATACTCGAGTCGAGATTATTCTCATGTAGCTTAAAATAACCGTGAGATTGCAATTGGGTCAAATCGTGAATGAAATATTAATGCTCATCATAAATTTGTTGCCATTCTAAAGATGGTTAGATTTTGGCATGAATAGAACGTAGGTTGTTCCTTGTTCAATGGGCGGTAAGGTTCAAGTTCAACCGACAAAAATTCATGTAAGCCGCTTTGCCGATTCTCTAGGTAACAAATCGAGGTGCTTAAATCACTTTTACTTAAATATGTAGTTTGCCTACTAGGCCATTTGAGATAGCCCAGCCTTCACAAAATCCACAGTTCACTTGTCACAAAAGATGGCGTGTGGTATTTTTGAATCTGATTTGAGACTCGCCTGCATGTTCCCTTATCGGGATCAAGATTAAGATATTCGGAAACAAAATTTGATTCAGCATGTAATTCAGACAAAATTTGATTTCTATGCACTCCGTTGCTCAATAATCTTAACAGATACCTTCTATTACGAATGTTGTGAAAAATTAAGACTTGAGAAACCCTAGGCTCTAATCATCATGAGTGTGGTATTGGGGGAACGTTTCCAGGTCATGACCTCGAGAGAGAATGGGCCTCACGAGTAAGTTCTTGAACTCGGAAAGGCTCCATCAAGTTGCTTTATGTACTCAGAACGTTTCCTGAGGAAACGTGCTTTTCACGTGTTTGTCCCATGGAGTAAACGTTCCATTGCTCAGTTTAGCTGGGAGTTTCGCTACACATTTGAGAAAGCAGAGAGCGAGAGGAAGAAGAAGAAAGAGGTTATATCGATCGGTGGAAGCTCTCAAGCGTACAAGTATCATGCATTCCATTCGTTTCGAAAGTACTCTGAGAGTGTACGCCAAATCGGCTGTTTGTAACATAACGCAGTTGAATTGAACGGTGAAACTTCTTATGTTTTCGTTCTGTCTTACGAACGATGAACCAGAGGTGGGGCAATTGGATGCTGAGTGTGCGAGATTAAGAGAAAACGTTAGTTTTCTTATTTACACCCAATGGACATTTAATCCCCCCGTAGCAACTCTTTTCCATGACTGATGTAAATAGTTGAGGTGATTTCATTCTTGTTGCATAAGCGAAAAGTTCCCATGTGATGATGAAATATGTTTTTCAATTGTGCATATCAAGGACATTGAACTTTGGCGTGTGAGCATCTTAATCTCAAACCTATAATTTCCATCACATGGAAACTTCTCCTTCATTTCAAGGAGGAATTTCGATGGAATTTCATGGTCATGTTTGTCCCTGCAGAGAGTCATACGAATGTTCACTGTAAATTGAAGGCCGAGTTCGGGGTCTGGTCTATGTGCTTCCCAAAAATGACTGGGAGCACAATGTAAATCTTTACGCAAATTGTTTGCTCAGCCGACTAGACGAACATACGTATTGGGATGATTTTTTTTGGGTCAATTTGAAGGCTGCAAGCCAACTGCGTTGCAAACATGATTTTGCTTTCGTCTACCGTAGTCCTGTAAGTTGTAGTTTCGTGGGAGTATGTTCAAAGACCAAGCCAGTTACTTTCTATTGTTCCTAGAAAACACACTTTCATCAAATTGTGGTGACCCAACCAAATCTGGCCGTGGCTTCTTTGTGCTTACTTGCTAACCTATAAAGTAACGTCGAGAAAAGGCTCTCTTCCTCTCTGTCTTGCGCCTTTCTCCTCCTGTCTTAAAGTCGAATAACCTCGAAAATTTCTAGCTTGAACCGGATTCCGCTCCTTCTGTGGACGTCTCTGGGCTGTACAACTCGGCTTGATCTTTTTATCGCTGTTCCACCGCCACCACTACCACCATCTTGTTCCAGGCCGACGAGGAGACTTGGCAGTAAAAACCAAGGAAGGACCCTCCGTGTGACTTTCTCGCAGTAATCCGGCTCCCAATGCTAAAGAGCCAATGAGAAGCGGTGAAGATCGGCGTGTTTGGCCAATGTTCTCTGCCGATGAAGAAGAGCGTTGACACTCGCTCCAACTCCAGCTTCAGCTCCAGCTTCAGCTTTAGCTCCAGGAGAGACATGATTCCTCCAGGTTCATGAAGCTTCTCTCTCGGTTGATGATGGCCATCGTCCCCCCCACCCTACCCACGTGGATCTGGCAGAGCTGAAGCGTGTGGTGGGTACTGGGTATAGCTATAATCTGAGGTAGTTCGTGGGTGGACTGAAGCTGAGAGAACAGACTAAGGGGGAGCCTCATCATCATCCTTAGCCGGATATGCGCGCGCAATCGAAGCGCCGGAAAGTTATAAAAGCTTTCGAGACCTTCGTTTGGAGAACAGATCGTTTTTGCTTCCGAGGTGGAAGCACGTTCAGTGAGACTTCAGAATAAATTTGTCATTATCGTTCATTGAGTAACAACTCTAAGTCATAGCCATGGTGGCTATTATTACCAATCAAACGGACCATGGGATCGAGGTCGAACAACGCTCTGGTTCGTCCTCGCCCGATTCCAGTCCCCAATTGCTGAAAAAGCAAAGCTCCACCGTGTTCTCTGACGGGAATCAAGGCATCAGGTAAATGAGACAAGTGAACAAACGAAAAGGAGCAGATAACTTTTCGATTTGTTGTTCAAAGATTTTTTCCTTATGGGACTTAAAGGATCTCATCTGAACGATATCTGCCTACAAAGAGAGAAACATTAGTTATCTTTGTTAAACAAGTTAGGTTAGTTCCAATATCGGTAGGTGCCTCCTTGAGAATGCCGATTACTAAGCAATACATTATTGAGTGTAATTCCACCTTAACCTAAGATTAACGATTAATGCTTACACGCTGTATTATTGGTGTAACACTGATTTCTGCAAAAACTAATTTGTTTGATTCGCTCTAATTTTACTCCAACGACGTATTTGAATTGTTAAAAAGAAATGGCATGATGATCTATTTATGTTTAAAGGACCTCGCATAAGCAATGCTCTTCCAAATTGGCTAATGCCATGAATAAGTGCCATGCCCCGCTAACAAAAGTCAGCTGTGGGTATCTAGGCCCAGACTCTGGTTGCTGGGGTTCAATGTAACGTTCTCTTGGGAACAGACGTGGACGGCAGGGTCATCTAGGCCTTTCTTGCTCTCCTCCCCTTCTTGTTCCAGTCAGAACCAGGGTATGGACGTAGTACCAATTTGAGACGGAGAGGATGGCTCCCTCTTTTGGTTGTACTTTGTTGAACACAAACGTTTTGGAAACAGACATTCGTTTGAAAACAGACATTCAGATCGGGACATTGAAGCACAGTACAAAAAGTATACTGAAAGCCTGAAAAGCGAGAGAGCCCTCCCGTCTCTTAGCTGTGCTCATGGAAATGCATCCTCGAATTCATTTTTTCTTACGTCAATCATTGGGGAGAACATTTTCGTGTGGATTGACGAATGATCTTTGGGGGAAAAGTTGAATCCGACGTTAGAATGGTTCAAGACAAATTGAAATGAAAAATGAATCATAATTCATGTTTGTTTTCCAACGTTTTATAGGAAAATCTTCAGTGGCCATCAGCCGAATTCAATAATTCATGTGGTGCAGATGTCTCGAATCTTCCCGGACTCCAAAACATTTGTGGACATGAAACTCAACGACAGTCCTATTCTAGTGCAGAATGCATTCGATCGGCTCATGGAAGAAAACAATGATAGTCCCAGCAATGAAACCATCGCCAGTTTTGTTCAAAAGTATTTCACTCTGGAGAATCAAATGGAAGATTTCACTCCATCCGATTGGAAAGTCAGTCCGGACTTTGTCAATCATATCACGGACTCCCGCTTCCGGCAGTTCGCCATAGATTTGAACTTTCGTTGGCAGATTCTCTGCCGAAAGATCAAGAACGACGTGGAAGTCAACCAAGATTTGTACACCCTCATTTATTTGCCTCATCCAGTGGTGGTTCCAGGGGGACGGTTCCGCGAGATCTATTACTGGGACTCGTTTTGGATCATCCGAGGTCTCCTTTTGTCAGAGATGTACGATACTGTCCGTGGGATGCTTTTGAACTTTGTGCATCTCATCCAAATGTATGGCCTAATCCCGAACGGAGGACGGACGTATTATATCAACCGATCCCAACCCCCACTATTCATTCAGATGGTTGATGAGTACGTCAAAGCTACCGGGGATGAACAATTTGTCAAGTGAGCCTATCATGTAGTGGATCCAATTTGGGCACTTGAATGGTTCTAATTTGTATTCTTCGTATTCTTCAGGGATAATTGGAAGTTCCTCGTCAGAGAGTTCGAGTACTGGGCTCAACATCATTTCACCACGGTGGTCAAAGATGGCCGATCGCACAGACTTGCCCGCTTTAATTGCGAGGATGAAGGTCCTCGTCCCGAATCCTATTTTGAGGATTACGAGGTAAGCGATCTCACTGAATACCCTCCATCTTTGATGTCTAAAGCATACGAAAATGTAACAATGAAGCACATTTGGTTTCATCTTTTCCAGCTTGTAGAGCAATATGCCCACACCTTGGAGGAAAAGGCCAGTCTCTACTGGGAAATGAAGACTGGGGCTGAGACGGGTTGGGATTATTCCTCGCGATGGATGATCAAGGACGGAGGCAACACTGGAGAGCTCCACGATACGAAAGCTCGATTCATCATTCCCGTGGACTTGAACAGCTTCGTTGCTTTGAATGCCCAAATCTTGTCGCGATATGCCAGGGACATTGTTCAAAATGAAGTCTCGGCCGTGTTTTATCAGAAGTTCGCTGACGAGCTCGTTGATGCGATTGAGGAGGTGTTGTGGGACGAAGATGAGGGTGTGTGGTTGGACTATGATATGATCAATTGCAAGACCCGAAAGTATTTCTCCCCAAGTAATCTGGTTCCTCTCTACACCGAGACCATGTCGAAAGGAAATCGTTCGAATCAAATCCACTCGGCCTTGTCCTACTTACTCAAACATGATATCACTCAACACCCTGGGGGACTCCCAACCACATTCTCAGTCACTGGTCAGCAGTGGGATTTCCCCAATTGTTGGCCCCCTTTGGAGCACATGGTTGTGCTTGGTTTAGAGCGTACCAACATCCCTGAGGCTCAAGATTTGGCATTCCTGATCGCTTCCAAGCGAGTGGAAGGGTCTTTTAACAATTTCATCGCCAAAGGACATATGTTTGAGAAAGTGAGCCACCATTATTTAATACCACTAAATGCCTGACTGTCAATGTCTTAACCGTATCATTTAATGATTTCAGTACGATGCCTTGAGTTCAATGCGAATTGGTGGTGGCGGAGAGTATGAGATCCAAATCGGATTCGGTTGGACCAACGGGGTGGTCATGGACTTTTTGAACTTGTATAACAAACGATTGGTCTCGCCAGCGATTGTCGAGATTGAGCAGAGAGCTGAAGAAGAAGCTCATGAGGAAGAGCCCGATCCCGAAGAGGCACTTCAAGAGATCATCAGTGAGACACCGGCTCTTCAAGAACAAAATGAGGAATAGACATAAATGTAATTGGTAGCTAGGATCCCACAAGTCAAATCTTCGACTTTGAGCGCTATCATTTTCCGAAGCGAATCTCTTCTCCCTCCAAAATATCTATTTTCTTCATGTAATACCAATTAGGCGTAGATTTGAACGACTACTCCTCGCAAGAAAATCCAGAATCGGAAAGCTTCCATGGCTCTCCCATAGTATTAGAGTCGTATTGTGATAGTGCAAGTAAAACTCACCAAATTGTGAATAAATTGGACATTGTGTTCAACAAAAGACTTTAAATATCTGAATGCTGATGCCTGGATTCATTATTGTTTGTCACCTGATATCAATGATGGTGATGCAGACCACCGAATCCTCTGTTTTCGTTTCAAAAAAAATGCTACAAATGTTGCCAAAATATGACTGGACCACTGAAACACATCATGTGCCCAATTGTGCCAGCATTTCCAAAGCTCTTATGATAAAAGCACTTTCAACATGTCATTGTGCAGAAGGTAACTCAAACTGATTTATTTCAAAATAATATTATTGATACTTTCACAACGTCAAATAATCCTTGATTGAGAAGCAAGATCGGGAATGGTGACGATAATCCTTAAAAAGTAAAAAGTAAGCATTAATTTTTTCATGAACTGGATGCAGCTAATATACTTACATCTTGGACCACCAGATAGGATCATCTTACTTTTGCAATTTTCTTTCTCCAACTGAGGTTGATTCTTGCTCTTCGGCTAATTCCAAAAGAGCATTGACAAAGCATTTTCCCATGCTTGAAAGATGGCTTGGTTTGATTTGCTGGCCCTGTAAAGTACACATATACTTACCGGAGATGATCATTAATGCCAATGGACTAATGACTTTTAGCCATTTGAACTATTAGATAGACTCATTTTACTAATAAAAACATCAATTATTTCATAGCCCTGGTACTAATTTCAAGCCAAATGAATTTATGAATGCTCTATTTCTTGCATGATATCATGAAGCACTGGAATGTTCCAATTCATCATGCTTTCCAATTCATTCCTGCAACCCAGGAACTTCAGCTTAATATAGTCTATTGCTTAAAATGAGTCATGAATCATTATTTGGAAACTAAAAAGGCCAGGCTTTCCCTCCTTCTTTTTAATTCGTCAAATGTCAATCCTTTCTTCGGGCTCAAATTATCGCACTTCTTGATCATACCTTGTATTCGTGCTTGCTAAAGCCACAGAAAGTGCTTTCTAGGGTGTACGAATGTTGAACCTTGAACTCTCGCCAGACAACAACACGGGCTGTGGATTCTCGGCTCTTTTCGATTGCGTAACGGCAGGATTTGCGCTCAAAGCCCTGGAATCGATTGTGAAGAAGGTCCGCAAGCATCTGAAGGTGCAATGCAACAAAGAAGGAAAAAATACAACCATGAATACTAGGACAATTCCATAAGAGATTGTTCTAATGAGAAGCCACAAGTTTACGATCGTACGACCGAAAGTCTGTAACCGCAGGTGGCAATTGGATGGCGGTTTCTCGCTCGCTTACGATTTGTTGGACACACCTTTAGTTTACATTTATCGTAGAAGCGTGTGTCCTTGTTATGGATATTGAGGTCAGCGATCGAGACAAAGGCAAGAAAGTGTTCTTGTTCACTGACCTTATTCTGATTCTCGGTGTGGCTGCTGTTGGTGGAACGATCGGAATCGGACGGAAGCCAGCTTTCATCGCCCGAACATCCGTACAAAAAGATGCTCTTTTTTCGAGAGTGACCGTGGAAATCGCAAAACAAGAAAGGCTGATCCGCTTGTTGTTTCTTATCGGGCAGATGCGACGTTTTTAGAATTTGGTGACAATAGGCCAAGATACCTTTGGCGTGATACACACTGGGATGAAGGATGGGGTGAGGTTTGTCCCATTGACGATTCAAATCATCCCCAGTCAATCCACAACGATGGCTGTTCCAAAAGAACGGGTGATCAAATATAATCACGCCATATCAATCTTATTGTTTAACTCTTACCATCCGTTAATGACGCCTTCGACATTGAGCATTGGAACAAGCTTGAAGATGAAATTGGATCTTAGTACTGAGGCTAGTTGTGAATCGCTCACGAGTTGATCCAGAACTCCTTCCATCATGAACGAAGCATTGGTTTCTCCGGGATGAACTCGAGACGTGAGAACCACGAGCTTTCGTTCCAGAAGTGGTCTGGCGTTATCATTGTTGGACGTGATCGTGATCAGAGGGACATCGTGATTGTTCAATGTTTTGTTCAAAGAATCAATACGAAGATACGTATCTTGGGATTTGGAACACTGCAACACTTCCAAGTGCGTCTGCAATGCAAGTGTGATGAATTTGAAGGTCATGTACAGTAATTTCTACCTATACTGGGGATTGAAAGGCCTACCAGCAAACGGGTGTAAGTATATGGGAAATGGTAGGCTAAGTAGCAAACGTCCCCTGTGGAATGTGGAAATTGGATCTTGAAACTGGCCGTCATATAATTTGATCCCGCTGCCATGGATTTGGAGAACTCGTTTTTGTAATAGATCACATCTTGGCCAACTCGGGTCCAGCCCAAGCCTCTTTGCTCATACTCCAATTGGGAAAACATGACCGGTTGCATTCCTAGAAATGATTTCAATTCAACCTATACTGTAGAACAATTCACGATCCAGAAATAACTTTTGCCTGCTTACCAAAGTTAAATTGTGAATTGGTTTTCTCATAGTTGATAATATTAAAGGTATATATTTGATCAGAGCGCATGTTCTTCACCGAGAAATAGAACCATTGGTGATGTTTGGCCGTGTTTACGTCGGGGGTAAGGATGAGATTGTATTCTTGGTGCACCAGACGGATCACCTTTCTCAGATTTCCACTTTCAAAGCGGGACTCGAACTGGAGGGAATCCCCCCTGGAATGGAAGCCAACGTTGGAGTGACTTGGATCAAGAAGTTGGTCCAAATCGTAGACCACATCAAGATCCACAGAGGGCTCATCGTTGTCGTGGATGAAGGAATTCAGGTTTGTCGATGATCTCGAATTATCCTTGCATTCGTTATACAAGACCTTTAGAAGCTTTTCCCTGGAAGCGAGCAGATCGTCTTAAGTATTGCGATTCATTCCAAGCAAAAATGTGGTCCAGTTTACCTGTATATATTGCAATTCTTTTGATGCAAAAACTCCTCCGGTCCAGATGCGTCGTTAAGAAACAATCGATCTGGTAGAGCAATGTCCTCAAACAAGTAAAGGCCACAAACTCTCTCGGTATGAAGTTGATCATATAACTCCGTGACACTTGACGATAAACTCGGAGTTGATTCTTCGGTACCGTTCCCACCCATCAACTGAAACATGGTTTTTGAATAGCAAAGAAAAATGAGATTGTTCTAAGAAAACACTCACCGATTGCAATTCGATGAAGAACTTATCGTAAGAGGCTCTCAACTCGTCATCACTGCGTTTTTGAGCCTTGAACACTTTGGAACTGGTCTTGGACAGGCCGGTCAGGGCTCCAGGCATCTCTTCGGCAAAGGCATCTTCTTCGTCCTCGCCGTCTTCATACTCGTATTCATATTCGTACTCATCCTCGTACTCATCATCAGCAACCTCGTCGTCGTCGGTGTCTGGCGTGGTCTCTCTGGACGTGGCTGACGAGTAGCAACCTAAAAAAAAACAATGGTCAGTCGATTTCTTTTCAATCCCAGATTTCTGAGGAAATGCAACCACACGCAGACAATGTTTTACCGCTGGATCGCTTTTTCCAATGGACCTCCGGCGCGTCAAATTGCATGGGACTGAAGTCGTCGGCGATTGGCAGGAGCTTTGGTGTTCGACATTTACTTAGGATGGTCCAGGATCGACTTAGTAGCCGATCTCCTCGACGGTCTTTGATTGTCAAGTCCTGGCAAAACGACTTCAGGATCTCGGTTCCATTATCTCGCAGGAAATTCGCTTTCCCTTGGTCTGGACAAATGAGTTCCTTGTCAAATTCGTTATCACCATTTATGTGAGAAGCTTTGCCACCTTACTGTTGGAAATGATGTGAAGAAGAATATTCAAGATGGACCCGGAGATCTTGAAGGTTTGTCTTTTCTGACATAAGTTGGCTTTATGACTTTGTAGAATTTCTAGCAAGTCTCGGCTAAGATTTTCAGCCACCAAGAGGTTGACATTGTACTCTGGAAGTTGAACAAACGAACTTTTTTAGGTGGAATTTTTTGAAGTCGTGGTTGCATTGGTTGTGTTATTCGGTATCTTACTGCATTTTGCCAACATGAACAAAGCCTCCAGTGCCACCTTTATTTTGGGACAAAACTTCTTTTTGAGGATAACTTGTCTAAAAACGACCACGATGGTTTGGACCACTCCTTGACCACCGAGGGATTGGGCCACATCAGTGTTGCGTGCCAAGGCCTTCACCACCTTGAGGAACAGAGACAGAACGATATAAGCACCCGTTGCGGGATGAGAATGTCGACAAAAACGTTAGCAAAGTACAATATAACATGATCAAACACACCCTGATACTAATATGCAATACTAAAGTGTAACAACAGCCTTCATTCCGGTGGTTATGCACGCTTTTCACATTTTGATACACATTTTCCTCCAATCTATGGACAGTTAAATTCGGTTCCGTGTCAACGGATTGTTCAAAAGGTCGAGTCCTTTAGTTTTCAAAAGAAAAAATGTATATACTATAGCTTGAACCTCTGTATCCTTGCTTTTAGACCAAAATGGATCATGAAAAAAAATGAACGCATCCGAATGGATGAGATATCTGCCGATTCTCATTTAAATCTAGTTCCTAGGTTTAATCATTATCATTCGTGAGGAAAGTGGATTAATTGATGTACATTTTGTATCACGAACACCCAACTTTTAAAGGTGCTCCATTTCAAAGTAAGTTTACCAACTCTTGGCTGAAGCAAGAACACCAGTCAATCTATAAACTTTTCAGAACTTTCTCCGGACCATTAGGCGTAATGAGGACGCTTTTGGTTGGTAGAGAATATTTTGGTAAGTAGTGGTTATGAATCTTCGAGTATTTTGTAAGCAAAAGCTACAAGCATTTGTTTAAGGCCATATTTCCAATAATTGTGTAATGTGTTTTCGAAATGTAAATATTTTTCATCATTGAGAGTACTCGACAGGGCCAAAAAAACGCAATTGATAAATTTTGAATTTGTCTACAGATGGCACAGGGTTGTTTTTAAGTTTGTGGGCTTCGAATTTCATTGTTGGGATCTCAATGCATCTTCGGTCGTTTTGGAATCCCTAGTGCCTTTGAATTACTATGTCAAAACTACATTGCAAATTGTTATCATTTTTAAGAAATTTCACGTTTTATTTTCTTCACCTTGTACCGCCTTTGTAGCGGGTTGTTTTCAATAGGAGTGACAGCTTTCACCGACATTCATGATTGTGAGGCAACTTTAAATTGCTATCAAAATATTGTTCGGCTCGTCTGACTTCAGATCCAGACAAGAGCAAAGTGATCGATTGAATGATTTCTTGTATTATGAAGCAAAAGAAAAGCTAAATACTGACTCGGCGTGCATTTCAAGATTAAGAAAAGGACTATTCGATGTCGTCCAAATACTAAAACAAAACTAGTTGTATCTAGCATGCACACGTTCTACTCTATGTATAATGTATTGATTGGCTTTGGCAACGAAATATTCACCTGCAAAATCGGATACAGGCCAAGAGATTTGCATGCAAGACGTTTTAAGAGGGGATTGATGATCTTTAGGGCCCCTCCGAATTGCCAGCTAAATTTTGAGTCTGGTCAGGATTACATTGGAACAGGATCAAGGATGGGGGCCGGACAAAGAGAGAGCAAATGATCAGATCAAAAGGGGCATCATCATCAAGGTCAGCAGTAGGATCAGCAGCAGGAGAAGTAGTAGTGGTAGAAGAAGAAGAAGAAGAAGGATGAGAACCATGAGATGGAAAGAAGAAAAAAAAATCGGAGTCAGTGTTTAGGTCTGAGTCATTGAGGAGAGTTCATGAAAGGCGCCATTTCCGTTCCCTTGCTTTAAATTCAACGTTAGTTCAAATAATCGCTTGGGATCAAAAGGGATCTTCATTTTCATTCACGCTAATCTCGAGGTTTTTAATCGATCATTAAAAAAAAGGGAAAGAAGGCAGTTTCGTTATGTGTTTACCTTTAGTCGCCAAAGCCGAGAGAATCCAAAAGGCTGAGATCACACCGGATTCACTCAAACTTTCGTCCTGATGGAAGTGGACCAACCTTCTCGCCAGCACTTCCGTGGCGTTCAAAGCGATCAAATGACTCAAGTTTTGCGATCGCCACAAGGTTTTGGCCGCCACACCGTCTCGCAAAATAAACAACTCGTGAGTTGTGGTCTTGGGATCCTTGCTTAACTAAAAAGAAAACGGCAATGAGCAAGAATGT
>NC_081443.1:6332128-6336450 GCF_007210705.1 Tigriopus californicus
TTTCCTCATGGGCAAGCTTTTTTTCGTTTTCTTTTTAAATTGGTTGCACAGCCAGATAATGATTGATCACTCAAATCAAATGGATCGAGCCAGCATTGCAAATTTTAAAGTGATCAATACTCTTAAGTATTTTGCAGACAAGAGTAAATTGCACTCTGCATGGCCTTTGTTGTGACAATGAACGATCTAACGTCAAAATGTCAAAACTAGAAGAGCTACGAATTGGTGGACAACTATCTGAGATTGGTTTCTATTTCCCCTGAGTTTGATAGAATTGTTGTCGTCTAACTTTAAATAAGATTTTTGGATTTGTGGCCGCACACTGTATCAAAAATGGAGACCGTACCAATCAGTGAGGAAAGAGAATTTTATTTTTGTTCTACAGTGGACATACGATATGCCGATGTGAATCATTTACTAGTGGCGGTGGGCTGGCTTGGCGTTAGTATAGTATTGTACAATCTAAGTCCTAAGTTAACTCAGCTAAATAGTTTCGTATAAGACCAATGACCTAAGAAGGTAATTTTCAACATTCGCTTGATTTGTTCTCATTTTCATGAGAAAATTCCCTTAAGATTCATTTTTCTTAAGGGGAGCCCATTATTTGAAACATTTGTTAAATTGTTAAATTTAATCGCATATCCTACGCAAAGTTCACTTATCTGGCTGATGTATTAATAAAAAAAATTCAATTGTCATGCACGTGAACGAGTGCAAATAGAGCACATAGAAATATGTGCAATCTGCCAAGCTGAATGAGTCGAGTGCATCGTAATCAAGTTTCAAAGGATGACTTTCTTTAGCAGATAAAGAACGTACCTCACCTGACCAACGAGTTTCCCCAAAGTGGGGGTTTCTTTGGTAGGCTTGTTCTCGAGAGAATCATCCCGCTCTGTCTACAAATCTAGTTCTTACTGAATCGACGATGCTCATCTAATCGACCGTGTTAGGCCGCTACGAAAGGTTTCAAGATTGCTCTTGGAAATGCAGTCGCTAGTAGGTATGTACGTACGTCTGCAGCTAACTAACTAACTAGGGCAACGAACTTGACCACGGACAAAGTGAGCGGTCTTCTTTATGCGCTCCCACCCACCTAGCATAACGTACTACACAAGTGACCCAGCTTTAGGGCAGATCATTAGGGTAGGGTTCATTAATTAAAGGTTTTTCAAAAAAGCTTCAAAATTCCAGGACTTTCAACTCAAGATCCACATGGGGGCGAAAAGATCATATTACGGATCAGCTCTCAATCTACGTGGCTTTCCAAAAAAAGTTGACGCAGATACTTGTGAAGAAACCCTCCTGAATGATAAACCTTTTTGTAAATAGGGATTAAGACCCTAAGAAATGTACGACCGTTTTATCGAGCGTCTGCTGGCCTTTTTCACCTGGCGCGTTAATGTCCATTTCCATCTTTTTCCATTTGCATGTTTTGAACACACAAAAACTCTCGGTCTTGTTCGCCAGGATTTGCTAGTGCGATACCCATCAAAAGCAACGCTGTATCCAAGGGCATTGGGGATTTGAGCTCGTGTACTTCACGTCCAAAGATTAACACACGCTCGAGAGCCAAAGCGCAAGTAAGGCCGAAAGAAAGACCGAAAGGAATTTTAAAAAAACACAACCTTGCCGTCACTTTGGGAAGGTCTAAGGATATTTCAGCATGTGCGAATGCCAAGGATCGGTTTCATCCAACACGGAAGGATGGAAAGACATGCATGACACTTTTTTCCACTTCGCAAGTAAACTTTGGCGAAAAAATGGGGCTTGAATTTGAACATTGCTCATGTTGACATATTAAAGTGTGATCGGAACTATGATCTCAACAACGAATGAACTGACCTTTAAATTATGTATTAGATCTAGAATAAAACTGATTTGATTTAGTGCGGAAGAAAAGATACAAGAATGTCAACGTTAGTTCTTTCGTACTCGATTGCATGATTTAGTGGAATAGGCCGGTAGTGACGATTTCTTTTTCAGAAAACTAATATAGGTATGCGATTTACTTTTGAGCTCATTGAATCCCAGTTTTAATTTCACAATGATGCCTCCATGAATTGAAATACTCCCAGCACGATTAACAGATCAGATTAGATTATTGAAAGTCGAACCTCACCCAGATTGAAATTGAAGAAAAGCGAACATTTTGTTCGCTACTCACCTCGCAAATTTGCAGCAAATTCTTCACGTGATTGATGTTGGCAGCCATCGTCAATAAAATTGCCGATCGTGCTCCTGAAACACATAAATGGCGTGATCAAACCGTTTCAATTTGAGGCCGGGAACTCTACAAAAAGACCTCTTTCCCCAGTTCATACAATAATTTGCTCATGATTCACTTGTTCAATCATGAACATCATGTTCATAATGTTCAATGCCTGTCGTTGAACTGGTTTTCGGAACTGGTTTGTACCAGCCAGACCAAAATAGGGACATTGAGACATTGAGGGGGAAAAACCCTTTCCGGCTCCTGTCGTCGGAACTTGACAAGTCTCACTTGGCCTCGTCAGCCTCGAGGTTCGAAGTACTCGTACAATGGATACAATGAATAGAAGGAATCGTGTTTCCGGATGTCAATCAATGGGGGCATAAAAACAACTTAAACATTCAACATCATCATGGGTCGTTAAGTGCATGGCCAAAACAAAGCAAGCTTTCGTCACCCTCCCGAAAGGTCGCTCATTTGGCCTTTGGCCGGTCAGGCGATCTATCGGTCCCCAAAGGCCATTGAAGTCCGAACTTGCCTGAGTCTCTTTCTTGCAGGAGCTTCAACGAAATCTGGGCTGTCATCCGCCTGATCGACATCGTTTGCTCGGTCTCGCTCATCGGGTCAAGCTGCAAGTTCTCATTGCAGGGAAGTCCGTGGATGGTTTCTTGCTCCTCATCGTCGGAATTGGCTTCCAGCCAGAGGGCTTCCAAAAGGTCCACCTGGTCTTCCATGGTTTTATATTGGGGAGGCTGTTTCAGTGTTTATTGTCTACATCTGAGCAATGCCATGTTCCTACGGGAACAAATAACACCGGTTCATGTCCGAGCCAGTATACTTCAATTCACACCATTACACAGAACCATGACGGCAATAAACTTGCCATAAAACCGTGGACTCAAAAGGCGACATCCGTCAATGGATGGCCGTGTAGTTTGCTTTGTTTTATGAGTTGGAAATAAGAGAACAAGATCAGGGACAATGTCCGTATCAGCATTTTCCTATTGGAACACTAATGGTCTCAGATCGAAGTTTTCCTGATATTTAAAAAAAAATCTGTAAATTTATGGATAATGATCAGCTTTTGTTATCAGTCTACCTGACTACAACTGAAAACTGATTTTTTTTAATCGGCCATGGGGGGGATTTCATATACATGAAAACTACCCGGAATCTCCGATTTTAAGGTTACTAGTCAAAATTCTTTCATGAGCAAGATTTGGAAACCATCTGGCCATCTCAGTGTCATTTTCTCCTCAGAACCAATCAGACCAATTTGACCATTTTTCAATGTTGCCTTAACGGAAGTTTGCTAAAAAACAAAATTACAGCTAAATACAACTGGATCCTATGTTGACATTTCCTTTCAACCTAAATACTATACCAAATAATGCTTTAGCTTTCAAACATTTTCGCGATGCGCTCCGTTGCTGACTGGAACCAACTGCCTCAAATCAATGCAAGAACAACCAACCGTAACAAAAATCAAGAATGCTCTTCGAAATCTAACCATTTGATCAAAAAGCGACTCAAAGAATTGATCTCGCATTCAATTTAAATACTATGTTTCAATTTTTTTTTCAATACTCAATTCCAGTTGTAGTGGAACCATAAAATAAACAGCATGTACTGTTTAGTTCAAAAAGTGCTTCAAAAATTTTAAGATCCAATATCAGAGATCAAGCATGTCTTTGAGCATTGTCCTAAAACGTGCAAAAAATCATATCCATAGTTTTTTGTGCTATGTCAGCCTAGCGCCGTCAGATTGATCTTGCGTATGTTACCTTGTAAACATTTTTTCACGAAAGCATTAGTGAAATGTATCATGATTGGACCTCCTAGATTAAATGAGGATGTTGATCTTAGTTTCTTCCTTTCGTTTTACCCTATTTTAGTATTGCTGGACCAAATTGCACAATTAGTTTTACCCCATCTAAAACACGCTGCATGTTCCAACTTTGCCTGGCATTTGCATGGTAGAGCGGTCTTCACATGTTCAAAAGCAAGCTGATTTTTTAGTGATTTTATGCCATTTGACATTTGAAGAATGAAAACGAAAACTGATTCAAGAGCCTGCCAGACTTTTTTGTTTTCAACCGGAAGCAAGCTGAAT
>NC_081443.1:6336476-6340719 GCF_007210705.1 Tigriopus californicus
AAATCTTTCTTACCTTTTTAGTTCGAATTGATCAGTTCCGAATAAAAGCTTCTGAAAAGACCGTCGGTTTGCTGGAATTACAGAGGATGTTACGAGATGTTGCTGGCTCTCTTTCTCGGTCAGCAATGTGCATTATCGGGTTCTTCATGGCCTTCTTCCGAGTGCTCTTTTTCGTTCCAAGGCCTGTCCCAGGTGTTGTCGTGGTGGCAAGAGTTGCTGTGGGAGGCTTTGAGGCGGACGTTTGACGCGTTGGCCTTTCCTGAGGTCTGATCAAGACCGAAGGAGAGCTCGCCTCGCACAACGACCGCAGGCCATTTGGTGCGCTTTACTGTATGAAGTTACTTAATAAATTGTTTCACAAGATTAACGAAGCAAGAGCTAATAAACAATGCCAATGGGTAACGCAGCTATCCAATGAATTTGTCCCTCACATTTTTGCAAAGGTAGGAGTAAGGCGTGGAAGTGTGTATATGCGAGTTTATCAAGAGTTCCGCCTTCTTCCACTGTGTCTTGATCTGCAGACAGATGGACCAGTGATTTGTGCCTCCTCGAAATTACTCGACTGTCATGCAAGGAAGGATTCAGGATTCAGGGGGGGGGGAGACAAGACGAAATCTTCTCTACGGTGATATACTGTACGTCCACTAATTTCGAGTGTCGCGTTCTGAGGCACAACAACCCTCGGCATCCCGCGGGCCATATGTCTCTTTTTCTTGGGAACCTAGCTCTATTTTCAGGTTCACGGCCATTAGACAGTCTGGCCAGAAACATGATTCGTATCTTACCAGCACGCTCAATGAGAAGCGAGGGGCTATTTTGGCCCCGAGACATGGCGGATCTGTTTATCTGGCGTCAACTCTTGACGATCCCGTGTTTGATTTAGTTAGGCAGAATATGAATGACGAGAAAGACAAAAACAGAAACTGTGCCTCTTTCTTAGTTACTTGGCTTCCTGTTCCTCCTCCTCATTCGCAAGTTGTTCCAGTTCCGACTAAAAGGCCGCAATAACAAGAGTCCATGATCTAAGCTTCTCGTGTCGCTATCTAAGTGCAACAGGATCAGGGCTTAATTGCTTAACCCACAGAAACGGGAACGAATGAAAGATTTTTTTTTGGGGGGGGGGAGAAAAGACGACATTACGTAGACGGAAGAGCTTGAATGCAAATGTCCATTTATTCTGGTCCGAAGGTGTCGATTTGAAAATAAATGAATGTACAATAGACAAAATAGAATACAAGACGGGATGAATTGTCTCTCTAAGAAATGATCAAATGGATGCCGAATGAAATGCCAGAATCCGCGGTTTCAATCTGAAACCTGCCATGTTAAATTTGCCATCAAATCCTTATTCAAAAAGGCATTTGAGAATTTATCTTATTGGGGTGGTGGCGGCTGATGTTGGCCGGGATATCCTTGAGGAGGATATTGTGGCGGATATGGGTATTGAGGATGATGATAGGCAGGTGGAGGATAAGCAGCACCAGGGGTAGGATAGCCAGCGTATGGGTTGTAGCCGTTAGGCATCGGGGTGAAAGTCTGATAAGCCATGGGCATGCCAGGATGGGCGTTCGCCTGAGGGTAAGGAGGCACATACCCAGGGGGCGCACCAGCGTACGGATTAGGCGATGGAGAGACTCCACCAGCCGCCGGCATGGGTGACGTTTCGGTTGGAGGCGCAGACGCCGCAGTGGGCGTGGGCTCTATGGTTTGAACCACCGGAGGGGGAGGTCTAGCAGGCGGATCGTTCTTCCGGGCCGGTCGTTCAGGTGTGTTCGAATGGTGCGAGGGGGGCGTGGGTCCCCCTCCCATGCTCATGTTGGCCATCCCGGTGGTCAAATCTTTCATGAGTTCCTCTTTCTCGGTCTTTCGAGCGAAACAGAAATCAGACACCTTGCTTTGGAACGTGACCAAGAGTTGGGTGAGGTCGTTGTAGAACTTGGTGCCTTCTTGCAAATTGCTCTTCAACTCGAAGAAAGCGTCATGGGCCGCAGCACATTGCTTCAGCATCGTTTCACGGTCATCGCCGGAACCCTGGCCTCCTCGTTCTTTGACGAACTTCTCATGGGTTTCCTGAATCTGGGCCATCAGGGTTTCTTGTCGGCGCACGTTGTCGGTCACCTGAGACAAGAAAAAATAATCAGTAAATTTGCATTAAAGACTCAATCATGCAACACATATATCACAATGTAGTAGAATAATTCATTCCTCGAGCCTACTTGTAATGTAATACTAACCAACTTTTGAAGAGGTCCATAGACCCGGTTCAGCGACTCTAACGAGAGCTCCTGTTCGGAGATGACCCCCAATTTGTTCAAGGCGTTGAAAAAGACAGTCTTCATGTCAATCTTGGGCGCTTTCAACTCACTCTCGATGACTTGTCGCTCGGCCTTCAAGGTCTCGATATCTTCCATTAACCCTTTGAGTTTAACGACATTTGGACTTCCCTTCACGTTCTGACCTCCACCGGATGGAATGACGGATTGAAGATTGTTCGGTCCTTTGGCGAGCATTTCCACGCCTTTCTTATGGACTTCCAGCTTATCATGAACCACATTGTCGGCCTGCATCAATTCAAAAGTATTCGTAAGACCGTGCGTGGATGACCATTTATTAAAAATGAACAGTTCCGATCGTTACCTGCTTCGCATTATTGATAATGGTCCGGTACTTTTGCGCGTTGGTCATGAAAGTGGTGGTGAGTTTCTCAGAAGGGGTCCGAGTCCATTTCTCTTTGAACTGAGACCGCAACTGATCATCCGAGCTCCTTTCCTCCTTGAGAAGGCGCTCACACTCGTCCAATATCTCTGTATTTCGAGTGAGGAGCTCGGGAAGCTCTCGAATGAGCTTGTTTAACATATCCATACCCCCAGCCTCTTGGACTGCTCGAGCTTTATCCTTCAAGCTCTGGGGCAATTCGGACCCGGAGGAATCTTCTACCGCAGCGGGCAAGTTCATGGAGGCAAGCAACTGATTCATGGACTGGGTGCCGTCTTTTAGCTTGGTGACTTCGGTGTTAATGATGTCTTGCTTTCGGCCCTCATAGGCAGACAAGGCTTGATGAACGGCCACAGGGCATAACTCTTCGAACAGATCCTTGCTGGGAGGTCCGATAGGTGAAGGTAAAGGCAGAGTAGCTTTAGCAACCAATGCTTTGCCCACGGGCTCTAGCGACTTGGTATCTGGGATTCGCTCATGATAAATGAAATCGTTGTCTTTTCTGGCTGCGGTCAATGCAGTCTCCGTCCGCTTGAGCCAATCTTTGCAATGACACATTTCAGGATTGCCGCCTCGTGACAAACCAGCGTTAAATGAAGATTTGGCGTGTTCGAGTCTAAATGAAAACCATGACACACATTTGGCGACGAACGGATATAAAAGCAATATGCTAATAGCGCTCGACTTACCTGGCGATCTCTTCGCCGATCGTCTTGTTGGCGTTGCATACTTTGCTCTGATAGTATTGGCCCATACCATTGTAGATGGCTTGTTTCCCCGTCACATTGGCCAACCAATGACCTTCCCAAGTGCCGCGCAAGCTGTCCTTCTGCATGTTGCGCATGACTTTGGCGAACAGCTCTTCACACTGCGAGCTCAGCTTGGCCACGATTTGGTCCTTCATTTTGTCATTGATCGCCTTGTGGACGACCATTTCCTGGGCTTGGGCCAACATCAAATCCGATAGCACGTTTAAAGTGTCGGGTTCGAGATCCGGGGTCGGATCTTGTTGGATAAGACCAACCACCGAGTCTTTCAGATACTGGAAGATCCCGGCGGCCAATTGGAGTCTTTTCAAGGCCTTTTGTAATCCCTCGGGCGTATCAAAATTTTGCTCGGCGGCGTGGCTGGAAATATAACCCAGAAAAGATGATGACTGAGCCAGCGTTGGGCGATTGGTCGCGAAAGAAGGCTTTTTCTTACGCGGAAGCCATGGCCGCCACATTGAAGAGCACGCAAGCTTTCTCGTAAGATAGCGAACTAATGGTCAAACTGATTTTCCCGCCAAACAAGGATCCACGGTCAAAAGCATCGCGCCATTTGAAGGGAATCTGCACTTCATGGGCGGGAATCTTCTGCTCCAGGGACGCCAATTGATCATAGTATCTGCAAAGAAAGCCTGAATTTGCAACCACAGTCCGGCGAGATCAATGCTATGACACTAATGCTAAACAATGTAGGACATACAGGGTTGGCAAAAGGGTTAATCCCAGGGCGGTTTTTGGAGGTTTTAATGGGCGGGCGGGAC
>NC_081443.1:6340755-6340839 GCF_007210705.1 Tigriopus californicus
AGTGCCCAAGTGGAAGTCGTAAAAGTTTTTGAATTGAATTGGACTTTTTAATAAATTATCCCCGCAAGTTTGATTGATGCCAGT
>NC_081443.1:6340866-6344704 GCF_007210705.1 Tigriopus californicus
TTAGAGTTTTTGAATTGAATTGGACTTTTTAATAAATTATCCCCGCAAGTTTGATTGATGCCAGTGCTTCAGTCCAATATTTTTTCTTTCCCTTGTTCGGAAAACGGTAATGGGAGGGCTAAAAACCTGCTCCGTTGCCGATACCGTTTCTTTGGCAAAATTATGACATGTTACCGGTAGCATTACTCAAAAAGTAAAGTCTTACAAGGAACGCCATTACTCAAGCCAATCTTTGCAATGACACATTTCAGGATTGCCGCCTCGTGACAAACCAGCGTAACATTAAGGAATGAAGAATAAAACAAAAGGCATTGAGTTTCCTACCATTTTAGTTTATGAAATCGAGATAGTGCCCTTCTAGTTCCTTTATTAATCCAATTACAACCAAATAAAGCCAAAGATCGGAGGAAAATAAGGGAAACAATCGAGAAAGATTTGCTATAACCCGCCCGTAAAAAAACGCCCATGGTTGGGTTATGGTTTTTTATCCAACAGGCGGGTTCGGGCCAACCCTGAGGACATAGTGTTCCTTATACGAAGCTGGCTATGCTAAAGCTAATCCACGGTTGTGTGTTCCCAAGACTTCCTAGGGTTTAGGGACATTCAATTCACAAAAGGTGACATTTGCGTGAATTGAACGGTGGCTATCGAAAGCCCTGGGAGGCCAATCTGGAGACAGAAGCCAGATTAACGTTAAATCTCCGGGGAAACCGGCCTTGAGTCTCACTTTTTCCTCGAGTTTAGCAATTCCAATTTTGAAATGCCATCGATCCCCTAACTGAGGTCAATACATACTTGGACGCTGCATTGAGAGGCAGTGGTATGA
Source organism: Tigriopus californicus (assembly GCF_007210705.1). Lineage (NCBI taxonomy): Eukaryota > Metazoa > Arthropoda > Copepoda > Harpacticoida > Harpacticidae > Tigriopus > Tigriopus californicus. The sequence goes on from NC_081443.1 coordinate 6,341,693, forward strand.
ACTTTTCTAGTACAACTAACCCGTCTCAAACTTCAAGTTTCAGACGGCAGAAACCGGCTCAATCGACGGGAGGAGGGCTTGCTCCTAAATACCGTGTACCTAGAGGTGGACCAATTTCTAGGTCGGCAATTCAACTCGGAAAATCGTTCAAAAACTAAAAAAAACTAGTATGACTCATCCCCCTTAGGACGGGAGTCCAAAGGTCTGAAATGGTCCAGAGTCGAGCCACATTAAGGGTATTCATGGGCGTGAGGGGGGGCGGAAAAGGGGCGGAAACCGGTGACGTACGTGGCCACAGCGTTGAAGGGCGCTTCCCCCTTTTCTCCGCCTTTGATGAGGGCCAGACCGCGGAGGCGTTGCAGCTCCTTGAGCGTGCCGTCCACGTCCTTCAAAGCCGCCGAGGAGCTTTGACTGGCGGCGAAGGTCGACGTGATCAAGGTCTTGAGGGCTTTGGTCACATCGATGTCGGAGGCGCGCTTGCCTGGGACGGACAACAAGTCCGTGGCACTCCCACCACTCATGATGGAGAGCGATGGAGAGCGATGGACCGTGGGCCTGGCCAGTGGATGGGGGCGGGTTGAAGAGCGGCACAGGTTCCACACACAAACACAAGGGCAGGTGGGTGGATTCTGAGGTGCTGGACTTGATCTTCCTGCTTCGTCCGTGTGTCTGTCTTGGTTCTTATCTGACTTTCAGTTCAATCCGAGGCAGACTTACTTCTTAGGCTCAGGCTTCGGGCTCGTCACTTGATCAGAAGGCGCAGGCAGGTTGGCCCAAAACATTCACTTCAATGAGTCAGATAGGCTGAAAATTAGGCCAGATGACCCACTCTGGGGACTGTGGGCACCGCTCTCTCGTGTGAGACAGTTCATTTTGAATAGGTTATTCATTTGAACAATTTCTTATAGGTTTGAGCATAAATGCCTGGGCGTCCTGGAGTTTAGTCGTGGGCTATGACCGACGAGTGGATTGGCCAATTGGGTATGAATGTGGATAACTGTGCCAGCCTGATAAAGAGGGGTTAGGCCCTGACCGGAGAGGCCCGGGCCAAAAGAGAATAAGGGCCCAGGCTCGTCCCTAAACTGAAATCGAGAAAGGGCCAGAAAAACATTGTAGAAGGGAATATCCGGGGGCCTCCAGATAAAGCCATCGTTGCATCATGACCGAGTCGTCGGCGGCTGAGTCATATTTACAATTTTATTTCTTTCAGCCCGAGAATGATCTTGGTCATCCATGATTCACACTGTCCTCTGATACGAAGTTTCGTTAGATCATGAACAAATATTTCCGTCCGTCCTGAGCAAAGGTCCGGCCAGCCAGTCTAGCTAGGTGGTCTCGCTGAGGCCAAAATTTCGAAAGTCCCTACTTTTGAAACTCAATGGCCACCAGAATAAGCGTGGCTGCCTACCCTTCATTGGCCATCAAGTGGCAACTTTTGAAATCCAATGGCCACCAGAACAATCAATTGGCATCCCATCTTTCATTTGACCTCCATAACTTTCCTGCAATGAAGTGTATATATTAAACCTTATCATTAGCCTCCTCATTTGAAAAGAGAAGACCTGAGTGAGCAATTCCAAGGCAAGTAAGACAAGTCAAAAATTCCAACCCATTTCACCACTTAATGCCAAACTGTTGACCCAGCCAATCTGGCCAAGACTAAGCCAGCCTGAAGACATAATACAGGCTAAATTGGCGTTGCTACTTTGTTGTTTCTACCTTGTGGCTCACCCAAGAAAGGGAATCTGTGGCTGAGCGGAGCCCATCTCTTTCTTTAGATGTCCATGCCAGATTCAATAGTGGTTTTCCATCCTAGTGTAAAGCCACTCTTTGCTACACTTTGAAGAAGACAGGTTTAACACGCTTTACAAAATGTTTGGAACAGGGCCAGCCAAAACTTGCGAGAAATATGGCATAAATGACGCCAAATTTGCACAAAAAAACGCAAATGAACTTTCCAAAATATAGCTATCAACTAGTTCTGGGGGTCTTTAAGGACTATTTTTGCCTTCCATATCAAACAACATGTAGATGAACAGGAAAATTATATCATAATATCTTCCAGCACCTGGATTTGAAGGTGGTCTCCCTAAGTAGAGGTTCTTGCCTTGTCCATGGTGCCTCTTGCCCTGATCAGTAGGGCTCAAAATTAAATTCTTACTAAGGGCCAAAAAACAGTTTTTTGAAAGCACAGAATAACTTTTCCAAGGTGGAAAAAATTCTCAAATGCAAAGATATAAGTCAGTCTAAAAGCAAAGAGGACATAACCAGACAATGTGAAACTAATTTTGCAAAAGTTTGAAGCAATTACCAAAGGTTACATTACATTTCATTGTTTCAAAATCTTAAAGATCAAAATCCCTCAAAGTTGTCTCCTAACTTGGACCCCCAAATAGATACCCTAAACCATGCAGATTTCTAGATCAAAATTGGTTCCTCTGGTATTGAGATATTGAGGTATAGTTGCATTTTCAGGAAAAGCTTGAGCTTTTGCCAACAGGACAAGCGGGAATAATATGCAAATTAGAGAGCAACTACTTTATTGCAACAAACTGAGAAGGTTGGAACAATACAGTATTTAAAGGAGTTGCACAAGGTATCTGTGAATTGTGATGCAAAACATGTAAATATTTGAAAGACTTTACACAATTCATCATTTGATTCTTTAAAGATAAATTATGTTTACATTAAGCAGGGTGTGAAAATCAAGTTTTGTAATGTTTTTTTAATCCAACTAGATTTTTTGTTCAATACCTTGCTGATGGTAACGTCTTTTGGAATATTGAATGTCAACTCATCAAGCTTCAGTATTTTCCATAATCAAGACTGTTTTGGTCAATATGTTGTGTTTAATTTTTTTACTGGGTCAAGTTGTCTGCTAGGTTGAATTTTCCATTGGGTAGAGTTGTCCATTGGGTTGAGTTGTCAAGTTGTCTATTGGGTCAAGTTGTCCATTGGGTCGAGTTGTCCATTGGGTCAAGTTGTCTATTGGGTCGGGTTGTCCATTGGGTC
>NC_081443.1:6344737-6349480 GCF_007210705.1 Tigriopus californicus
AATGATCCCAGGCTACAAAAATTACTCATTCCAATTTTCAGCTCGATCGAGCGACTGGATCAAAAGTTATGCCGTCTCAAAAGGCACTACAAAGCTCTTCAATGCATGAACGAACTAGCCCTCTTGTGGTAATTGATTACCAGAAGAGGGCTAGGTCATTCATTCTGTGCTCTGTTATGTACTGCACTTTGAGAGGGCATAACTTTTGATCCTGGCGTTTGATTGAGCTGACATTTGAAATACGCAATCGCAGGGATCTGGGGCCAGCCTCATTTGAAGAAGAATTTAATTCATTGACTCGAATTGGAGTTGCTAATTTTCAACCTTACCATCCCCGTCCATACTCCAGTGGTTCATGCCTTGGCATATCATTTGGTTCAGCACATCTCAGATTTTCTTGAAAACATTTGTGAGCAGACCATAGAGGATGTCAAGTAAAAGAAATCCAAGGAAAACTTTGGTCCGGCACCCTGATTTTAGGCATTTTGAGGAAAGAGAACTAGGACAAACATCACCGTCAACTCGCACCATTCGCCCTTTGAATTTTCAATAATCGAATGATTTTGAGCAAGTTGTGTTACAAAATCCTACTAAATGAGCATGTTTGGTGTTCATCAGCGAACGCACTATCAAATTGGCTCAATATCACAATGCTAATTGCCTAGACAAGCATGTAAAATGTCAACATGTCAAAACCTAATGCATGCACAGTGCGGTTTGGCTGGGCATGTTGTCTTTGATCTTACTCCATGGAATAACATCAGTTATCCATGAACGCCTTTACTTGACTAGCCCCATACGTAAAAACCAAATGGCTGTTAGTCAACTTCACAAGGACATTTCAAGGTTTGATGAAAAGTCAGTTTTCAGATAGAAAATGAATTAAGAAAGGAGTTCTAGCTGTTTGCTTGATAATGCATCAAAGCTTTTCTGATCATTATTTCCCATCAGATTGAGAAAGGAAAATGTATTTTCCTTAAACTATATTGTATTTATATGCTTTTTTTTCTTCATCTCAAGAGCTAACAACTACCTTGTGCAATATGTAGCAAAAACTGACCAATATTTTTGTTCCAGAAGGGCATTTTGAAAATTAGCATTATTTCAAGTCCCCAAGCATGGGATTTTTTTTTTGTTAGCATTGATCTGATTTTCAGCATTGTCTAGAATTTTAGCATTTTCTTAGCATTATTTCATTGAAGAAATATACAAATGGAAAGAAAAGTAAAAAATCTCACAAGGGAGCTAAACTTGGGGGCTTAAACAATGTTCTCTCATTGGATCCATTTGACATTCCATGAAATTTATATGTTGTGGCCACAAAATGATTCAATTGGAATGCTTAGATTAAGCAAGCAAAATGGTTTAGTCTAGTTGTTTTTCAGTTTAAAGAGAGATGTAGGCAAATGGTTGTATATACCCCTACTTTTGGCTCAAAAAAATATTGTTTTCTTCTGTGGGTTGGCCAATACTAATCAAGAAATTGATTAAAATGGTCAGTGTGTGTGTATAAGGACCAATTCTCAATCTTTAAGTAAATTGTAAGTATGGGTTAATTTCTTTGCTTTTTTCACCTAAACAAAAATATTCTGTTTCATTTCTTTGAATTCCAAAAATGCATTTCCCCACACACATTTGAGGTAAACCAAATTTCAAGTTTCAAATGCAGTACAAAATATTCGAAAAAGAAGAGATAGATAACTATGGGGAATGTCAAGTGAAGGAAATTCAAGGAAAACTGTGGTCTGACACTCTGATTTTTGGCATTTTGGGGAGGGACAACTAAGACAAACATCACTGTCAACTTGCACTATCAGCCCATTGAATTTTCAATAATTGAGTTATATTGAGTGAGTTTTGTTACAAAATGGAACAAAATGAACATGTTTGGTGTCAATTGGGGAAGGCACTATCAAATTGGCTCAATACCACAATGCTATTTGCTTAGACAACCATGTAAAATGGAAAAAATGTCAAAATTCAAGGGGTGCACAGTGCGGTTTGGCTAGGTATGCTGCATAGGGCTAGTCAAGTAAACGGGTTCATGGACAACTGATGTTATTCCATGGAGTAAGATCAAAGACAACATGCCCAGCCAAACCGCACTGTGCATGCATTCGATTTTGACACTTTTTCCATTTTACATGCTTGTCTAGGCAATTAGCATTGTGGTATTGAGCCAATTTGAAAGTGCGTCCACTGATTAACACCAAACATGCTCATTTAGTAGGGTTTTGTAACACGACTCGCTCAAAATCACTTGATTTGGTGCCAGACCACATTTTTCCTTGAATTTCCTTTACTTGACATCCCCTATTTGATTTTACTCCATTGTATGACGTCAGTTGTTCATGAACGCGTTCACTTGACAAGCCCTGTGCTTCAACCCATTCTTTGGGCACAACCTTTTTGTTCCCATCAGCTGCACATTTTTTTATCCGGCAAATTGGGCATTATGTTTGATCTGTATAAATCTGTGGGTACAGCATTGCAAGTACTGATGCACTCAAATTGACCTTTTCTGTGTTTGTTTGCTTATTTGATTGAAATATCAGGATTTTTGCTTGTTTGCAAATATTTGATCCATATTCAAATAAGTTCAGTGTTGCTAAACCGCCAGGGCATCAACAGCTGACCTTTTTTGTTATTGTTTTATCATTTTGTAGTTACTAAGTCATAGCAAGATAATTACATGCACTTGAAAGTTGAGCTTTGAGTCTCCATAAACTTATGAAAAGGTAAACTATAACAAAGGAGCTGTTTTCAATCTTTGACTCATTAAAAAGAGCATTGGACATTTTCTTTTGCCAAACCTTAATTTCAGGGAGACTTAGAACTTTAAAAGGGCAATATATTCTTTGCTCTGTTTTGCTCCATTGGATGGTTCACTTTACTGAATTTGTTCAGGAAATCTTGCTTACATGCTTGAAGCAGCAAATTGAAAGTGTCAGATATCAAGTATCAATGTAGTGCTAATTTTCTAATTACATGACTTGATCGAGTTTATTCTAGCCACCTTTGATGCAACTTTGACCCCACATTTACAGAGGAAATGGGAAAGAAATTGGCGGAAGAAAAGCATTGTTTTTCGCACAACCTCTTATTTCTTTGTTTGGTTCTGATGTGATCAATGTGCCAGCGCCTCAAACTTTCAAAACAGTACTGGCAAGTTTGATCCCAGCTAGATATTTTTTGGTTAGAAAATATACGTTCCCTTGACATAGAATATCCAGCTTGGATCAAACTTGGCAAAAAGTTTGAAGGTCGTTGGGCGCAGGCAGATCAAAGAAGAGTAAAATTCGAGTTTTTTTTTTTTTACTACAGCTGAATAGTTAACCAGTGGGCAGTGCAACTCTAGCTGATGGAAAGCCGCGCCTCTAGAATCAGAAACTATACCCTAGCAGGCGGTCAGCTGACATTCATTCGCTCTGAAAACTAGTCCTTCTGGCTAGCTCTCATCGCACTCTCTAGGAGTTGCTTCCTCTATGGGCAGATTGATAATATCAGTATTGTTTGTCACTCTTGGCTGCTGTGCTCTTTTTTGTCGTGATGGTTGGAAAAGGTGAAATAATTGAGTCAAACTAAGAGTTTTTGCGATGTTTTAGCATCTGGTTTTTATCTTATCATATGATTCTTGTATCTTGCTTTTCGGCATCTTTTTTCTACCCTGTTCAATGATTTCAAACTCCCTTGAATGTTATCACGTTGTTCAAGAAGTTATTTCCAACAGAGAGAACATATCACCTTAAGAAACGCAATGCTGTCTGAGTACCTAAGAAGAGTAGTTGAGCACAAAATAAATTTTAATCACATACTAAAAAATGGTCAAAAAATGGAAATGGACAAGAATAGTTTTTTGGGCCCCATAATATGGGAAAATATGTTTTATGTAAAAACATTTTTGGTCTGAGTCTACTGATAATGTTTAGGACATGGGCTAGAAGAAGTCTTGTAAGAGACACGCACGTTGGACACCGAGCGAGGTCTGCAAATTTCATGATGATGTCCACATTTTGTTTACATTACTATTGATCAAAATCAAATCTCAGGATCAGCTTGGCCTTCTGTGTCTACCTTGAGTGTAAGTTACAAAGGATTATTACCTAACGAGACTCATGCATTGAGTGTGTTTATTACATTTATGGGTACTATCAAAATAACAGCATTACGAGGGTAAGAAATAGTAGCTTAGCCTCTTTATAAATGAAGTATTGGGAAAAATATATAAATATAACTAAACCCAGACCAGCCTTAAAACAAAGTCGCGCTTACACAAATCCATTGAGGACTCGGGTGATCTCCTTTTAGTTATGAACAAGCCAAATTATTGGGCCAAATTTGAGCGAAATTCCTGTCAAAAGAATCTTAAACATTAAAGGCTTCGTTTCCAATTTGGATACCAAACTTGGACCAATTAAGGGAATGCTGACTCGACGTCAATCATGGGATAATTTTAACATACATTTGATAAGGGATATACATATTTCATAAATTGAGAGTGGTACCAACGTCCGATCCGGCAGCAGGGTGACCATTCATCCCTGATCAGCAGAGCAAGGCGCTAAACTACGGGTCCAAGATAGGGTAGAAGAAACTCGTGGCATTCTGTTAGAACTCTATCTGAATTGGTGCAGCATCACGCTATGATTAAAAAAACATTCGTTCTGCCTGGGATGGTTGAAACGGATTAGGCCCGCATATCTAGATGTAGGGCGACAACCGGTCCAATCGGATGCAAAAGGC
>NC_081443.1:6351772-6352526 GCF_007210705.1 Tigriopus californicus
AAATGTTACAGCCTTCGGGGAGAAAGGAAAACCGGAAAAAACCTCAGGCTGGCCGGGTTACCACGGTCTGGGCTTTGCCGTTAACTCGAACAGTACCAAGAGTGGCCTGAAAGGCATCCGGCGGGATGGAGGCTTTGATGAAGGACGACTTCTACTCGACGCAGTATGGCGGCTTCAACGAGGAGGCCGATGACGTGGACTTCCAGGCCCCGGCCCACTTGGTCAGGCACGCCGGTAGCCACGAAGTCATCGAGGACGACGACGAGGTCGATTCGGACTTCTCCATCGACGAGAACGATGAGCCCAAGTCGGACTTGGACGAAGAGGCCGAGACCAAAAAGGCCAAACGTGGCCAAGGCGTCCAAACCAAGGCCTACCGGGAACCCGTTAAACGGGTCGAAAAAGCGGCGGTGGTGGACCCGGCCGCCAAGAAGGCCCGTCAAGCCCAGCGCATTCAATCGCAAATCAAGCGGCAATGGCAGAAACAAATGGTGTTGACGGACTTTGGCCGCAAAGAAGCCCGGGCCTCCACCGTCTCGAAAACGGCCGAGACGCAGAACCGGCAAAAAGAGCGCGAGCATCGGGCGCGGAAACTCCTCCGGCAACGCATGCGCGCCCGTGAGAAGAAGAAGGCCAACGAACGCGAGCCCACGCAAGCCGAGTTGTTGGCTGAGGCCAAACTCACCGAACGCTTAAACATCGCCACCTTGAAAAAGTACGAGGAAATGGAACTGGAGGCCCGCAAGAAAGCCAC
>NC_081443.1:6352562-6352962 GCF_007210705.1 Tigriopus californicus
CCAGTATGGTGGTGGCCTCGTCGTCCGGTGTTATGCCCCACACCATCCCGCCCCAACAGCTTCCACCGGCCAATCTGTTGCCTCAGCAGAGTGTGGTCCTGCCCGTTCGAACCACGCCCTTGCCCCAACAACCCGTTCAAGGGGCCACAGTGTCACTGACTTCTGCCACCAAAGCTCCCTCTGTGGCGCAACTCATTCAGAACCCATCCCTGCCCAATACACCCGTGATCGGTGGGGTCAGTGTGGGTGGAACCAATCTCAATCATCAGCAGGGAACCGTGCAGACCGTCAAGATTGGCAATCATCATGTGAGTAAATATACTTCGATATCCATGTACTATGTAGAAAGAGACTAAGAAGCTAGTTCATCTCATCACGAGCTCAAAAAGGAACTCTGACA
>NC_081443.1:6353002-6353409 GCF_007210705.1 Tigriopus californicus
CGTAGACCCGATCAAGATGGCTTTGGCCCGAGCGCGGCGCTCCAATGCGGGCGCCAAGATGGCCTCGTTGTTGAACGAGGAGGAAAAGGCTTTGATGAAGGACGACTTCTACTCGACGCAGTATGGCGGCTTCAACGAGGAGGCCGATGACGTGGACTTCCAGGCCCCGGCCCACTTGGTCAGGCACGCCGGTAGCCACGAAGTCATCGAGGACGACGACGAGGTCGATTCGGACTTCTCCATCGACGAGAACGATGAGCCCAAGTCGGACTTGGACGAAGAGGCCGAGACCAAAAAGGCCAAACGTGGCCAAGGCGTCCAAACCAAGGCCTACCGGGAACCCGTTAAACGGGTCGAAAAAGCGGCGGTGGTGGACCCGGCCGCCAAGAAGGCCCGTCAAGCAACGC
>NC_081443.1:6353445-6353813 GCF_007210705.1 Tigriopus californicus
ACCTTCTCGGACTTTGATTCGTTTCGGAGGAGTTTCCCGTCCAAACGACCTCGTCACTCGCAGCAAAAAATGTGTCCCATCACGCGTTTACCTGCCAAATACTTTGACCCGGCCACCCGATTGCCCTACGCGAATTTGCATGCATTCAGAATCCTCCGTGAGGCTTACTACAGCCAACTCGAACAAAAGGGGAACAAAAACGACCCCGAAGTCAAAGCCTGGCTCGATTGGCGTCAAAAGCACCGACCCACGAAACCCACCCTCCTCACCCAGGTCAGTCGGACGCCCAGCGCTTTCTCTCACCTCCTCAATCCCGCTTCCACGCCCGTTACGCCCAACCCCGCTCTGGTTCAGCGCGCGTCAGCCCC
>NC_081443.1:6356927-6379340 GCF_007210705.1 Tigriopus californicus
ATGTCCTATAATGTTCGACGCTCTCGGACACGATCCCATCCATTTCTCTCACTCTTCGTTCAGACTCTACGATTCTGAGTTGTTCTTCGAGTCAAGATTGAAGCACTCGTGAATCTTAAAAATGTGAACAATTTTTCGTCTTTGCTTCTAGGTCAATATTGGCGGAGGAACTGTTCAATTGCCTCCCAGGGCTGTGACTACCACTTTGACGGCTCAGCAACTTCAACAACTCTCTCGAGGCCAAGTATTATCATCCGCACTCCATAATGCATTACGCGGAAACTCTCCACGAGCGCAAATTGTGACTCGACCGTCTCAGGGGATCACTGCCCAAGGGTTGGCTGCCGGTCAACAGATCCTGAGGACCCAGACAGGATTGACTCAGCAGCCGCAGACTAGGCTTCAACAACCCACCATTGCCATTCATAGGCCCTCGGGCAGCGTGGTGGTGACCTCGGGCTCGAACCACATTCCCACCACATTTGCAGTGGCAGTAGCTTCTCAACCTCAAACCCTGAGGGCCACCAATCAGGGCATTGCCATTCAACACAGCTCCTCCAACAATCCGTTGCGAACCGTGGGCAATGTAGTCTCCACTGGAGGAGGGCAGCAGATTGTCGTGGCCCAGCCAGGAGGTCAAGGCCGGATTGCCCGCCAAATCGTGATGAGCCAGGCAGGCGGGACTCCGGTTAGGGGACAGATTTTACAAGTCACCAATCAAGCGGGTGGTCATCAATTCGTGGTGTCGACCAATGCGGGAGGGCAGTACTTGATCAACCAACAACACCAACCCACTTCAAAACCGTAAAATCGAAATGAAGCATTTTGTACCATTGACAGTTTCGCGTGCCGGGATCGTTCTCGCCAAGCGGCACTATAAATATCATCTCCCAACTGAAATAAAGGAAGCATCCCTCCGCGCTCTCTATTCAACCTCGGTAAACGATTCTCAAAACGGCAACTTTGAATCCATCATACTTACAAAAATAAGTAACAACGGCTTTGCATGTCTGATTTGTCCGCGATTCATGCGTGTACGAGTTCTTTAATTTTCGTGAGTCGCTTGGCAAAATAACAATTAAATAGACTTTATTTTTAACTTCAACAGCAAGTGTTATCCTTGGAAGGGCCTTCGCTGATTTCGGTCTTGGAGCATCTTGTTGACAATGATTCCAAATTCCTGAGGGTAGTTGTTTTGCATGAAGCTGATGGTCTTTTGTACTTGCTTCTTGATGCATGGAGTGCAGGGACGAACACAGTTGTTCCGCAGAACCTGCGGGGCCACATCTGTAAGGTAGCAAAAAAAGGTCATCTCACCCAATGGTTTCAACCTGAACAGACCATACACTATACCATAACACTGTACATGAAAAAGAATAAGCAGGATAACTCACGTCTGACATTTTCTGCCATTTTGTCTGGACACCTTTGTGCGGGATTCATCATACAAGCGATGGCTGCTCGGACGTAACCTTTATTTGAGAGCTTGGAGTCCACGTATGAATCCTCTAAACAAGGAAGGCTCAAGGAAGAGCCTTGATGAATGGCAAGAAGGGTCATTATCGCAATCGATACCACTTTCATTTTGATTCTAAAACAAAACAAACAAAATACAAATCGACTGGTAAAAAAAAATAAATCAGAAATTAATCGGCAACGGGGCTGCCGAACAATACAAGATGGAGTGCATTTTACGCATGGAGGGAGCTTTATCATTTCTTTATGATTTATGCATAATATGAACTTTTTTCGTTCGCAATTCAACTTTTTTCCTTCTCTTAGTTTGATTAACGAGCTACAAACTCTCGCTGCTTTCAGGACATTAAATGTTCGTCAGGGAAAGAAAAATCTATTTTGTGTATTGAATCGGTTTTGGACGACTTTTTACCGACGAGCTTTTTTTTTTGAATAGAAGATTGAACATTTGGTTCATTGAATACCAGCTTCTTCTGCAGTTTTGACTACTTGGAACGTAATGCCTGTGAAGAAAGTTAGTCTTACTGTGAGTAGGGAACTAGATTAACATTTTGATTACTCTCATCATAACAATTTCATGCCGTTTACATATAAATAATATGCACCCTCTTTCTCCCTCAAATGGAATATTTAGGAGCATTCAAGGCTAAGATGTTACCTGCCCGAAATGGTAATCAATGAATATTTTGTGTGTTGTAAGATTGACCTACTGCTAAAATGTTGCCAGTTAGCGATTTAGAGCTGTAAAATCTCAATTAAGAGCGTGCTCCCGACTAAGAAAGTGCACTGTATAAGGTAAATACCTAAGAGAATGTGAACTCGAAACAAGGAATGGAAAGGACCGGCTTCAACAAAAAACGCAAAAACTGATGCCTATTTTGTGATGATGCATGAAAAAAAGCAATTACCTTTTTTTATCTTTTCATATTCATTTTCGAGACTATTGTGCGTCAAATATTCATTCGTTAAAAGGTTTATCTCAACGGAACAAGCGTCGACGGTTGAAGGAAAAGGAAGGCTCCAAACAACAATCTTTCACCAAAATTATGAGAAACGATTCAAAGGATATATGTGCGTGGTCTCATATCGTCACGAAGAGAGCAGTCCAAAAAGGTTTTAGGTTTATTTTATGTGTCTTAAATAATGTGGCTTAGGGTAGACGACAAATCAAAGCCATCAAAGGAGGAATAAACATAAGTTATTACCTGACTGAATGAGGTTTAAACCGCACGCACATACAATAATGTTTTTGAACTCGGTAAAGCCTGGTTTGACACTGAGCTCCGTTGGCACGCTGTGTTCGGCTTTATGTCTTCAACAGAGTAGATAACAGTCGCCAAATCGTTGATGTCCTGGGAATATCCCGATTCGCTGGACCATCACACTCACTGCTTACACTGCTTAAAACATGTGGAAACGTTTTCGGGGTGTACCTGCCAACGTTAAGTCAAGCCTTGAACAAGTGATCTTTATCTCTCCACCGAAGATGATTTGGAATAGGAAGGCTCGAGATGGGCCAGGAGCAAAATATTGACGTCTTTTGAAACCCCTCCCTACCTTGGCAATTATGAATTATGAGGTTTGTGGAGTCGCTCATGTCCAAATCTCGTTATCAGCGCAATTTCAAGTTTGAAATCTCTGAGAAGCAGTCAAAAATATTTTCAAAGTCTTGAACAATCGGTACTATTGACGAAGCGAAGAGTTTTGACAGTGTCGATCTTCGTGTGTTGGACACGAAGATCAGGATCTGAACTCCCAACACAAGAGGGGTTAAAGCACCAGTGGTGCAGTGCATCATGCGTACATCCTCTTGGAAGCAGCAGAGCTTAAGAGCAGGGCTTCATCTGGGTCTTTTCAAGGATGCGATTTGGTAGTGGTAATTGGCTACAACCTGAGGTTTATGAAACATAGATAGACTCACTCACTCAAAAGGCGGTTGTCAGCCCTTGAAGTGGGACAATAAAAGACGAGCGTCAAAAAGGCGTGTTGTGACATTTCCAGGACACAAATTGACAACTGTCTTTGGTCGTCAAATGGATGCAATTCGACTTGAAAAGATTAACGGGGATAACGATAATGATGATGCTAATAGAGATGACAATCAAGAAGACGAGGCAGACAAAAAAGATGTCTTCTCCAGAAATGATGTTGACCTCTACTGCCCAAACAAAAGGTCTGAGGAGTGTGCTGGTAACATACCGACCGGGAGAATCGTGTACAGGATATCCATATCCTGCTCAGAGCTCAATGATCCCTTGACAATTCTGTTGGCCTCCACAGAACATTTCAAGGTACTTTTTATACCACCAATATTGTTGGCCAGAGCTAAGCCAGCGTATATTCGGTACAGTCCAGCACGGTGTTTACGTACGTACGTACGCTGTGTATGCACATTTCTTCGCTGGACTTGGTCTCTGAATTCCATTGGAGTGATGGTCATGGATTATGGAAATATTTGGGAAATTACAACACGTGTATTTTATTTTGAGACTGTATATTCATTAAAACGAATTTGATTTGCTATCAGTTATTATTTATCATCGGTAAGGAAGGGAGGGTTTTTTTCTGGTTCGTTACGTGTCAAGATGAACGGTAAATAATCTTGTCTACCTTGGACACGTCATGATGGCTCAAAAACATCGGGATTCTCATTTGCACTGATGTCCATTCGCAACAGAATAGTTCTGCTGGCACAGGATTTCAGTGATTCGTCTGCCTGATTCAGAATAACGAGTCATATTATGCTCCAAAGAGCACTGTAGACTTGGAGTACGACGCTGCCAGCACCCTTTGTCACAAAAGAGCTAATAATTACTGGTAAAACTCAATAACGTCAGCAATTTTAAATCAAGAAAAGAGAGTGAAAGTACGAAACATAGTTGTAATACCGTATGAACTTCAAGCATTTTATTGGCCGTTATTATTCATCAGAAAAAACAAACAAAAACAAAAACACGAGATACAAGTACAGAACTCTACTTAGAAACTCTACTTCAAAAATAGATTTGTCCAAAGATTTGAGATCTTTAGTAAAAAATTCCAAGATTTTGAATTAAGCATTAAGATGAGGGTAACCCAAAATCAGGACCCGACATGCACCTGTGTCCAAACATACGTTATAACGTTAGATTAAGTTGGATTACAAAATTCAATCACCTTGATTGACTCGTGCAGCATTTTTGTAGCACTTCTTTTTCAAAAGTGTCCACCCTTGCTCATCCTTTTCATGGAAACAAATCTTTTGAAAGAGAATGAGAATGGTTTGGGTAAAAATTACAATTAACCCCTGGAACTCACATATTGTGCTTACCCAACATTGGTAGATAAAACTAGATAGTTTCCTGTCATTTGTCGGAAATTTTACAAGGTAAGACAGAACAATTTTCTTGATTTGAAATAACTGAGGTAGTTGGCGATGTGGTCTATCATTTAAACGTTTCGTTATCAGAAAGTGACATGTCACACCTAATGGAGTTTTTTGTTTCCTCTGGAGGGTCTGGAACCCCTGAAAGCTTTTTGGATACTCACATAATGTCCGCAGCGTCACTTCTCTTAGCGAGAAACATAATTTCACTTGTTCACAACATTTGGATAACACACACCTGATATCGCGTTTTGACTTGTTTTTTTTAACATAATTTGATTATCATTCACCCCCGTCGTCTCCCACATACCTTTTTAGGTTCTCACTCTTGGTTAAGGTCTTCTTAAATCTTTCGATCCATCAAACCTGCTGGGATTCCAATCCCGGTAGCGGTAAAGAAGTCCGCACAAAAAAAAAATACAGTGGAGGGTCTAGTTCAAGCTCATTGCTTTGGATTGAGTTCCCTGTAGATGGAGGGTGATGGATTGATTTTGACCAAACAATGTACATCAGCTCTCGTTTTCATCGAAGCTCCTGAACTATTTTGTCTTAGAGGTTTTGATTTGCGTTACAACACTACACGTGCCAAGTTGTTGCTACGCTTAACCTAACATGGTCTTAACTAATATAACATGACCAAACATAACCCATACTAGCCGGCTTCCTGCTTCAATAATAACTCGTGCTCCATGGTTTTTGTTTAGCAATCTGCATTATCTCAGCCATATCACCCTCAGTAAGGGTACCTTTACACATCCTAATAGTGTAAAGCCGCCTCCCCAAAAATAAAAAAAAAACTCAAACGATTGGGAGTGGTGTGATGGACTCCAATCGAAGCCCTGTATAGGTGAAGAGATCAATGCCTTCTATCGAGGCACAGCCACAAACCTTAATTTCACAATATGAGCATTATAATTGGATGTGTTTAGAAAGAATAAAATCGAATTTGGACATTATTCCCACATTATGTCCCCTAACCTTCTTGACAACTGAAGGATCTTAAGCCATTAGGAATAAGTTGAGCAGACAATTTTAAAAGGTCAAAGTATGTATGGTTGCAGTTTTCAACAGAACTGCTGCGTAAGTGATTTTTCCTCAATGCATTTTTCGAGTGATACTTTATTTCATGTACTGGCGATTTTATGGGCAACTTTGGCTGAAATTTTAGACATTTTTAGCAGCTACGTCACTGAGGAAAAAGGTTTTTTTCGTTTGTGAAAAATACTAGGCTTTGATTTAAGCGTAACAATTCACTCTTTTGCTTTTAAAATTGAAGTAATATTCCAATATTTACTCACGATACAAATGTACTTAGAGACTGGAGGATTTGCCCTCATTTTGTTGATTAGTTTTATGACTTTTCCCAGGGTGTCTATCCTGAGAACAAGTTATCCTTGACAAGGTATTCCCTCCCTTCTGAATACAAATTTGCTCCTACGCAAGATTCAGATAAAACGGTAAAGTCATCGTCTTCTTTCCGAATTGGCAAACATGGTCATCTTTTCTGAGATCGTAGAAACCGATGAAGGAAAAAAATTCAATGCATAGATAAAATGGCTAACATGGTGTGGGTCAAAATTGAAATGAGATACATCATGTTCGTTTTAACTTTCAGCTCATTCATATGATAGTCTCAAGTGAAGAATCTCATTCTATGCAGCTAATGTCCTTTTTGACAAAAGGGTATGTTTTACCCTAATTTATTTGGACCATGGAAAATCGAAGTCTGCCATTTGCTCTTCAGATTTTCAAACTTCAAAATGTAGATTGAACCACGGATTTCCAGACCCATGGGCTTACAACGGAAGAGAACATTTTTTTGACCTAAATCATTCATCTCATCCAAAATATGATGAGCATGGAATCTCCACGAAAACTTTGGATAAACAGATTCGTAGTTTTTGATTGTTTTTCTTAGGGTTTTTCTGACTGTTACGGTGAATATAATCCACAGCACTACTTAGATTATGATTCTTCTACATGTATTAATCAACGCTTGAACTTCATATGACATTTGGTCTACCAAGAGAGTAGAGTTAGCAGACCGGGTTAAACCTTGTATGCTCGATTGATCTACAGTAGAAGGCCAATGAAAATATTGCCTAAATCTGACTTAAAGGATGCTGCTGGATCAATGAGGCCTAGGTAACCCTTTCGAATATCAAAAGAGATCAAATTGAACAATGGAGGAGCCCGTGAAAGAAAAGTCTAGGACTTTATTGAAGTGCCATCTTTTCATCCATCTTTACATTTTTCCGATTGCTTAATTTTCTCTGACCTTTTGAATAGCCAGATCAGCTTATTTCTAATTGTGGGAAATCCCTTTTTGGTCAAGAAGGGGGAAAATCAGTTTGAGAACCTAGCTTGATTACGGGCTTCTAGAAATTTGAACTATGAACGGGTTTTCCACCAAATCGGCTTGATATGGGTAAGATCAACTCTGATTCCCCTTTCATAATATCCTTGTTCAAGACCAAATTTAGTTCGTTACGATTTAAAGGCAAGTAGCTTTTATAACATTAGAATTTGAAGCTGTAGGTTCTAAATTTACACCATTATAAGCTAACGTAGCTGCCCAACTGGAGGTCAACAAATCAAATTTTCTGTTGCCATTACAAAATAACTTTGACTTCCTCTCCTACGTTCACTAAGGCAGGTTTGGGGCCCTAATTTGAGCAAGTTTATTCATTTGGACAGATCAAGGACCACTAGACAGCGACGGTAGTTCCATCCCCATCAATCAAATGCATTTTCTTTCACACGAGGTGACCCAGGTGCAGACTCATGAAGCATTGGTCAGTTTTGTTCTCAGTCAAATATCTGCGCCAAAAGTCAGACCAGAGAGGGTATAAATTGAATAAGGTAGCACCACGTTGGTAATATCTTACGAAAATGGTTCTAAGCCAGTCATTTTGTGTCCACGTCGTACTGACTTTCAAGAGCTTGGTGCTTTTTACACAAACATTTGACTGAGGTCAAAATTGGCGAACGCTACTTGAATCGTGAAGAGACCAACTCTAACGACTTAGATCTGGCGAATCTGGCTAGCACTTGAATGTAAGTAAGGTTGATCAGTAATTTCAATCAAAAACTTGTCCAAGTCTGACTTAAATCCTGCTACTGGATCAACGCCTACATATGCCCTATGAATATTTGAAGGCAGCAAATTGAACAATGAAGGAGCCCGAGAAAGAAGAGAAGTGGACTTCATTTTTGGCATTAGCTTAGATTCTCGAGGGTTTGAAGGTGCTCTCAAAACGCTCATTAAGCCTCTTCGGTCACTAGAATTGACCCTAAATCCTAGGTTGGGACAAAGCTCATGAATGCTCTTGACGACGTACAGTATCAGATACCAATCGTACCTTCTCTGAACACTGTACAGTCCCAACTTGTGTAGTCTCTCCCGATACGAGAGCTCTCTCATATCCTCACTGTTCCTAGTGAAACATCTTTGGACTTGTTCGACCTTTTGCAAACCGGCTGAACTAATTGGATCCCAAATTGGCGAGGCATATTTAAGATGTGGCTGAACAATCGACCTGTACAGAATTAGCTTTGTGAGACTATATCTGGACTTACACGTGCGATATATCAAACTACTCATTTGAAAAGTTTTACCCACCTTAAACTGGATATGCTCAGTGAACTTTCCGTGATTTTGGAGGACTACTCATAAATATTTCATCAATGAGGGCTTCACCATATCTTTACCTCCATTATGTACGCGTGGAGTATTCAAAGGAGTTGATCCGAAGATCATTGAGCGGAATTTCATTCTGTTCAAGGCCATATTTCTCTCAGTAATCCAAGGGAAGATTCTATCTAGATCCTTTGCCAGGCTACTGGAATCTTGGCCATTCTTACAAGAAACTAACTTTGTGTCGTCAGCATAAGAAGAGAGACTGGCAGTAAAGCTAATCTTTTGAAGCGGGGCAACGAATCTTATAAAAAGTAGGGGCCATAAGATGGCGCCCCGGGGAACACCTGACTTGACATCATGTATGTCACGATGTGACCCTTCAACCTTTACTATTTGCTTCCTATCATAAATGAAGCTTCTTATCCAATCGAGAAACTTGCTTTGGATCCCAATGTTTGTTTAATATTACCAGTGTCTACCAATCAGACTACCAAAATCTTGATCATTCCTACCACACACTAATTTTGTATCATCATCATAAGAAAAGAAACTGACTATACTACTGAGCCTCTAAAGTGGAACAATGAAGATGATGAAAATGAGAGGACCTAAAATGAAACCCTGAGGAACACCTGACTTGACATCATGCATGTATGCCACTAAAGGATCCCTCGACCTTAATCAATTGCTCCTTCCCCTAAATGAAACTTCTTAAACAATTGAGAACAATGCCTTGGATCCTAATCTCATGGAGCTTGTTGTGTAAAAGGCCATGATCTGTCTTGTCACAGGCCTTATCAAAGTCGAAGTAGACTACATCAACTGACTCATGACTCTCTAATCCCTCAGTGACCTGCTCTACGTATACGCTTAATCAATTGGGATTCAGCGCCCTTACGTCACCAAATGCTAACAAAATGTAAACAAGGTCTGTCATTGGTTTAAAGTGCAGGTAAGCAAAGTCGAAGGAGGAATCGGAGCAATCCCTGTCAAAGTAAAAGGACGGGAAATCCAAACTGATCGAAAATCGTCATTTTTGAAGTCAAAGTTTTACATGTTCTGGTCAATAATTTTGTCCAAAAATGTTACTACAGCACGACATTTTTGTAGCCGTTTCAGAATCAATCACAATTAGAATCCTTGGTGTGAGGATTTCTCCTCTGGCAAATGAACTGTATTTCTTCAATGAGGGGAGTTCCTTGGTCGCTAGCTAAATAAGGTAGACGGAAACCATCTCGCATTTGCTTCTTGATATATAGATATATATTGAGATGGTCCAAAGTATTGTAGAAATATGATTGAAAATAAGAATGATCTTACGCCGAGGGGGAACGGGTGGGGTATAGGCACGACCCAAAAAGGTTGTAGGATCACTTTATGGAGCACAATTCCAACACACTTACAACTGGAACTCATCCAGAGGAAAATCCTGTTGGTCGCACCAATCTCACTTCCAGAAACGCTTCTTCACGTCATAACCTGAAGGAACGCAAACCACTCTTGCACTTGATTACTCCCGTCGAGTCCAAAATCAATACTGGTCGTCGAATTCGAGTTTTGGTCTGCAGGTCGAGATTGATTGCGTTCTCTCATTAGCATGATGTTTGGGAGGGCAATAAATTCAATGCTTGTCATGGGCTTTCGTGCTTCCATCCTCCCCCCCATTGCCCGACCATCGTCCAATCCGTTCAAGTGTGGCAACCTTGGTCACTGGGCGGGTAAGAACTCCCTCCTCGGTTTCTACTGTGACGGCTCTTACCAACCCATCCCTTCCGGGATGAACTTCAACCACCCTGCCAAGTTTCCACTTTCCTCGTGGTTCCGGGGTGCCCACCAACAGAACCTCTGAACCGACCTTGATATTTTCCATCTTCATTGTCCATTTAGTTCGCTTTAACAAACTGGGCAGGTATTCATCAGTCCACCTAGACCAGATCTTGTCCACAATTCCTTGCACATAATTAAAGTGTTCCCGTGGGTTCTTTGACGCATACAATCCAGGAGGGACAGACACATTGGCTCTTTGTATAAGAAAATGGTTAGGGGTAAGCGCTCTGGAGTCCTTTGGATCCGTGCTCTCATAAGTCAGGGGTCGAGAGTTTAAAAATCCCATCACTTCATTCAGTGCCACCCGCAGCTCATGCTCTCTTAAGTGACGACGGGCTCCTTGTTCTTCTTCCAGAATTTTAGACAAAGCTCGTTTTGCTGACTTAATCAATGATTCATGGACTCCCCCCCAATGGGGAGCACCTGGGGGTTGGAATTTCCACAGAATGGTCGAGGTTCCAGGGTTGGGTTGGCCCAATCCCTCCAACAGGGATCTTGCTCCAATAAAATTCGTGCCGTTGTCGCAATAGACCATGTGGGGCTGACCCCTTATATTGATGAAGCTTCGAAGACAATTCATGAAATCCTGAGTGGACATCGAGGCACAGAGTTCAATATGGACTGCTCGAGTTGTCATGCATGCAAAGATGACCCCCCATCTCTTCTCTAATTTGTTTCTCGACACTAATATCTCCATGGGTCCAAAGAGGTCCACTGAGGTGTTATAGAAAGGAGGCTCAGCCACAGCCATCCGTTCCTTTGGTAGGTCTGCCATTTCTTGGGTGGCTGGTTTGGCTAGAGATAGTTGGCAAAATCTACATAATCGGCATGTCTGCTTCACTGCTTCTCTCCCTCGGAGAACCCAGTATTTTTGCCGAATTAGAGCTAGGCCATGATTTATTCCTGGGTGGTGGTTCTTCTCATGCTCCTCTTTGAGGATGAGCTTACTTATGGAGTTCTTGGGACAAATGATCACTGGATGTTTTTGGTCATATGGGAGTTGTGCCTGGCTCAATCTCCCCCTCGCACGCACGAGGCCCTCATCATCAATGAAAGGGCTGAGACCCCGAAGTCGGGAGTTGGATGGGACGGGGCGACCGTCAGACAATTCCTTGATATCCTCATCAAATGATTTCTTTTGAGCTAGTCTTAAGAGAGTTGTGAGGCCAGTTTGTTCATCATTATTTTGTCTCACACTCTCAAGTGCTTCTTGGAGGCTTTCAAAATTGGGGTCTGCCTCAACAGTGCAGTTGTTGGCCTGTAGAAACTTGTCTCGCATTTCCTCAGTCGTGGGACTGACCTCCGTGTGGGCTGGCCAAGTCTCTGGCTCCTTGCTCAGGAACAATGGTCCTTCCAACCATTCTTGCGGTATGGTGGTTTGATCCCGTGCTCGGGTGGCGCAATCTGCCGGATTCAGCCGCCCTGGAACATGCCTCCATTCCTCTGCCTTGGTCAGAGTTTGGATCTCACCAATCCTATTTGCCACAAATGGCTTGAAACTGCGGGCCAGGCTTGTTATCCAGCATCGGACAACCTGACTGTCAGTCCAGTGTATGCGGCGCTCAACTGCAATCCTCAACGTTGACAATAAATGATTGGACAATCTTGCACCAAGCACTGCAGCTTGGAGTTCAAGTCGGGGGATCGTCACAGGCCTTTTGGGAGACACACGATTCTTAGAGCAGATTATGCGGACACAAACACTGCCGTCTGTGTTCTGGCTTCTCAGATAGGCCACCGCAGCAAAGGCATCCTCTGACGCATCACAGAAGACGTGCAATTGGTGTGAGGTTCCTTCACCACTCCATGGTGAAAGAGTTCTTGGTATGTGGTAGTTCTTTAGTTGAAGTAGTCCATCCCACCATGCCTTCCACCAGTCGAGGGTCTCTCCATCTAGTGGGTCATCCCACTCTATGGCACGAAGCACCAAGCCCTTCATTTTAATTTTACCCCCCACTATCATTGGTGCACATAAGCCAAGTGGATCAAACAAACCTGACAGCCTGCTAAGTAATCCCCTCCTCGTAGGTATCAAGGGTGCATCTGTTGGTGTAAAAGCCAGACAATCCCTTTTAGGGGACCACTCCAGCCCAAGGACTTTGATTTCTTCATGCCCTTGTGCAAGGTTGACATCATTGAGAATCTCACCCCCTAACTCACCCACCACCTTGGATGAATTTGATTGCCATGCACGTAGTTTAAAATTTCCCTTTGCCAAAACGTCTTGGATCTTCTTAGCAGCTATAAGTGCTTTCTCAGTGGTTTGGAAACTATCTAGGTAATCATCCATATAGAATTGTTTTCGGACCTTACCCTGGATCTCCTCCTCACAACCAGCATCCTCAACGGTCTGATGTAGGACGTTTATGGCAATGCAAGGGGAGCATGAATCACCAAAGACTACACCAGTCATTTCCCAGACCTGAACCTCCTCGGAACTGGACTCACGCCACAGAAATCGATGGTAGGCAGCATCCTCTTTCTTCACTCTGATCCTACTGAACATGGCTTCAATATCGGCAGTTAGGGCTATTTCATGCTCCCTGAACCTAACCAGCACGTCAAAGAGTTCGTTTTGTAGGTTGGGACCTGTCAAGAGGCAGTCGTTTAAGCACTTCCCTCTGTACTTTGATGCTGAGTCAAACACGACTCTCACATCAGATCCATTTTTTTTCCACACCCCATGATGGGGAAGAAAGCCTTGCTCCTCCATTGACAGTTCACTTGATGGGACTAGCCTTGCATATCCTTCATGAATTGTCTTCCCCATTGCCTTCACGTAGGCCTCCTGGAATTTAGGGTCCCTGAGGAACTTCCTCTCCAGACCCTCGAGCCTTTTTAAAGCTTGCGACCTATTATTCCATGGTTTTGCTTCTCCAGGGATCCAGGGGAGGCTGACTTCATATCCAGTTTGAGATTCCAGTCTTTTTGTACCCTCTTTGATGAGTTTCAAGGCATATTGATCTTGGATACTGAAGGATGGGCCCTCAACTTCTTTTCCTTCAGCGCCATAACTCTCTGTGTGGTAGAATTGAGATACAGCCTCATTTAGAGGAACTTCCACCATGGCATGGTTCACCCTGGACTCTGTCTCCAGTCCAAGTTCAATTCGGGGATCAGTTTTGCCACGGCAAATCCAGCCTAGAAGTGTTCGGAGGGCGTATGGTTCTGACGGATTTCCACGTATTACTTCCCGGGGTTCAATAAGCATTCCTGCGTCTAATCCTAAAAGAATTTCCACAGGTGAATTGTCTCCCTTTATTGGGAGATCTCAAAGATGCTTCCAGTGACCCTTCAATTGGGCCCAATCATTGCCCTTAAGCGTCCCGCAGACTTTAGGGATAACCTTCATGTTGAGATCAAGCCCTCCACTTTTGTCGGCATACAAAATCTTCAAGTTGTAGTTTCCAGACTTGATAGTTGACGAACCAACTGCACCATGAACAAACATGGGTTTCTCCTTCCTTTTTTGGCCTCCAAGTCTCTTCAATACTCGTTCACTCATGAATGACGTATCAGATCCTTCGTCAATTAGGGCGTTAACCACAATCTGGCCACGGGGACCCTCCAAAGTCACGGCAATGATACCAAGAAGGACGACACCTCCTACCTCAGTTGCGTTGGTGGCGGAAGAGGCTAAACCACAACTTGGACGTGTAAGGTTGGATGATGTTCCACGGCTTCTATGGAACATTTCATGATGAGAGCTCTTGCATCCATCCTTTCCGCAAAGCTTCCTGCTCTTGCAGTCTTGGCTAACGTGCCCCACTCCAAGGCATGAAAAGCAGAGCCTTTTCTCGATTGCCAAGTCATATCTTTGTCCGACCGTGGAGTTCATAAAGGTGTCACAACTGGAGGTATTGTGGAACTCTGAGCAGATTGGGCACCCTTGCCCCAATGCAGTTGTATTGGTCAATGCAGTCCTGGTCCTTAACTCCCAAGATTGTCCAAAATATCTCCTATCTCTCTGGGACAACTCCAGTAACCAATCACTCAGTTTGGTCAATTTTTTCTCCCTTGGAATCTCTCTGCTCAGTTGGTCCCATGCATTAAAGGTTTCTTTGTCAAGCTTACGCTCTACACAGCGCACGATTTGACCCCAGAGAGTGTCCCCTGGTCCCACTCTCTCTTGAATGATGAGCAGGTGCCCCTGTAAGTTGAAAGCTAGGTTCTCCAAGCTTTGGTGATCCCTCGGTTTTACTCTAGGCAG
Source organism: Tigriopus californicus (assembly GCF_007210705.1). Lineage (NCBI taxonomy): Eukaryota > Metazoa > Arthropoda > Copepoda > Harpacticoida > Harpacticidae > Tigriopus > Tigriopus californicus. The sequence goes on from NC_081443.1 coordinate 6,371,445, forward strand.
GTTCTCGATTTCTTGCGTGTGGGCTTCCACAACAAGTTCCTCTCCACCAAATACCTTGAACAATGTTTTCAGAGCGGCCTTGTAGTGGCTCTCAGAGTTCCCAAACCCATAGATTAACCGTCTTGGTGACTCTCCCAGTGAGGCCTTTAACATCCCCATCTTCTCGGGTACAGACTTTGAAGAATTATGGACCAACGCCTGGAACATATTAGCCCATTCATGGAACTCGACCATATTTCCATTGAATTTTGGCATCTTAAGGTCCAAGGTAGCTCGTGCCCCATTCATGCCCCAGGGTACTTCAGTTGTAGGATTTTCCATCCAGTGTCCCCCAGACCTATTGGGGTCAACTGACTGGGCCCCAGGTCTTAAGGGAAGGCTTGACGCTTTTCTGTTCTCCCAATCGCCATCTCGCCTCTGAGGGCGGAAGGATACTTCAGGATCATATTCCTCACTTGCCCAGAAGTCTTGCCGATTCGTACGTCCAATGATTTCACCTAATGTGGAACCCACGCCTTCAACCTCTGTATTAGTTCTTCTCGGGGCAGGCGGTGGGTTAATCTCTCCTCCACTCATTACTCTCCCAATATTATCCCCATCCTCTGACCCACAGATGGATGGAGGCTCATCCAATCTCCCGTCAAGGTGGTCGCTGACATCAGCTTGGAGATCCCGCACACGTTGTTCTTCTGTGAACAAGTATGCCGTGATTTGATCCTGAACCTCTTCGTCCAATCCATTGTCCATATATTCTTGAAGTACGGCTTGTAGACTCCCCAAGGTCTTCTCCACGGCTTCCAAATCCAGCTTAATTCTCGTCCTCGACGTTTTGAGATGATCACCAAGCCTTGCTCTGATGGCATTAATCTGCAGGGTCAGCATCCTTTTCTTTGAAGACATGGATTTGCGTATCGTTGGGTCAATACCACCCGCAGACGTGCTCCTAGTTGGTAGAGCAAGGTCTGGCTGGTCAAGACCAATTGGCCGAACGTCCTCGTCGGCCATGGTTTCTTTTGTCAATTGGAACTGGAAATCTGAAGAGCTTCGCGACCTCAGACGCCCCAGGCCTTGCTGCGCGATCCGGCTCGAAGGACCAAAAATGGTGTGAGGATTTCTCCTCTGGCAAGTGAACTGTATTTCTTCAATGAGGGGAGTTCCTTGGTCGCTAGCTAAATAAGGTAGACGGAAACCATCTCGCATTTGCTTCTTGATATATAGATATATATTGAGATGGTCCAAAGTATTGTAGAAATATGATTGAAAATAAGAATGATCTTACGCCGAGGGGGAACGGGTGGGGTATAGGCACGACCCAAAAAGGTTGTAGGATCACTTTATGGAGCACAATTCCAACACACTTACAACTGGAACTCATCCAGAGGAAAATCCTGTTGGTCGCACCAATCTCACTTCCAGAAACGCTTCTTCACGTCATAACCTGAAGGAACGCAAACCACTCTTGCACTTGATTACTCCCGTCGAGTCCAAAATCAATACTGGTCGTCGAATTCGAGTTTTGGTCTGCAGGTCGAGATTGATTGCGTTCTCTCATTAGCATGATGTTTGGGAGGGCAATAAATTCAATGCTTGTCATGGGCTTTCGTGCTTCCAATCCTTTTTGCATCATACTCTGGACTAGAAGGAAAAAACCTTCAGACCTGTACATAAATCTCAAGCTAATGTCGGCAAATCCCTTATGTACTGTAAACTTGATGATGGCCCGAATCCAAAAAAACTCCAAATTGCCCCTAAGCTAGATTTTACAAGAGATTATCGCTTCTTTCATTGAATGATTATTTATCAAACGAAAATTAGGATTAACACAAAATGGAATGTTTTACCTAATATGACTTCACTAAAGAATTGGGCAAAAACAAAATTAGTCACCCTTGGAAAATGATGAATATTTCGAAGCTACCGACCTCGAATTGGGTAACCGTGCTAAAATGCGCTCAAAACCCGTGCTGGCTAAGAGGAAGGACTTCATTGACGTCAAAAAAATTCAACAGGTTTGGATTTCAGGATCTTCTCAAACACCTTCACAACATTCGAAGTGAGAGAAATCGGACTATAGTTACTGGGGTGCGACTTATCTCCCCCTTTAATAATTGGAACAACGTGAGCCACCTTTAGTGAAGAGGGAAACTTGCCCTGATCCAAGATGTAACGCATCAAGCACGAGAAAACAGGAGCAAGAACCAGTGAGCATTTCATTAGAAACTGCGATGTCACACCACCAAGACCAAGAGAACTTTAAACCGGCAAGTTCCTGATGGTCTTTAAAGCATCCTGACCTGTGACTACAAGACCATCCAATTGTTCAACTTGACTAGCCTCGCCAATCTCAGTAGACTCATCACTAGAGCAATGAGCCGTTGCTTCTAAACTCAGTGGGGTTGAGAACATACTAGGGAATTGATCTCCAAGTATGTTAGCCATAGCCTCCACATTGTCTATGGCTTCCCCATCGACCTCAAATTGACCAACAGGGTGTTTCATGTTTCTCTTCGAGTTTGCATAAGAGAGAAAAATATTGCCTTCGGCCTAGACCTGACATCATTAAGGGCAAATTTTTGATAGGATGTTTCATTTAGGCGATACGAAATGTTCTCTTCCGTTTATAGATCATGCATCTTCAAGTCTGTTTTAAAGAACAGTCAAAAGCTACTCGGAAGATAGCATCTTAGTTCCCCCAAATAGGCACGTATGTTCTACAGTACGTTCCTGGAGGTATTCATATTGCGTCCTACCTCTGTTTTCCCAAGAGAGTCGTGAAGTTATCAAAAGTTTCATCTTAGAAACCAGTATCAAAACAAAGTTAAAAAGTACTTTTCAAATTCTACAGCGATGCCCTATCATAAACCATAGTCAAGCTGCACTGAATGGACTAGACAAAGGATTGGCATCAAATGGAATAAAGGTGGAGTTGGAATAAACATGTTATTCAAGTTTGCTCTTGGACTCTTACTTGGTCTAATGGACTACTGATTTTAAGTCAGGCATTTGTAAAAGGAATAGATGCTCCGGTTTCTAACCATAAACCGATAAGTTTCGTTCAAGGTCTATGGATGGAGCAAGCTTGAGATTGTATTTCTACTCTTCAAGGAAAGAAAATGGTAACGTTTTTCGTCGACAAATTTTGTCGAGATTTTGTAAACCCAATCTCTCTTGTGGTGGCATCCTCCCGTAGTGAAATCTATCTCGACCAGGCAACAACATATACAGTTATGACCTGCCTCTGCCAATGCCAAGCACATGTGCTTAGCGTTAGTGGTGCCACTAGGAACCAACGAAATCGACGATACAACGATACCAATCGAGTAACCCACCAAGCCGCCGGGTGTGAATACGTAGACGTCAGTCTGTGAGGAGCGGGTCGTTGGTCGGCGTGTGCCCCGAATCCATACATAGCATACATACTGTACAGTAGTTCGTTGCCCATCGGTGGATGGTGGGTCGCACAAGCTGGGGTCTTTCCATCCATCTCTCCATCCATCCAGTCAGTCAGTCTTCAGTTAGTCAGTCAGTCCAATAGCGGCCGCCGGTGAGTCAATATTTTGCCTTTTGGCTCAGGTCAAGTCATCTTGAAACGGATGATGTTGAGGATCCGTGCGTGTGTTGGCCCACCGACACCAAATGATGGTGTTGAGCACGATGAGAAGCACTTCCACCCGAGCTTGTGCTACAAGGGGCCACAAGTTTCTCTCCGTGGTCTCGCTTTCGTATTTGGTAGCTTCCCTTCCTGTTGGTTTGATTGAATTCACTTTTGGCGTTCGGCTCGAACGGAGAAGAACGTCATGAAAATTAGGTTACTCTCCACAAAATGTGCCGCTTTCGTGGGACTTATATTTTGGGTGGTGGGTGGTTTAGCTAATCCGGTGGGACCACTTATCAGCGACGGTTGGACCCCGGTGGCTGGATCACAACTNCTCACGGCATTCCTGATAGTCCCCTCGCTGACGTTGGAGATCTTGGCCAGGGTGCGCATGGATGTGGTCGGATCCTCCTCGATGTTGGAGGCCACGGCAGTGAGGAAGTCCTCGGTTCTTTTTGAGGTTGTGGCCACCACTTCCGGGTTTTCTCTGGACGCTTCCTTTTTTGTCATAGCAGGCCAGGGTGTTGTACACCATCTTCAAAGTGGAGTCAACTACATACCTCCGGCACAGCGTCCGGCACAACCTCCGGCACAAGCTCAACATCATCCAATCATCATATCAACCCTCAAATTTAAGAACGGAGGTCCACCATTTCCCAATCTTCATCTGAATCATAATGGACCCCTCAAGGCATCTCGAGCGTCATGTCTCATCAGCACCCCCATCACCGGGATCAAAATCGGCCAAACCACCCGAATGTGCAGGGAAATCCATTTGCGAGAAACCCAGTGCCACCTCAGCAAATTCATCAACAAGAACATTTTGATCATCAGCCAGAAGAGCAGAACCACCACCACCGTCAAGAAGAAGAAAGTTTGCTGCTGAAAGAGCCTGTAGCCGTTGATATTGAGTCTAGCGACAACCTTGAAAATGGGCAAGAATATGTTGACCAACAAAATGAGGACAAGTACTCGAATGAAAGTTCTGGCCCTGGCGAAGTCACTGAACCTAAACAACAGCAAGAGTATCAATCGCATCAACAAACGCACCAACCCCACCAATACCGACCTCACCCCTTTGTGAGTTCGAGGAAACAAGAAGAGGAAAAGGAACTTTGATAGTCTATCCAGAGGGTACCTTCAGTCAAGCTCCTACTCGGCAGGAGCCCAAGATTAGACCACAATCACAAGCCAGTCCTCCTCCACAATTCCCCAACCAGCACCATATCCCTCCAGACAGCTTTTCTGCAGCCACCAAACCGACCAGATCAGGGACCCATTAACAGAGAGCGTTATCCACCTCCTCCTCCCAGGAACAGACGCCACCTCCAGGAGCCTTAAACCGTCAACGTGCCTCCTCCAGGGTTGGCACGTCAGGAGCCACCACTAAATTACAATCCTCAAGGACAGCCGCGTCAGCCTCTTCCTCCTCAAGCACCCCCAAGAAACTTTGACCAGAAAGGCGAAGAGCTTCCCTTGCCCCTCCCCCTCACCACCGGTTTCAACGCAGACCTCGACCCCGTCCACGACCTCGACCTAATCAGGCGGATCGGTTCTGGGATCCATTGGACCAGAATCAGTAATTTTGGGAACAACATCAAGTGTGCAGCAGAAGATGCTGCCGCTAATGTCAAGCTGAACGATCGAGCTTTCATCAAACAACAAGGTTCAATGTTTCTTGGACCAGGGCCCTTGTGATGAGACTGGGCGAAGCATCAAACGTAAGGGATACAATTCGATTTATAATGCTCTTTTACTAATTCCAACCTTTATGTTTGCAGTTTGGCACCTGAAGTGATGAAAGGGCGTTGTCCTCCCCCTTGCGATCCTTGTAAGCAGAAGCAGATCCAAAAGATTATGGCCACACTTTCCAAGGAATACAGCCAGGAATGGGACAGATCTTGAACCAATTCAATGGAAAGAAGTGATGCACTTCAAAAACACATCAGAAATTACTATATAACACAAGTAACGTTAAGATTGTAACCATTCCTGTGGAACGACGATCACTAGTTCTTGCTTAACTATCCATTTAGAGCCTATTCATACTCTTATTATTCTCTTAATAAACAAATATTCAACCAATGTTTTGCTCAACGGCTCATTATTTTCCCTCAATCTGAGCCACGCCATCCATTTTCGTACTTTGTCTCATGTTTGCCTTAAATGTAATGACTTAAAAAGAATCGTTTGCTAAACGCTTACGTTTTTCACTGTGAGAGCTACAGTTTCGTGTTTATCAATTGACATTATATAATGTATGACGCAATTTAAAAAAAGAGCACTTTCAGACGGCATTCATACCCCTGTCTCATCTTCATGTATGTTACGTTTTCAAGCATGGTTTTGCTTTCCCTCCCTCCCTTTTTAACTTACTTCCACTAAATATTCTAGCCTTAAGTGGAATTACCAATCAACAATACTGCTCAATGGTTCTGCGACCACGATGATAATCTTTAACAAGCCATTTGATCCACAAAAGATTTGGCCTGAGTAGATAAGTACTAGAATGGCTTGCAATTGTTGATAAACAAAGACCAAATCAAGATTAAAAAATGTACTGCAGCTTACATGTAACACAATTTTATCTCACATATGTGAGGCCTCAGTCTTTAACAAGAAATGTTGAAGAGGTCTCTCAATTGTTGTGAAGTTACGAAAAGCCATTCTCCAACCATCCGGCTTTCGACATAACAAAATGGATCAGCTTTTCCCGTTGATTGAACGATTAAACCTTTTTTCAAGCTGATGATCAGTATGCTTTAACAAAAAAGGCTGTGTACTTCGGTTGGCTCCAATTCGCTTTGCAGTGGGCAGAGTGCTCTCGTGGCATTCTCGCTGATTGGAACAGGTGTTTCCCTTCAATGATCGAGACAGAAGATAAAGCAGCTCCTTTATACAAGTGTAAGGGAGAAGGGTTTGTTGTGAAAACAAGGGTACATCTGACATGCGAACACTGAACGATTATCATCAGTTGTAGGTGCCAAAGAAGATCAAGCAACTGTGTGTGCATGTGTGTGTGTTCGGTAATAACAGAAGTGGTATGACACACACGAACCACATACCAAACGAATCATGTTCCAAGTATCAAGAGTTGTCGTTTTTTGCAAACGTGTCGATAACCAAAAGTCAGCTCTGAAGTGAAAATGGCATGTTTGGGTGAATCGCTTTGAGTGCGTGGTAACAAATAGATTTCACTCCTAGTTCTTCTTTACCAACCAAGAAGCCCGTCCCCGCCCCCAACCATCTCGTCAAGCTCGCTCATAAATCACTTGCCATGGAACGATCAATGTGTCCTTGTGCTCTATTCCCCTTCATGGGCTCCAAGTTGTTCCAAGTTTTTTTCCAGGACAAAAGAAGATGTTGGGAGACAAGGAAATATGAGGAACCAGAGACTGATGGTGGCATTCAAAAAGAAGCTTCTCAAGTGCAGGTGGGCTGACATTTGAGCACAATCACCTTCCATGTTCCAAAGGAACCACTCACCGCTCATCATAATATGACCGGCTTATGCTTGAGTAATAGGCACACTCCTTCACCTTCTTCGATACTTGAAAGCACTTTTTTTTGGGGGGGGGGGCTCTCGGGGACCCAGAACTGACTTCTTTCAACTTGTAGACGGTTACCAGACCATGTTTAATTGCACCAAACTTGAGACGTGAGCAATTCGTTCCTTGAGGAACGTGACCACGCACTCCATAACGGGAAATCATGAGAATGGCAGTCGAAGAAAACAATTTAATCATGATAACACTTCTAGTCTTTGATGATAACAAGCACCAATTTAACTGAAGCGTGACGAGACCTTTGGGCATAATAATAATATTGGTCGTTTCCTTTTAATAAAAGATGTGTTCAGTGATTTTTTTTTCTCCAATCAACAGACATGACGATAATGTACGTAATTCATGGAGAAAAAAGGCCAAAACTAGTGAAAAGATATTTAAAAAAACAATTCTACAAGAGTAACCGAGTTCTTTTATATTTAGTGTGTCCTCCCTCAGCACCAATGAGACCCTCCACAGGTTCTCTGAAAGCCTTTAAAGCCTTTCGAAATGAAAGTTGGAGAATTGTTTTCCCACTGTCTTCTGATAAAGACCTTCAGAGCATCTAAATTTGAATGAGAGGCGCAACACGCCTCAGCCTACAAAAACGCCCAACACAATTTGATCCAAAGAGTAGAGGCCTGGGCTTGATGAAGGACACATGTGAGCAAACCTAGATTTGGTGATATTGGAGCGACATTGACAGTATGGCATGGTACCCCATCCTGAGTTTATACATCTTGAATTCCGAGTAAG
>NC_081443.1:6379391-6386547 GCF_007210705.1 Tigriopus californicus
TGGTAAATACGAGCGATATACGGAGTTCTCACATGGTAAATGCCGAGTGTACGCATATCTTACTTGCCAACTTGTCCCAAGCTTTCTTTCAATCGTATAGGACTGTCCCTACCATTGACGATTCAGTGTTGTATATAATGCTCACACACACATGCACACACAACAAACTGAACTGCTTCGAACTCTTTTTGTTACAAAAAATTACAGACAAAAGCTTTGTTCTCGGGCACATTGTCTTCTAGTGATTACTCCAACATTGGCAAAGACTCTTTCTTACTCGGTGGAAAAAGCCTTGCGCCCTGTGAGACAGGAAATCGTCCTGAAGGTTTTCTTTCTCCCTCGAACAACGAACTCGATTCTTCATATTGCGGAGCCAATGTGCCACCGACGAAAGACGAAACAGAAGAAGCAAAAGCAGATCTCATCACCCAGACTTCCAACCGAGACCAGGTTTCCACTTCGTTCGAAAAAGACGCTACGAGCTCCCCCAAAACTCGCCCCAAGGTCTATGTTCCACAAGCAACTCATTGTTCCATGGAGGCCACTGGCGCAACGGTTACAACAGGATATGAGAGAGAGAGAAAAAACAACTGGGAGAAAGTTGGAGCTGCTGCTCCACATTCGCCCAATTCCTTGTTGGCAATTCTCCCCACCAACGCCAATAACCTTTGTATAAGAAGCAGTAGTACTAAGTCCACGAAGATTGAGCTTGCGCCGCGCTTTCGAGCCACAGAAGAGACATGTGTGAGCAAGGAGCAGCACAGTCCCTTTCAAAACGAAAACTCATGCCACAGAAATCAGAGGCAGAAGGGTATTCGAGAAGGAAACAAGCGCTTGACGGATCCACCGATTCATGAGACGACAACAGCAACGGCAGGAGCAACAGCAACAACAACAGCAACGATAACTACACATTTGGGAATCGGTTGGAACACGCTTGCATATGAAGAAAGTGTGGACGAGCCCGTGAGTGAAAATCTATGCGTTCATGCCCCCCCCTGGAGATATTCGGGGATAACTCGAAATGATCAAAGTGAACTTGAACTGCGTCGGAAATCCAACAGTGTTCTCATTCTAGCCGTGACAAATAACATGATGATGCGGCACTTGGACACAGCTAAAATAACGACCATGGAACAACCGAATAGTTCATCATCAGTGCCTTCCTCAGGAGCAACTGCTTCATCAGTCACACCAACACCATCCGTACAGGAACGTGCCTCAGGCGGGTGTCAATCGAAAACCAGTAGCGACACTGAAGATGATCTCAGAGACTTCATTCATTCGGCTCGTCAACTTGGACGAAGGGCCACGGATTTTTCGCAAGCCGACAATGATTTGAGGCGGTTCCTGGCGCTTCGAGAAGCCCAACGACGAGACTCCGACCAAGAACTGGGGAGTCCCGTCACCGGGATGACAAATCTATCCAACCTTTCAAACAGGGACGACGCACGAGTGCCAAACTTTGTTTTTGCGGCTTCCAACATAAACTGGGGATTAGATTCTGCAGGGAGGTATAACTTCCGATGACACTCTCGGTTATGTGAGAATGGAAAGGAAAAGTAAAGTGGAGTAGCCAGGCAGGCAGGCAGGCAGGCAACCTGAAGCAAAATAGTATATCATCTAATATTCCAGTGCACGGCAGGTTTTGGTATGTGGGATCAAAACAAACAAACCTCCAATTTGAGAGGTGGCGTTGCTTTTGCGTTTTCACCTTGGCCTTTCCAGGGACAACCTTGGGGGATCAAATGAACGGGCGTTAAGCACGTGCCAAAGGGTTTATCCCTGAACCGTCATTCCTGAAGTAACTTTTGAAATTAGCATTAAGAATGAAGGCCCATGAGCTCATTTGGGATTCTCCATTAGGGGAAGAAAACGACAAGGGAGAGCAGGACTTTCTAGTAAGTTAGAGCAAGGATAGTAGTAGTAGTAGTAGTAGTAGTAGAAGTAGTAGTGGTAGTAGTAATGGTACTTGTATAATAGCACGAGAAGTGGTGGAGCTGAAAGAAGGACGAGGAGAGGACAAACTTTCTTTGAAACTTAGTCAGGAACTTCCCCCAAAACTGTCTAATGATGACATAAAAAACTGCTCAGCAGCTTTAACGCTGCCTCATTAGGTGATCTCTGAAACGAAATGATCAGTAAAATTAATTGCTCGGAAGCACGAGCTTTCGTTTTAACTATTGCCCGTTGTTTTGGCCTTGAAAATTCCCTCCACGAATTGTACAATGTGACAGTTCCATTGAACTCGCCAGTCAAACTTGACATTCTCCGTGAAACCATTGATCTCGACGAAACTCCATTGGGTAATGAAGAGCAAAGACCCCCCCCCAAAAACAATATTGACTTTCTTTCTCCTCTCGTTTTCGTCTTCGTGTTCTTCTTCTCTTCTTTTAACCCGAATGAACTAATCAGTGAGACTTCCTCGTGCTCCTTCAAACGAGATGTGTTTCATAAGAAAGTGTTTGGATCTGTGGAGAAATTGAACTTTCTCCCCGGATCTTTGGAAGGCCAAGATGGCAGTGGCATCGACGGCCACCTCTTGTCCCCGGATGGTGGAGGAAATGGCAGTGCTGTGGGAGGATACACTCAAGACGATTCGGGTAGTGATTCTGGAAGCCAACATTTCATTTCAACCGTGGGCACTCCACCTGGAAGTGACAACCTCCGGAAGGCAGCATTGGCCAAACAACTCATTATGAAGAGTCGACGCTTCAGAGTGGAAAGCTGCGACGGGTAAGCTAAGCCATAAAGTAGTCGAGAATAAGGTTTCAAAGACACCACCACCGGGAGATACATACTGTACATGGGTGTACTGTTATGTTGACCGATGTGGTAGTAGAGCCATGTACCATGAAAGATATATAATGCACTAAATCAATTAATTGAACCTAATGAAAACGGCTATTTCGTTCGGCCCTTTATGCCTCCCAAGATACCAGATATACGAAAACCAATTTCGGTGAACTATTGACAGAAAATGCATTTGCGATTGGCTCGTTTTCTAGTAATTTACTCGGTGGAAGAACGTTGCCATGTTCCCGCAGTTAAGAAAGGCAAAAGGAATGCAATAAGCACCCAATATTAGTTTTTCGTTCGTTCTGGGTGGGTGGCCATAGTATGTTGACGGATTTGCTTGGAGTTGGCTTCTCCCCAGAAAATCTCATCAATTGTTGGTGGATTAAAAATTGATTGTGTCATTTCGGTGTCGAGAACCATCTGCATGCAGCAAACCCCACCAATCACATACAAGGCCGCGCAAACATCATTCGGTGTTTTCAGGGCAATATTTTATTGCAGATCATAATATATTTTGACATGTGAGTCAACAGGCTTTTACGAGTGCGTCGGACTACTTAAGGGAGTACTTTTGCGGTAGCTCCCATTTAACTCAAAAACTAAACGGTTATTATACATTACCTGCAGATGTGGAGCTGTTACTGAGAAAGTGTCGACATATAGGTACCTCTGCAGCGTCTCAAAAGGATATAATAACTTATTCTTTTATTCTTGAAACGTGCCATTGAGCGAAAGCTTAGCCTGAAAATGCGCCTTTAAATTCGGAGACACATATGTTCAATTTTGACTGGCATCTGTCTGTCTGTGGGTCCATCTTACTTCGCTTCCAACAATTGTCATTCATTCGAGGGCTAAGGCCTCGACTTTATCAAACAGCCTTGAATTTAGTGCTTGATCGTTGGGAGCTTGCACTACAAAGGGCCCTAATTTAATTGAGACCTCTAGGGTTTCTTTGTCTCGTTGCTCTTAGATGAAAAGAAGCCGAATTTTCTGAAGCAAAAAGAGGCAATCTGATGTGAGCCTCACATGTACGAAGCTATAAGCGCATTAAAGCCTAGAGCTTGGTTCTCTCACTCGTTTTATAGCCCCATTCGTGCACTACTCGTATGTAAGCGTACGTACTGTGGCCTACTGGTCTGTTGTTCTATTGCACTATGTACAAAGTGAGTGAATTGAGCCAATGCAGCTTTGGCACATTCCATCTTTGGGACCAATCACCTCTAAACCCGAAAGATTTGACATGTGCCTCGCTCCCCAGCCCTCATGGTTCAACGATATGAGAATTCCGTTAAGCTTTGATCAAATCTTACCTAATTGAAGTAATCCTATTGGAGATAAGGACCGTTTGTGCCGTGGTACGGTAGTACTTTGGGAAGCCAGTCAACTCAATCAAGACATGAATCATCGGTGGGAGGGAGAGTACACGAGTGTTTCACCGAAAATAATGCTTTCAACGTTATTTGGTGCCAAGGCATCTACGCTCGTACGTACGGTACATAGGGACTAGGTATTCCTCATTCGTTGGGGCTCTAGGGGATGACTTGAAGGCGAGAATGAGATGAAAGTAGATAAAATTCACCATTGTTCGTCTGCTTTTTTTGTTCCAGATCCTTGGAGCGTGATGACTCACTGGATGTTTCTTCCACGCCAGTTTTGGAGAACCCGGATCATCAAACCAAATGGTATTACAAATACTTTCTGGGAAAGTTCCATCAGAACTATGTGGGCCAAGATACGGAGAAGAACACCTACGTGCTGTCAGTCTTGAAGGAGAAGAGCTTCGGCAAAACCCTCTACCGAACAATCCTGTGGATGAAAGACGGGCCAAAACGATTGTGTATTAGTGGAGGGAAGGATGATGCACTCCCGGCCAAACAAATCCTGGCTCATTTTGGACAAGCGGACAAAATTGAGAAGCTCCCCAGAGAGGTGAGTTCTAAGCAGGTGTCATTTGTCATTGGGCCTAAGTACGATTTTGCCATCGAGCAAAAATACCCACCTTCCCACGCGACTGAGAAACGACGAGCCAATCTCAAAAGCGTGAAGGATCCTTTTGGAAAACAAACTTTTCAAAAGAAACGTTCTTATACTCGTGGAAGAACCCGTACAAGAGGTTGTTATTATCTCCAAGCTCTTGCGGATGCTGAAGGATAAGGCGACACTCTTGAGAATGGTATTTGTCTCTTCGTTGGAGAGGTCAAATTGATTCACTCTGAAGTGGTTCCGAAACCCTTCAGGAACCCCATGTTCCACGAGTATACGAGTATTTTTCAAGGTCGGGAAGGGGTTTCTGCCACATCGAGGAGTGGTATATGTGTAATATATACAGTACTTGAAAGATCAAGGATTCTCTAGCAACTACGTTTATATAACAGATGTACTGTGACTTCGAGCTGTGAGTAAGCGATATGTGGGGATCTAGTCAAACATTTGGCCATTTTAATGGAGATTTTTGTTACTGCAGAAATGAAATAAAGGACAAACTCCATTGCCCTTGTTTCGATCTGAATACACTTATGCCTTTGCTGAGCCAGTGGTTCCTTCATTTTTCTCGAGCGACATTTGGAACTCGAGAATTTGACAAATGAAACAGGACTTCAAATGAGCTCTTGAGACAGTTTTCGAGGTCCTCGTCGTCTCTTCCCGTTCTTGTTATTGTTCAACACGGTCTTCAACTTTTCTTCGTGGCCGTCTGACAAGCTCCTCTATCTGTCTCTTGGTGTTTCCTCACGAACTGTAACTGAATAGACTCATATCATAATTGCGTTTCGAGGTTATCCAAAGATGCAGTTTTCATTCTCGATATAGAGACTTCTTCAAAGTTTTATCGCTGTTGATTGATATCTCGAAAACGGTTACTTAACCTATTGTTGCCGAGTTTTGCTCACACTCATTGGATACATTCACTCTGGTTTATTGCAAGTGCTTGATGGTATGGGAGAGAGTGAACTTTGCCCTTTGGGCATCGAGTTGCTTTGGTCCACAACTCTAACTACAAAGCATGGCTTAAGAGAGCTCCTCAAGATAGGCCCCTGCCATAAATTATGCTGAAGCGATTTCTTTCTGCCTTATTTTGACAAGAAGTGAATGATGAAGTGGATTCGCGCCTACCAAGTCTGAAAGACCGCTCTGTTTCCATTTGCAGATAAGCCACCCGGGTATTCAAAAGGATCTACTGAGCCTGGAAAAACAAGAAGGAGCCATGAATTTTAAGTTCGGCGTCATTTATGCCAAAGCCGGCCAAGTCCTAGACGATGAGCTCTTCTCGAATGTGGAAGGAAGTCCGGATTTTGATCGCTTCCTGGATCTCTTGGGACAAAGGATTCGTTTGAAAGGATGGATCAAGTACAAAGGCGGCCTCGACGTGAATAAGGACCAGACAGGACAATACTCGGTGTTCACCGAATTTGAAGAGCACGAGATCATGTTCCATGTATCGACTTTGTTGCCTTACACCGAGGACGATAAACAGCAGGTAAAGGAAGATAAATGACCATTGGGAAACGTTCTTTGCCGTGAACAGGCAAAATGATATGACGTTCGGCAACGAGTGCGGAGACCGAGGCTCTGCTCATTAGTTATTCCCTTATAAGCTTAGGTAGTGACAAATTCTCATTTCTCTCTCAAAAAAGCGATTTACGAATCAGTTAAAGAGAGGAGCTATTCCTCTTCTTTGAATGCAGATTCGCTCCAAGTTTACGCTCATAATTCCAATAAATTTGTCGAGGTCGTGGTGCTTCAAAGCCAAGAAAATAATCTCCTTGGGTTTCGTATTCTTTGTAGATTGAACGGAAACGCCACATTGGAAATGACATAGTGAATGTGATATTCTTGGATGGAACACCAGAGGAAATGATCCAATTCAAGCCGGTGTTCATCAAGTCCAATTTCACTCACATCTACGTGGTCGTGTGTTTCGAGAAAGAATCTGAGAGCTATTGTATGTCGGTGTTTTCCGAGAAGTCGGTTCCTCTCTTTGGCCCATCTCTGCCCAATCCGGCCATTTTCGCCCAACACCAAGACTTCAGGCGATTCCTTCTGGTGAAGATGATCAATGGAGAGAAAGCAACGTAGGTTTGGTCAGATTCTATCTTCTTATTCATGTCCTCTTCCAATCCAATGGAAGCCACTGCCATATGGTGTAGTCTAGTTGTAGCCTGTATGGAGTGCACAGTACCCCACTCTACAGTACTTACAGGGCGTTCAAGCAAAATTTAGAAAATCACGGCGCACAATTTGTATGTATTCTTTTGGGACTTTGAAGATAGAAACTGAAATCTTTGTAACCTAATGGTCTTATAACTATCTTGGGCCTTTATTCTCAATGTGTCTACCCTTTGACTTGTCCACGGCTACG